>NC_140184.1:53742483-53747483 GCF_963971535.1 Notolepis coatsorum | reverse complement strand
AGCGTTGTGTTCATTATACACAGAAGCTAATGGAAATAACTTGGTGATCAATTTCTGCACTAATTTCTTCATCTTTGGGAATGAGAATAATTGGATTTGTGTTGAAATGAGAGTCAAGCTTCTTATTGATTTCAGCTATTGCATATTAGCAGTGAATAATCAATGGGGCGGGTTCAGTGCTTATTAAACTGGAATGAGCTGGGCCGAGCTTTTGTCATTCATCAGCCAATGTCTGTTAATCTGATAACAGGCCATGCTAATGCATTGTGCCTAATAGCGGCATATTGCTATTGACGACGGGTCAAATTACAGCGGTCGCATCGATCAGTAGAAATGCATGAAAACTTAACCCAATGTGTTTATCCAACAACAGCCAAGGATAATTGTGTGTATTGTCAATTCATAACCTTGACAAGTAGCCTACACATTCTGTTCAGGAAGTTACAGTCACTCAAGAAGCAATGTTGTTGTTACTTCTCAGTAAAGCTCAGTGTGTCGTAGGCTTTTTGAGCATACAAGCGTTTCAGTACCCTATGAGCCAATGCTAAAGGTACACTATGACATACAATGGGCTAAATAAATCCAACCCACTATGGAAAAGAGAAAGCAGGTTGGTAAAAAAGTTGATCTTGAGGGCAATACTGCTGGACTAAAGCCAAATGTTAGCAGTTTCAGTATCTTAGTCTCAGGGAATTAAATGCCAGCGGGGCACGTTTTGCAAATGAATGCAATTGCAGTTGTGAAAATATAACTGCAGGCTTAGTTTGGGACATCAACAGCTTCATCTCAGGCAGAAGAAAAGAGGGCGATCTTAATTTATTACAGATCTCCCCAGCTAGACACCAAGGCAACTACACCATCCAGGCTGAAATTAAATTAGTGCTCTTCTTCAGTTGGAGGAAACAAAGGCGAGTTTCCTCAGTCTGGCTCAGTCGGTCTGGTCAGCAGGCTGAGGAGGCCTCTAGCCGTCAGCTCTGAGGGGAGCTGCAGCGCTGGGTGCAAATCAGCTGCCCCCCTCCCCTATTTCATTTATCTTTTCATGAATGCAAGACCCCTATCATCAGCCCTCCCCTCTGAAAAGAAGGCCTTCCTGTGACGAAGGTGACCTGCCACTGAGAAAAAGGAGGACCTGCCATGAACTGAGTGTCAGCCATTAAATATGATTTCGTCCTGAATGGCGCACAAACACATTCAGCCGCTGAAACTCATTAAGCCTGCATAATCTCTATTCTAAAGCATAACAATGATTTCAGCTGGGAAAACGCAATGGTTTTTTGGGGAGCTGCGGCCATTGATTCGACTTGCATTCAAAGTAATAAATCAAGTCCAACTTCACTTCCTGAGCCCATTTGCCTAATTCAGCGCCTCTCACCATACCAGTCAATTAGTTTAGGGAGAATATATTCAATACACGGAGCAATTCACTGACAAGGCATAATAAATCCATGACTTGGATAGTGTCCAAAATAACCTTTTGCTGTTATTCTGCCTGCCATTCTCTCTCTCTCTCTCTCTCATTCTCGAGCTCTCTCCGCAGCGACGCGCTTCTCTCTCGTCTCTCGCTCTAGTCTCTCGCTCTCGCTCTCTCGAACTCTCTCGCCTCTCGCTCTCTCTCTCTCTTTCTTTCTCGCTCTTTTTGTGTGTGCTAACTCTACAAAAGGCCCTGCGATGGTGACCTTCCCGGGAAAAGTAACAGACGTTTCAA
Organism: Notolepis coatsorum; assembly: GCF_963971535.1. Taxonomy (NCBI): domain Eukaryota; kingdom Metazoa; phylum Chordata; class Actinopteri; order Aulopiformes; family Paralepididae; genus Notolepis; species Notolepis coatsorum. Next base: position 53,745,778 of record NC_140184.1, on the reverse strand, counting down.
ATTTAACGCTTTGGGTCATTTATATACCTGCACGGCTCAAGTTGTGAATAACTTGTAATTGTTTGGAATATAACCATAGAACCAATGAGGGTTATTTTCCATGGGGCCCGTATGGCAGCCTCTCCGCTTGATGTAGTAGCAGAGAGGATGACACCTTTACAGACTCTGCTCTCCTCCGCTCTACCTCCTCTCCACTTCCTCTCCACTCCTCTCCACTTCCCCTCCTCCTCCTCTCCACTTCCTCTCACCTCCTCTCCACTTTCCTCTCACCTCCTCTCCGACTTCCTCTCACCTCCTATCCACTTCCTCGGCACTTCGCTCTATCCGCTCTCGTGCGACTTCCTCTCTACCTCCTCTCACCTCCTCTCTCACACCTCCTCTTCCACTTCCTCTCACCTTCATCTCCACCTCCTCTCCACTTCCTCTCACACCTCCTCTCACCTCCTCTCCACCCTCCTCTCCACTTCCTCTCGACACGCTCGCTCTCACGCTCCTCTCACTCCTCGCATCACGCTCCTCTCACTTCCGTCTCACCTCTTCTTCACCACCTCCTCTCTCCACATCCTCTCCACATCCTCTCACCCTCCTCTCCACTTCCTCTCCAACCTCCTCTCCACTTCCTCTCCACCCTCTCGCAGCCAGCCACCTTTCCACGGTCTCTTCGAGCAGTCCTCGATCACTTGCCGTCTCCAGCTCACTCTCACTTCTCTCCACCTCCTCTCACTTCCTCTCCACCTCCTCTCACTTCCTCTCTAACCTCCTCTGCACTTCCTCTCTACCTCCTCTCACCTCCTCTCCACCTCCTCTCCACTTCCTCTCACCTCATCTCCACCTCCTCTCCACTTCCTCTCAGACCTCCTCTCACCTCCTCTGCAACCTCATCTCACCTCCTCTCACTTCCTCTCCACATCCTCTCCACACATCTCACCTCCTCTCCACTTCCTCTCACCTCCTCTGCACGCCTCCTCTCGCATACGTTCCTCTCCGACCTCCTCTCCACTTCCTCTCCACCTTCTCTCCGACCACCTGTCACTGTCTCTCACCTCCTCTCACTTCCTCTCCATCTCCTCTCAACTTCCTCTCCACCTCCTCTCACTTCTCTCCACCTCCTCTCACTTCCTCTCACCTCCTCTCCACCTCCTCTCACTTCCTCTCCCACCTCTCTCCACCTCCTCTCCACCTCCTCTCTACCTCCTCTCACACCTCCTTCCACCTCCTCTCCACCTCCTCTCCACCTCCTCTCACCTCCTCTCACCTCCTCTCCACCTTCTCTCCACCTCCTCTCCACCTCCTCTCCACTTCCTCTCACCTCCTCTCCACTTCCTCTCACCTCCTCTCCACTTTCCTCTCACCTCCTATCCACTTCCTCTCACTTCCTCTCTACCTCCTCTGCACTTCCTCTCTCTCCTCTCACCTCCTCCACCTCCTCTCACACTCCTCATCACCTCCTCTCACCTCCTCTCTCACTTCCTTCCACCTCTTCTCACCTCCTCTCCACCTCCTCTTCTCCACCTCCTCTCACCTCCTCTCCACACTCCTCTCACTTCCTCTCCACCTCTTCTCACCTCCTCTCAACCTCCTCTCAACCTCCTCTCACATCCTCTAACCTCCTCTCACTTCCTCTCCACATCCTCTCAACCTCCTCTCACCTCCCCTCCACTTCCTCTCCACCTCCTATCCACCTCCTCTCACCTCCTCTCCACCTCCTCTCACCTCCCCTCCACTTCCTCTCCACCTCCTATCCACCTCCTCTCATCTCCTCTCACTTCCCCTCCACTTCCTCTCACCTACTCTCAACCTCTTCCACTTCCTCTCCACCTCCTCTCACTTCCTCTCCACCTCCTCTCACTTCTCTCCACCTCCTCTCACTTCCTCTCCACCTCCTCTCACTCCTCTCCACCTCCTCTCACTTCCTCTCCACCTCCTCTCCACCTCCTCTCTGCCTCCTCTCACCTTCTCTTCACCTTCTCTACACCTCTTCTCCACCTCCTCTCCACCTTCTCTTCACCTTCTCTCCACCTCCTCTCCACCTTCTCTTCACCTTCTATCCAGCCTCCTGCTCACACCTCCTGCTCCACCTGCTTTTCACTTTCCTCTCCATCTCCTCTCGCACCTTCCTCTCCACCGCCTCTTCCACCTCCTCTCCACCTCCTCTCACCCGTCCTCTCCACCTCTCTCGTCTGCCTCCTCGTCACCTCCTCTCCACCTCCTCTCACCTCCTCTCCACCTCCTCTCCACCTCCTCTCACCTCCTCTCCACCTCCTCTCCACCTCCTCTCACCTCCTCGTCCACCTCCTTTCCACCTCCTCTTCCACCTCCTCTCCACCTCCTTGCCACCTTCTCTTCAACCTCCGCGATCTCCACTTCGCTCCACCTCCGCGTCACCTCCTCTCCACCTCCTCTCCACTCCTCTCACCTCCTGCTCCACCTCCTCTCCACCTCCTCTCCACCTTCTCTCCACCTCTCTCACCTCATCTCCACCTCTCTCCACCTCCTCTCACCTCCTCTCCACCTCCTCTCCACCTCCTCTCCACCTTCTCTCCACCTCCTCTCACCTCCTCTCCACCTCCTCTCCAACCTCCTCTCACCTCCTCTCCACCTCCTCGCCACCTCCTCTCACCTTCTCTTCACCTCCTATCAACCTCCTCTCCACCTCCTTTCCACCTTCTCTTCACCTCCTCTCAACCTCCTCTCCACCTCCTCTCAACCTTCTCTCCACCTCCTCTCCACCTTCTCTCACCTCCTCTCCACCTCCTCTCACCTCCTATCCACCTCCTCTCCACCTCTTCTCCACCTCTTCTCACCTCCTCTCCACCTCCTCTCCACTTCCTCTCCACCTCCTCTCCACCTCCTTTCCACCTTCTCTTCACCTCCTCTCACCTCCTCTCCACCTCCTTTCCACCTTCTCTTCACCTCCTCTCCACCTCCTCTCCACCTGCCTCTCAACCTCCTCTCCACCTCCTCTCAACCTCCTCTTCCACCTCCTCTCAACCTCCTCTCCACCTCCTCTCAACCTCCTCTTCACCTCCTCTCCACCTCCTCTCAACCTCCTCTTCACCTCCTCTCAACCTCCTCTTCACCTCCTCTCAACCTCCTCTCCACCTCCTCTCCACCTCCTCTCAACCTCCTCTCCACCTCCTCTCAACCTCCTCTTCACCTCCTCTCAACCTTCTCTTCACCTCCTCTCAACCTCCTCTCCACCTTCTCTTCACCTCCTCTCAACCTCCTCTCCACCTCCTTTCCACCTTCTCTTCACCTCCTCTCAACCTCCTCTCAACCTTCTCTTCACCTCCTC
>NC_140184.1:53709368-53739783 GCF_963971535.1 Notolepis coatsorum | reverse complement strand
CGCCATTGTTGTTGTCGTTAGCTTACATGCTAACGTTAATGGCAGCGACCATAGCATTGTGGCTCGGCTAGCTATCATCGCTTAATAGAGCTAGTGAATGGATAAACAACATTATTTAACATTGCAGAATTGGTACAATTACAATGCGGCTCAATACAAACAATTGTTAAGGGGCCCAGGGGGTGTAGACTGTTGTAGTTTGAGCTAATTTACACCATGCTCCAAAAAGAAAAGAAAAAATCTGCCGAGCGATCTGGCGCGGGGAGCGGGGAGCGCTCGATTCAAGGTGAGTGGTGAGCGAGCGGAGAGCGACTTGGGGGCGGGGTCAACATGAGCGATTAGCGGAGCGGACCAAGCTTTAAAGAGCGAAGAGCGGATTTCTCGGCCGCGCCGATCCGCTCACGTGGCCTGGTGTGGATGCACCTGGACAGTGTTTCACTGTGAAAAAGAGAGACCTGCTTTCAATAATTCTTTGGTTGAGATGAGTCATCAGGCAAAAATCCATAAAAAAATCCTTACTTTCCATCAAAATATTTTTAAATGTTGACATTTCCCCTTGCTCAGCATTGGGTCAATCTGAAACACACTCATGACACAAGAGTTACATTTTACCAGAAATGTGTCTGGAACTAGAGAAGGTGGACACTGCAGTTCTCTATAGACATATACTGGTATTCCATACCTGCAGTATCACATGAGACAGGGGGGGGGGTATTTGTCTATAAGCTCTCTTTGTACAGGACTGATGCACAACTACAAACGTTAACAATTACTCCAAACTACAGGATGTGTTTTGCCTAAAGGGGCATTTGTACAGGATGTTGTTATCACATTGTCCTGTTATGAACTCAACCACTACCACATTTAACCATTATGATGCATACTTGATATTGGCCTATCGAACCTTATGTTGCACATTAAACATGCTCTAACAAGGCTGCTGTCAAATACTCCAGAAGAACTCATAACAACACAGAATGTTATCCATTTAAAGCAGGCTGAAATCAAAGCAGGACGTTGTGAGTTCACCTCTTCTATTCAATGATCTATTCAAATGGGCAAGGGTTCCTTTGGATGGGCAAGAGTTTCCTTTGGGGATATCCCGTAATTTATAATAATAATAATAATAAGTCGTTGGTGTGTGAATATGCCAGGTACATCATTTGTCAAGCAAAAGATTCCACTGCAAGTCATCTGTTGTCACTGTTTTTGGCAAGGATACAAGTCCTCTGATAATACTTAACCTGTGCAAATCCACATCCAATAATTTCTGCCTCAATGTACAGCTACTGCAAGAAAGCACTTGTTCACTCACGCCTCTTTTTATATTGCTTGTTGACAATTGTTTCACGCAATACCCAGGCCATTATTATTATTATTATTATTATTATTATTATTATTATTATTATTATTATTATTATTATTATTATTATTATTATTATTATTATTATTATTATTATTATTATTATTATTATTATTATTATTATTATTATTATTATTATTATTATTATTATTATTATTATTATTATTATTATTATTATTATTATTATTATTATTATTATTATTATTATTATTATTATTATTATTATTATTATTATTATTATTATTATTATTATTATTATTATTATTATTATTATTGTATTTGTACCTTGTTAGTTTGTTTTATTTAATAATTACTGAAATAATTTTCATCATCCATAATTGTATCCTTTATAACTGTTTGCTTCTGGCAGCGCATTATAAAAATAAAACCTCAGTAAAAACTAAACGTTTATTCTTGATAACTCTTGTTATGACATATGTTTTATGTCATTTACCGTCACACAGATGATAAGTGGTACTTTTTCCTGTTTCCCAGCCGCTGTGTTATTGCTTGCAGAGCAGGGGTGGGCGTCTATAGTGGATTGCCCTTTTCGCTCAATATGTCGCCTCGTGAGGTCACCCGATGGCCGGCCTGGATCCTCAGGCACTTCCCCTCGGAGGAACAACAACGCTCTGACCCCTGAGAATCTTTCCGCTCAGGAACGTGTGTGAGGTCATGTTTTCCGGACCCCCGCACATGTTCTCATGTTCTTGTCTGTCTCCGGCACACTGTATCAACACAGCTCTGTAGTTATGACGATATTGAACTGAGAGAAGGGGGGGGGGGGGGGGGTTCAGCCTCGGAAGCTATGAGGACAAGAGGACGCCTAACCGATACTGCACAGGTTGTTCACACCTGTAACCTAACACACTTTGACTATTAAGGGAGCCAACAGAACCCTTTCAGATGCACATTTAGTCAGGATTCTATCTTAGAATTAGTCCACTCTATATAGCTTTCAACGCCTGTTGTGACATCATCATTTGAATGTTCTCAGAGATTGTACTGCCCATCAGTCATAAAGATCCTGTGGAGGTGGACAGTAATCCTCCCACAGCGTGAATCGATGTGCAGCTGAGCGGCGGGGACAGAGAGCTCAGGAGACCACTTGCCACCGTCACCTCAGCGTCTCCGGTGGGTCACCAAGGAAACCCTGTTTGTGTTGCTTAGGAGATGAAGTCGACATTAGATCTGAAGCCTCACACAGGCTCAGTGCTGGAAAGTAACTAAGTATTTTTTACTCAAGTACTGCATTAAAGTTAGCATTTCTAGGTACTTGTACTGTACTTTAATTGAGTATTTCCATTTTGGGAAATGTTATACTTTTACTCCACATTTCAAAAGGAAATATTGTACTTTTTACACCAGAACCCATCACTGAGTATTTTTAAGATAAAGAAGAAGATTACTTTATCGTCAATGTACACAAGGCAATTGAAATGTGTCTTTTTGCATATCCTTCCTAGTTACACATACACACAGTCCCCCCACATATATGCATTTGATCAGAGAGGTCAGAGCATAGGGTGGCCCTGGAGCAGTTTGGAGTTTCAGTGCCTTTGCTCATTGATACTTAGGCAGAGATGGTAGACACCGTAGATACCAGTCATCAGCTTGAGCTGTAATACACCCTCCTGTCTGTGCTGGGGAATCGAACCAGTGACCTATCAGTTACTGGCCGACCTCTTTACCTCTAGGCCACACTGTGCATTGTGTCTAAGCACACCCTGTGCATATGTACATTGTGCCTTTTCTGCAGTTCAGCTGTGACAGGAAACCTCCCTCTTGAAATTAGCCATTCAGAATTGCTGCCGCAATTGCCATAGTTAATAACATGCATGTATGTATGTGTATGTGAAGATATTCTAATATTGGAATCTGGGGAAGAAGAGACTGTTACAGGTCATGTTGTTTCTTATAACTTACCTGCATTTCATTGGAGGGAGGCATCCACCGTAGAGGGTAATTGGCCCAAAGGTTATGGGGGCGGGTCGAATGGGTTCAGAGGGGAGAGGTTAGTGCTTCCAGAACAATTATTGGACTTTGCTGAAAAGAGATTCTGTTGCAGTCCCTGCCACCCTGTTTATTGTTTTCTCTGGGACACCTCAACCTTCGGGTAGTCTGTGCGCTGTGGCTCCATGGAGTTAGCAAAGAAAATAATGTCTCTTTCCTACCAACTAGTACCAACTAACACTGTTCACTACAATATATTGATCAAATGTGCGTGTACAAAAAAGTGTTGTTGACAAAAAAACATTACGACACGATTGCTATGCTATTTCTGGGTCTTGAGTCATATTTGATTTGCAACGTCTAATCTGAAAGTTGGATCTGAATTTAGTTATATGGTACAGGCTGCGTGTAGTCTTTTACCAACAAACTTGCAGTTCCGCGTTCGGGTTCTGCGATCTGATTGGCCACTGACGTACGCTCTCTCTACGCCCAAATATTCTGCCTTTAACCTAACAGCCTGCAGCCTGCATTATCCAATTCATATCAATCGAAATAACGTATTGTTTTCATCTCTCTATATTAACACTTTCAGTGCCCGGCCATTAACGTTAGGTTATGACTATAACCATGGGCGGAGTTTATGGGGGTGCAGGGGGTGCATTGCACCCCCTGGTGGCCGGGGGTGAAATTGCTGCTTAAAAAAAAAAAAAAAAAAAATCAATATTATTTTTATTTTAATAAAATTATAATAATTGTGAGAAATAAATCTGAATTCTATTATGTTTTGTTTTACAATACATTCATTTTATAGTAGTAATCATGTCACATTATAAGGCGAACCTTCTGTAGTGTGGCAGTGAAAGGGTTAACGCGCGGCCAAGCACCACCATTCGCAGCAGCAGCAGCAGAATGCCCCCGCGATAGTACATTGTAACGCTTGTACAAAGCCACTTATTCTGAGATGATAATTAATGTATCTGGATAACCAATGCACGGATTTTGTCGAGGCAGGTAGCGTTATTTCGGGAAAATTTATATCTATAGTCTGGTATATTTTTCGTCCACGAAAAATGGAGGCTGTAATAATTATTATTGCGCGAGAGTCTCTATGAATAATAATAATTAGAGCCTCCATTTTTCATGGATGAAAAATATACCAGACTATAGATATCAATTTCCCCGAAATAACGCTACCTGCCCCGACAGAATCCGGCGACCAGCACATCTTTCGTTGGATTGGCATGTCTAATAATGCTGTTATTAGAAAATGTGAACTTTTGTTTGTACAGCCTTTGACAACCTACTGTATGCATACGTGTGCACGGCTGTGCGCTTGGCAGAGTGTTGCACAGTATTTTGTTATTTTTGTATGTCATGTTTGGTACAGTAAAGTGGTCTAGTGGAGCAGCAATATACTTGTTGTGGTCTTTTTATTTTAGTATTTCCTTCTTTATCTTTGTCACTTTGTCAATGATTAAGAGTAAGTCAGTTAAAAATGATCCCCCGTAGTGCTGTGTGTGTGAGTGTGTGTGTGTGCTGCTGTACTACCTAAATAAAAAAAAAAATTAGGGGTTAGGGCATTGTAAAAACGCTAAAATAATAAAATAATGGTCAAAAAAATCGGTATCGTTCGCCAAGCAGTCGCACCCCCTGGCGTCAAGTTCAAACTCCGCCTATGACTATAACCAAGTTCTGTTAGTATAGCGACGCTCGGCGTCACTCTCTGCACTGTCCTCGCACACGTGCACGCGCACTGAATAAAGACCACAATGTACCTTTAATCCCAATATTTGTCTGACCACACCCCTATCAGCTTACCCATATAAGCAGGGGTGGGGCCACCCACTCGCCTCCTTCCCAAGCTTTCACCACAAGGCGAGATCAAGGGCTGCAGCGGCGTCGGACGCCGAGCGTCGCTATACTAACAGAACTTGGTTATAGTCATAACCTAACGTTCTGTATCGTATAGCTCTCGCTCGGCGTCACTCTCTGCACAAGGGAGGCCGAGAGAGAGCCATCGGCCGACAAATACACCCCGCTGAAAGCCCCCCACAACCATCAGAACAGGGAGGGCCGAGCCCCCCCGACCCACCCTAATGGAGGGCACCCCCCCTATTGGGGGCTTCACGGGAGGGCGACGGACCCGACCGTGCGAAGAGGCACTCAAGCAACTCAACGCACAGGGTGAGCAGACCGTGGCTTGACCCCACGACTACACACACGCACAACCCGCATGCCACCCGGGAATGAACGGAGGAAACAACCTCGTTACTGCCCCCATATTCACGGGGTCAACGGCAAACCCAACCCCGTGGCAAGGCCGTAGCAGCGGAGCGCGAAGGAAGACCCAGACCCACCAAAGGGACTGGACCCCCTGGAACGGGGGCCCGGAGAAGTCCATGATGCCAGCATCAAGACCCCACCAGGTGGGCACTTAGTGACCCCGCCCCCCACATCGCCAGCGTATTCGGACAAAGGCCCCTCAGCCGAGCGGGCCCTGTCCCCCCAACAGTACACCACCTGGCACACTGACCCTGCAAAACAGGCAGTCAGCATGGCCGTAAGCACACAAAAAAGGTTAACCAACGGAAGCAGGCAGCACACCGGGGAAAAACCAGGCAACAGGCTGTTAACCCTAGCTTGGAGACTGCGGACGAGACAGGCGCCAGAGGGGACAGCTGAACACAGCCGCACCGGCGGAAGGGGCGTATGCTGGCGTTGTTGCATGACCAAGCCTCCATTTAAAAAAAACCCACCCAGAGGGGTTGAGGCAGAGAAGGCTGACACGATTGGCAGACGTCATGAACGTGCAGGGGCACCCTCAACCGGGTAACCCGGGAGTTGACACTGCTCCAACACACCAGGGAATCAACCACCTTGGTGTTACCCAATGCAGTGGTTGTTCCTATAACCCCTCAAGAAAAAACTCCAAAACACACCTGCGGGTATACACCGGCTATACCGCAGTACAAGTGTTTCAGTTTTCAAAAAAGGGTTAACCCAGGCCTACAGGTCGACGAAACATGACTTCGGACCGGGCCCGGCGATACGGGAAGCACAGGGTCACCAGAGGAGGTCAAAAGACCACCCCAACAGGCCCCTCTTCGCCATGCGTGAGAGAGGAGCGAAAAAGAATGGAGAACCAGCCCCAAGCACACCGTACTTGGTATTCCCAGGCGGTCTCCCAACCAAGTACTAACCAGCACCAACCTGTGTAGCGGCCGAGATCTGACGAGATCAGGTGTACAGGTTGGCATGGCCGTAAGCCATTACGACAGTGCTGAGTACAAAATTTACCCAACCAGGGTCTCCATAGCGCTTAACCCTGTGACACCCGGACCGACCTGGCATTTTTCCCCCTGAAAAAAGCCCAAGTCCCTCAGGGTACCAGAACAGCAGATCTGCATCCCCGGCGGACAACGGGTTCAACTGATCCGGACCAGCGTGACCAGAACCAGTCCCGTGCCCTAACCACGCCGACATGCCTACTCCAGGAGAAGGGGCAGATATGCGTGTTGATCTTAAACATGAAAAGAAGGCGCCACCCAGACGTTCGGGCGAACCACGCCCGGTGGCCCACCCCCAGGGCGTGAGACCCCTCTACATATGTTCAGATCCATTCCGTCATCATCCCCCAGATATGAACGAGAATCCGTCGATAACCAAACCAGGTCGTCGGATTTGGTCGTCGGAAGAGGAAAAACCTCCATCCCAGTTGCTTTATAAAAACACCGTTTTAACCTCAAGCAACCAAGGCGTGCCAGTCAGTCGCCTGTTTACAGAACACCCTGAGCTAGCACTATACGTGCATCGGGACACACCCACATCAATGAACAGGCTATTTAGACCTGTCATTGAATCCCCAAGGCGCCCATGGGAACGACAAGAGGGGTGTGACACTTCCTAACTCCAACTCTTTTTAATAGAAAAGCAGGAAGCACCAACAGTATGTATCCCAGTCTACACAGCCGGGGGTAAAACATTTTCACATTTTTACATCCCACCACCCTCCCATAGGAAGGAGACGGGAATCCCCAGAGAGACTTCTCACGCGAGCTGTACAGATTGAAAAGAATATATTGCACCTTGAGCCATGTATAAAATTGGTTTTAGGGCTCTCCGGGGAGGAGGCACTGAACCCATACACACTCAAAAATCGAATTGAATCGAATACATACACAATAGAGTAGGACTCCTTCTTGAGGGTCCACTCACCTTGACAATCTGAGGAGGAGGCTCTGTACTCTGAAGGAGGCTCCCTCACATGGAAGGAGGAGTCCCAACTCACAGAAGGCCCGAATAGGAGCTTGGTGAGGAGGAGCCCTGACCACCCTCCGAAACAGATCCATCACATGGACCTGAACAGCACACGGAAGTCCTACCAACAGAGACGCGCACAGTGACGTACTCTATGGCGGGGGAATTTCTGCGGTGCACACGCCCAATATTCCAGGCCGTGGGACCAGGAAACTCCCCCCCCCCCTCACCCTGTAACGTGCCGAACCGCAACGTGACAGGAACCTTGAAGGACAGGTGGGTTTACCCCTGACCAACAGAAAAAAGGGGGAGGAAAGGTTACCAGTTCACCCCTTTACGACCCCACACCCATGATACGATGTAATGACAAAAAGAGAGTATGACACAGTCATAGTCAGCTCTATGAAGCGTCTGACAGCTTCACACAGCGCATGAGCTAACCTGCTATCTGATTTTTACTAAGGAAAAAACACAGAATAGAGAGGGCTCTCCAAGAGCCCCGGTACCAAACTTACACATGTGCTTCTGTGGCCAGTCCAACCCAGTTGTAGGTCACATGACACACACAACCCATCATCACCTACAAAAAATGGCAAAAACACTCTACAGAGGAACGCCGTTTTTCATAATGAGAGAATACATAATTCTCGATTAGTATCGGCCACAGGCCTTGCTAAGCACACACGAAAGCGACCAAACAATCTTTTCTTTTAGGAAAATAAAGTTTCTCCAGCAGTTTTAGCACAACCTCAGCAATCAAGCTAAGGGTTACATCGTATCCCTACCACACAGTGACACAATGTAGTGCAACAACATGTCTGAAAGGAGGATGAAGAAGTCCCCAGGGAACCGGGGGGAAACACAATCCTCCTACTTTACCCTTAATACGGCCAGTTAAAACAGGAAAACCTGTTAATATGTGAACACACTGTTCATTGTCATTACAGGCTGAGAAGAGAATCATTCTTTACTCATTTGTCACTAATCATAGCTTAGCACGGTACATATAAACACACATGATGTTTCTCAACACAACAAACCAGATAATTTTCACAACTGTAACAACAACCCGATTTGCATGGAGAAGCTAAATACCAGTGACAAGACAATTCACACATAACTCGCGTCGTATCCTAAATGTAGTGCAGCAACACTCGTTTTTGGAAAACATCGTTATTTACAAAACATTTAGAAGGGAAAGCCAGAAGAAGTGTACAAGGTCTGGCCAAACCTTGCCTACCCGGAGAGTAGATCAAGCGAAGTGCAGTCTCAACGCACCGTAGTAAACACAGCCGTCCTGTGTTGTCGATCTGGGCAGCGTCGCCGCTCCCTCCCGTCGCTACGGTCCCTCTTGTTGACGCAGTCCTTGCCGTCCTGGCCCAGGGCAGGTTCGACGAACATCCTCTGTCAAAGATGACGTCGTAGTCAAGAGTGTTTAAAACATGTTATAATCAAAGCACGTTCAACAGAGTAGCATTAAGCTAACGGCCGCTCCAACCGTCGGTCGCTACCGCCCCTGCCCGCGAGACACCGAGCGAACGGCGCACGCAACCAGAGGGGAGCTTCGAATCTCCCCCGCCTCTCCCCGTGAGGGAGAGGGGAGTTGGGAACCGCGGCGGCGCGCGAGGGGCCGGAGCTACCCCGCGCTGGGCCTCGGCCGATAGCAGCAAGCTAACGTTTCCTAGCCTAGCCAGGTAGGCCACCTAGTGATCACAGCAGGCTAGCGCCGCAGCTAACAGCTGACTGGCTAACAGTAGGCCACCACTAGCACGTAAGCTAAGCAGCTATCACCTGAACTTGTACACAATGATATAACACTCACCCAGACAGGCCGCCGTTCTGAAACCCTCCTCACTTTTTAAGAGAAAAGAGAAACAAGATGTCAACACAGTTTTACAACGGTGATTTTACCAACACCCGACGGAGCCAGCACAATACCCAACTGGCCTGTGTAGCTGACTTTGAACACAGATCTTCCGCTAATGAACATCTATGCCCATATCTCCTCGTGAGGGAATACTCTCATTTGGATATGAAAGATGGGGCCTAACACGGTGACAAAGAGACATCCACTCGTCCAGAAAACACAGGGATCACCAGTGTTAATGGTCGTGGCCCACTAGTTAAACTATAATGGGCTTCAGACCAAGGTCTTCTGTCGCCTAGGAGGCTGAACAAAGGACCCTAGTCTGGGGCCGGTTTTCATAAACATTGTCAACTAGCCCCCATAGCACTAACAGACAAGTGGAGCTTGCCAGCAAACATAACTCACCAAACCTGGAACCCACCGCTCCTCACAACAGCGGCGCGTCCTACAGCCCAGCTGTGTCTTTACCGCAACCAGCACACAGCAAGGACTGCAGTTGGAAAAGCATGTAGCGGCGCGAACTCCCAATACGAAAACCGGTGGAGGATTTTTAGAATGATCATCATCTTCCAGACACTCCAGTACGAAGACAATATCGCCGTATTTTCTCGAAAATAGTGAGAGAGAAAATAAAGATATGATGTCAACGTATCCTTGTTTTCCAACTCTTCTCCTACCATCACATCACTTCAAGTGGGGATCTACTGAGGCACTTCCTTGTGGTGAAAGCGAGAAGGAGGCGAGTGGGTGGCCCCACCCCTGCTTATATGGGTAAGTTGATAGGGGTGTGGTCAGACAAATATTGGGATTAAAGGTACATTGTGGTCTTTATTCAGTGCGCGTGCACGTGTGCGAGGACAGTGCAGAGAGTGACGCCGAGCGAGAGCTATACGATACAGAACATGGGAAACATGGTTAAATGCCAGGACCCACTTCAATGATAGCGTTGTGAACGCATAATCTCTGTCTTAAATTATGGCTATGTGTCTAATCTGCCTGTCGCTTATCAATGACTTGTTTGCAGTCAACATTGTCGCATAGCATTTTGAAAAGCCCTCGTTTTTCAGGAAAATATATAGATTCCGTGATAAAAGGCATTTACTGGAATATTCTAGCATACACAAAAAAGTTGTCATTTTTCGTTTTTAAATAAACGCTAGATTATCGATAGTATTTGTGTATTTATGCACGTTATAGAGGCGGGCTGAAAAATCGATTCTCTCATTTCCTCATCAGCGATCACAGCCACACACACACACACACACATAGGGCAAACGCTTATATCTCTGTGAAAACAGCTCTGATTATTCTAAGACTGGTCAAATAAATTCCTTACCTGAGATCAGATGTGATCCAAAAAGATTATTCCAATTCCTGATCGCCATTCCAAATATCGATCACGCTTATTGATTACAGTGTTGGGTCCTGTAAATACATAATCCACGCGTTTTCCGGGCCGGCGAGCACAATCCATCCTTCAGTTGGCTTGAGGGAAAAGTTAAATGAGCAAACTGGCCACCCCCCCTTCAGCAGTGTAAAGTAATGGGGTGCAGTACCACAGGGAGAGACAATAGGGGGCGGTATCTTCCCAATTGAGCTCAGAGAGACTAACCCGAGGCTTGATTGATGAAATATGAATTCAAATCGTCAATAAAAAAAAAGACAAACAAGCGCTATATAGCGTCGGGGGCACTCAAAGGTCGGCATGAACTAACGACAAAACGCGTCCGTGGCACTCAATGTGTTAACGTGATTCCATCAACACAACATAAATGTTCAAAACATGACAAGACAGTTTGCATCACTTCTCACGGTTCTCTGCACCCGCAAGACTTGTTTCCCGTGCGCCTAAAATTCTAAGTGGTCTCGTCCCGTGGGGCTCGCGGGATGGTGGTCTGGGGCTTGCGGGGCGGTGGTCTGGGGCTCGCGGGACGGTGGCCTGGGGCTCGCGGGGCGGTGGTCTGGGGCTCGCGGGACGGTGGCCTGGGGCTCGCGGGGCGGTGGTCTGGGGCTCGCGGGGCGGTGGTCTGGGGCTCGCGGGACGGTGGCCTGGGGCTCGCGGGGCGGTGGCCTGGGGCTCGCAGGACGGTCCACACACGGCTATCAGTGTTCTTCCTCCCCCGCCAATGAAGTATTCACCCAAAGACCCAATACCGTGGCAACAACTACCGCACTACCGGTAGAATAAGTGCAGAGAACCGTGGGAAGTGATGCAAACTGTCTTGTCGTGTTTTGAACATGTATGTTGTGTTGATGGATTCACGTTAATATAGAGAGATGAAAACAATACGTTATTTCGATTGATATGAATTGGATAATGCAGGCTGCAGGCTGTTAGAGGTTAGAGGCAGAACTAGCGTAACTCGCTGTTTGGGCGTAGAGAGAGCGTATGTCAGTGGCCAATCAGATCGCAGAACCCGAACGCGGAACTGCAAGTTTGTTGGTAAAAGACTACACGCGTACAGGCTCACACCACCGGTAGATGTACGATAATTATCGTATTTGTACGATAAAAGCAGCTTGGTTGTTACAGGCACAGAAACAACCCATTGAAAACAGGACTAAAACAGAGAGGTATACAGGCTACTAGAATGCATAATCTGAGTGTTTTCTTCAAACTTCCATGACCTATATTAACTTGTTGGAAATAACTAAATTACCTTTAACCTTTGTCAGTGCATCAAGGTATGCACACTCCCAAGCACTGGAATACACAAACGTCATATACAATCTGACATATACTACTTTTACCTTTGATACTTAAGTACATTCAATATCCAAAATGTGTCTAATTTGCTTCAATCAACGTCCTTCAAACAAACCACCTGTGGTGTTGTGCAAATAGGCAGAGAGCACTGTAATATAGGGAAGATTCTCACCCGGGCTATATTCAATAACAATAATTTTATTTGGAAAACGTTTGAAAACAGATGTTGAAAAACAATAAACAAAAGGATCAAAGATTGGATTGAGAACGTGTTAATATATTCATGCAGCAGAGCCGTAGGCAGCTTGTGTTCATTCTCTCACCCTCACCCCTCTCTCTCTCTCTCTCTCTCTCTCTCTCTCTCTCTCTCTCTCTCTCTCTCTCTCTCTCTCTCTCTCTCTCTCTCTCTCTCTCTCTCTCTCTCTCTCTCTCTCTCTCTCTCTCTCTCTCTCTCTCTCTCTCTCTCTCTCTCGTTGAAAAGGGGAATAAAGTTGTTGTGGACATTTTTCAGTACAGGAAGTTCATGTGAAATTACTATTTCCTGTGTTTAACAATGCCCTAAAACATATTTCTTGATTGGGCAAAAGAGTGTCTTCCTTGTTTGTGGGGAGGGGGCTTAATAAGACCATATTAGTCCATGGTCTTATTGGCTTTTTTATGGTATTTTTAATTAGCAGGAAGTCAACTCCAAACACCACTGTGTGTGTGACTGCCATGACTCACTGTTTACATCTCCATGAGATCATGCCCTTACTCACACATCATCCAAATCCACACATCATCGTACCATGTCCCGCCCAGTCATCAGAGTGCAGTGTGATCATAGGATTTGGGAATGAATCACAGGTCAGTGAAACTGATTGCATTATTGCCTATATATATATAAATAAATAAGTACACACATGTCTTGTGTATATGCACTACATGTATTCATTCATGTATTTTCTTCTTGTATAAATATAAATATATGTACACCATATGTTTATGTATATGTGTGTGTGTGTGTGTGTGTGTGTGTGTGTGTGTGTGTGTGTGTGTGTGTGTGTGTGTGTGTGTGGTGTGTGTGTGTGTGTGTGTGTGTGTGTGTGTGTGTGTGTGTGTGTGTGTGTGTGCGTGCGTGCGTGCGTGCGTGCGTGCGTGCGTGCGTGCGTGCGTGCGTGCGCGTGTGTGTGTGTGTGTGTGTGTGTGTGTGTGTGTGTGTGTGTGTTGCTTGTATCCTTGAATTATTTGTCTCACATATTGCAGCCCCTTTGCAAATAACAACTTCACTCCACCCATTTACCATGTTGATGCTCGCCGTGTCAGTAAGAATTCAGCAACAACAGAAACTGGATTCACACCGCCCCGCTCCCCCTGACATTCCACAGGTTCCCATGTGTGTTAGAAATAAAATTATCTCTCTCTACCACATATACATGTGTATATATATATATATATATATATATATATATATATATATATATATATATATATATATATATATATATATATATATATATATATATATATATATATATATATATATATATACACATCATGTTTGTATACATGCAAGTTTTCCACCCACCACATTGTTTTGTTTAGATTTTCTTTTTTTCTCCCAGAGGTTATTAATTCTATTCTGAAGAAGTTGCATTTTTTATTCCTGAAAACATCAGTCTTTCCCTTTGCCCTTTCTCTCTCTCTCTCTCTCTCTCTCTCTCTCTCTCTCTCTCTCTCTCTCTCTCTCTCTCTTCTCTCTCTCTCTCTCTCTCTCTCTCTCTCTCTCTCTCTCTCTCTCTCTCTCTCTCTCTCTTTCTCTCTATTTTCTGTCTGCCTCTCTTCTCCATAGTGTGCAGCTGTATTTTTAATCAAGTGAAGGATCCATAGAGAAACGGGGCATTTTCTTTCACTGCGTTACATTCTTCCCCCTCTGTCTCTCTGTGCTCATGGATCACTGGTTAGCTTAGAAATACAGCCCAGCAACAAAAGCAGCAGCTGACATGTTGCGGCTTAATGGTAATAATGGCCATCTCTAAGCCCAATCAATCACATTTAGTGGACATCTCCATTTTTTGTCCCTGAAAAGGTATAAATAATAATAATGATAAAAAAAATAAAAAGAGAGAGAGAAGAGAGAGAGAGAGAGAGAGAGAGAGAGAGAGAGAGAGAGAGAGAGAGAGAGAGAGAGAGAGAGAGAGAGAGAGAGAGAGAGAGAGAAGAGAGAGAGAGAGAGAGAGAGAGAGAGAGAGAGAGAGAGAGAGAGAGCAGGCGAAGAAATGTGTAGGGGAGGGGTTGAAAAAAAAGTAGCTCAGTAAATATTTTAACTGCTTATTAAGATTTGGAGCACGCCACAAAAGGAGCATCTGTGCTCCACGGAGCCGTCTGAAAGGAAGAGCCCGAATGGTTCTTAGTACCTAACAGTGAAACTGATCCATGACCTGGGCAAAGTAGGCTCATTTATTTAACTATTTATTTATTGTGTGTCTCAGTGTCCGTATGAGTCTGTGTACCGGAGTGTGTGCATGTGTGTGGAGCGTATGTGTGTGTGTGTGTGGAGCGTGTGTGTGTGGAGCGTGTGTGTGTGTGTGTGTTGTGTGTGTGGTGTGCGTGTGCGTGTGGCACACGATTGCTTTTATGTGTGTGGCTTTTGATTGCGCAAATTGATCTGCCGTCCTAAAGCCTCGCCGGTGCTCCGAAAAAGCCCTGACAGAGGACAGAATTCTTTGGACAGCCCATAAAATGTGCAATGATACCTCAGTTTGTTATCTTTGCAAGGTTCAGATATTTCAATGTCTCTTCGCTCTCCTTTTATGAGTCTCCCTGACTTGTGGTGCGATTGTAGACACGCAACAGAGAGGGTAGGGATAGGGGTGTGGTGGTGGTGGTCGGCGCTTTGAGTCAGGTTGTCTTAAGTACAACAATGTACTTAATTTACGACCAAGTCCGTAGTCGTTGCTTTCATGCCATTAGAAAAGAAATGTATTTCAGAGAAGCACTCGGCAGGAAAAAAAGGGGATCTGAATTAGCAATGAGATTGTGGGTGACTTGCAGAGACTTCACATTACTCCCCTTAGAGCTCATGTCCTTCAGAATATTAAGGTAAATGTAATAAGGGAGTGTAGAGAGAACATAGCTTTTCACAAGATAATATGGAACATTTTACAGCTTTTCATCCCTTCCTAATCCTCCCTGCTCTTTTATCGTTGGCTTTTTATTGGCGGTGCTGCTCCTGGGACTTTACCCTAATAAAAACAATCCTGCGGAATTTTCCAGAGAATTTATGCAGTATGCAAAAAAAAGATGGGTATGCACTTTTTATTTTTTTTTTTTTTTTTTGACACTGCACTTTACTGGCGTACTTTAATCAGGGTAAATAAGTCTGTGGGAGGCCTATCTGCGCCAGTGTAGTAATATTCAGAGAAAGAGGGAATCTGCATTGTAGACAGTAGTTATGGTTGTGGCCAGGGATCTTTTTTTGCCTCAGTAGGCTATAGCTAACAGGCTCGGTCTAGTTGAGCACCGCAGAAAACTTAACACAAGTGTCTGTGGGAAGGAAACAAAGAGGAAAACACCAGTACTTTCCTGAAGACTTGGGACACGGAGTAAAAAAGGGTTTGATACAGTATATTCTATTTCTTAAATGTGAAAAACTCATATCTCAAGTACTGTTTTGGCTGTATTGGTCAACTGTCCTGAAACTAAATGTTCTCTGCAATGTGTATACAATCTTGTGACTAATGTAAAAACAGAGGAGACCAAACTTCCAAGGGCAGAGCGACACATGTGACTTGTTTGATTTAGCTCCTTTGAAGGTCACAGTCAAAATCGGTGTCCAGGTAATACATTTACATTTCATCTGTTCATTTTCAGAAAATCAAACCCATAAAATCATCATACGTGCAATAACCCAAGAGAGGAGCCTCGTCGAAATTTACATATTAATCCAATGTTAAACCCCCCCCCGTATAAAACTTTTACAGGCGAAAATAAAAGATGAAAATGCTTCATGGCTAAATGAATGTGACTGCTGCCAAGACTTTGTCACAGGGGGCGTTTCTGTGAGCGTGGATCCACAGTCGCCACAGTCACCCTCTGCTCAGTGAGCTGTCAAGCCGGGACCGAGGTGGTGGGGAATATATGTCTCTGAATACATGGGCCCTTTCAGGACTCATGGTCAACCCTGTCATTAGTGTGAGAATATCTTCTAGTGTCACATGTTGTATGTTGACTAATACTGACAATATTATTAGCCTGGAATATAGATTCAGTAAAGGCAGAAGCAGTAGAGGCATATATTGATTTATATACACATGTAATAACACATGTGTTTGATTAACAACAGAAAACAACGTTTTGATATTCGATCGGCTACAAAGTCGTAACACAATTGACCTATCTTAAGCTCCACCCTCTTTCCTTGACCCTCCTATCACAAGCGTTGCTTTCCTCAGTCAAGCTAAGAGAGGGCAGAGCTCGAGATTGGTACATTTTGCGTGGAGTTCTGGAGCTAGTTAAGTAATTCACTGTCTAAGCAAAGTTTTCACAATCTAGAGACCATGAGAAAGTTACGGTGGGGGGAAAAAACTATTCAGGATGTTTTTTGTCATGCTGTGGCACTGATTCGTGTGGATTTAATTGATCAAATCTTGATTGTATCAGTTACACAAAATAGAGATAATAGAGATCAGAGTGACAAATCTCATAGTCTCCCTCTCATCCTTCACACAGCATAAACATTTGGAACATTTCAATAGTAGCCTAACTTCGGTGCTCATGATTTGAAAAACACACCACATGTACGTAGCACCTTCCAAACAACTGAATCTCACCGTTTAACATAGCCTTGTCAACTATACAGAGGGTCAATGTGATTACCACTAGTGTTGGTAATAATTTCTACTCCAATGCCCCCCCCTCTGGGAATGAAATGACAAATCCAATTGGTATCCCTTTAACGGACTGGTTAGCTGGGGGATAACCAGCTAAGCAGATTGATATTAACCGCAGGTCAGAGTCTACGGCTCGGGAGCACAGGCCCAGCTTCCACCAGGGGTTAGGATGGCCAGGCCCCATGTGCCTGTCCGCTGTGTAAATAATCCAATTATGGCTGCTCAGCATCAGATTGATGTGAAGCTGATCCATACATCATGTGGACTGACAGGCAGGGGCAGGCCGACTGACTCCGTCTTCTATAGCTCGCTGCTGCTCATTCACAGCTGGGTGAATGCCGCCGCCTGTGTCTGATAAGTGTTCGCTGGTCGTGTACAGCTTTGTGGTTTTTGGAGGACCACTGATTTGTGGGGTTGGAGAGAAACAGGCAGGTCTGGTTTCTTATGCTACAGGCCGGGACCCAAAATGGGTCACAGCGGCCTTCTTCTGGTAGGTCCCCCCCACGTGAAAACAGTAGTGATATGTTCATCATTATCTCGAGAAGAAAATCTCATTTGAGTCCCAGACTTGAAAGATTTAAAAACCAGTGGTACACCATACTTGGAATATCCATTTACATTGTCCCATTAGTGACCTGGTTTGTTAAGGAAACTATGACAACAGCCTAATGGTGCATGCAGACAGAACGGCTGCAGCATAGACCTTACCGCACATGGGACTGGAGTGCATATTGTGGTCACCCATAGCTGCCAGAGTTGAGCAGAATGAAATATTTGCGGCCAGGAATCTAGGTGAAAATTTACGAGCGAAAACAGGAAGTGAAAAATACATGGAATGCATTGCCGTCAATGAGGAGAACTCTTTTTTTTGTACACAGTTTACCAAAATTGCTCTAAATCACCAATTTCTGGACGGATTTTTATGAAATTTGGACTTCAGGCTATGGACCCACAGTGTTTTCCAGCGTATACCAATTGTTGGGATATCATTTATTTTGGATATTGCAACTACTACAGAAAAACGTGAGTACACAAGTACAAGTACAACTCAAGTTCAGCCTTATGTTCTTTTTTTTTTATCTACTTTTTCTCCCCATTTTCTATTTTTTCTCCCATCCCAATTTCGTATTATCCAATTCTACCCTCCCCTGTCTCAAACGTTGTTAGACCATGCCTCCCACTGGTCGGCTGCAATGTGGACGAAGCCTTGCATCATGTGTCCCCTCCGGTACACGAGGAGGCAGCCGTCGCATCTTTTCACCTGTACAGCGCGATCTCTCAGCGGCGAGGAGTAACGCGTGGGAGGCTCACGCTGCCCCCGTTGCTTCCTGATTCTGCTGTACAGGCGCACCAACCGACCTGTAGGAGTCGCTGTCAAGTTCAGCCTTATGTTCTATACTCTATTTCATTAGCAATAAAAGAGATTTTTATTTATTGTGTAAGAAACTTCAGAATGTTATCTTTCAAAAGCATGTGTAAGCATGTGCTATAAGTATAAAGTATAAAGATAAGCTTTGCAAAAAAAAGTATGCAGTCCTCAAGTTCAAGTAAAAAGAAATGGCCGCTTTTCTGGGCGCATATTATGTGGTTAAGGCTGTTGGATAGGATTCTAGTTTGCATGTCACTTTGCAAACAAAATCGAACCCACTTGCGTGACTGTGGAAGGATTACATGTGAATCCTCTGACTGCAAAGCCTGTCTTCCCACTGGAGCGATAAGCAGCCTGTTACGTTTGTGATGGAAGGTGGAAGAAGTTGGTCCTGGCCTACAGATACACTGGACAGAGTCCACTTTCCTTGTGGGTTAAAGGTACAACAAAACATGTATGCAAAGTTGCTCTTTTGCCTAGAGGTCGCTGTTTAACGACATTACAGATTCTACCCTTAATTAACTGTACAACTCTACTTATACACTAGGCTGAAACAGGCTAGTACTGTACTCTACTTATACACTAGGCTGAAACAGGCACTCGAGTAAGGCAGGTGAACAGACCAAATAATTGTGTAAATAAATTATGAAAAGTTGGCTGTGCGTCCATCTGTGTGTTATGGAAGAAGTGGACCACAGAAAGTAAGGAAGGAGGGAGCAAGCAACTCACACACACCTG
This sequence comes from Notolepis coatsorum, assembly GCF_963971535.1. Taxonomy (NCBI): domain Eukaryota; kingdom Metazoa; phylum Chordata; class Actinopteri; order Aulopiformes; family Paralepididae; genus Notolepis; species Notolepis coatsorum. The sequence continues at coordinate 53,720,658 of NC_140184.1, read as the reverse complement.
TGCGATGCAAGCACACACACACACACACACACACACACACACACACACACACACACACACACACACACACACACATACCGGTATTTAAGGAAGGAGAGAGAAACACACAGAGAAGATGCGGTAAACATAGAAGCCACAAGTGAAAGGTAAGAAGAGAGAGAGAGCAACCATACACACACACAGAAGTGAACAGAGATACAGGAAATTATGACAGAGAGCGGAAGAAGCGAGATGTTTGTCGTCTGTCTGCAGGCCGCTGAAGATATACAGACATGGGAGCTCCGAGAGGAATGGAGTGGGATGCTAAATGGTTTCTACCAGTAACAGTAGGCTACATGAGGCTCATTTGGTTCAGCAACAGCTTAGTTTTGACATTTTACACTCGCAACATTGTTCATCATTTTTAAACAGGCCAACATTATGGGAAATGCATTTACCGTCTTCTCCAGACCAGTGTTAATTTAGTCAACGAAATTATGACTAAATATGGTCGTCAACAAAGCTTTTTCCCCTGACGAAAACTAGACGAGACGTCACGTTAATGGAGATCATGTGACACTAACGTGACGAAATTATTCATGCAATGTCTTTGACTAAAAACGACGACACAAAATGTAGTTTGCAAAATAAAATCTTGCTAAATGTTTATTCAACTTCAACGTCAACACTGTTTACTTGCTACTTGCTAGCTAACAGGAACTCGTTTGCAGACAGGAAAGTAACAAACATAATTGTCTGTATGGAACCCTTATCCCCAACACATCGTTCCGTGGGCGTATTATTGTAATGTTCTGGGGTTTTGTGTGTCGCTCTTGTATGGTCCTAGGGGCACCACTGTTATGCTAGGGGTGTTGAAAAAGAGCATTTGAGACATGACTAAGACGAAAACTAAAATTGTAAATAGCTGACGAAATGAACACTGCTCCAGAGTCAGTTGTGTTTGTTGTGGATTGAGTTTGTTCAGGTTGTGTCTAGTTTTGGGTTTAACCTCACAGTTAGACCCCCCTCCCCCAATCAGAATGTCCTGCATCTCCGTGGTCGTCAGATCAAACATGTGTTTATAGAACTGACACTCCCAGAGGAGCAGAGATATTTTGTATCATGAAAATCATCTAATTTCCCTCTAATCAAATCTTCTTCTCCTTCTTCTTCTCCTGTCTCGGCCAGTTTAGAACCTGTGTCGTACGGTGCTCTCTGGGGTAAAGCCTCATCTCTCAAGGCCCCCTTTACCCCCCTCTCTCCTGCTTGAGTTCAGTAAGTGATGCCTTGCGTTGTCATCATACACACCAAAGTCTGTGTGCCCGTGACCCTCATCTTCATCTTCTCACTCATAGTCCGACCGTGCATGGTGTTTATCCAAAATGATTCCTTCAAAATAGGAAATAAAAAACAATACTTTTCCCTTCCCTTCCCTTGCTCCTTTACATATCATTTCCCATCAGTCCCCTTTTCACTTAACCCCTGTTCTGGTCATTGTCTATTCATTAAATCAACGATCCTTACTATGCATCATGTGTTTGGCCAAGTTTACTTGTTGTTGATCTGTCTCCTCCAGAGTAGAGACCTAATGGCTGCACTGCATCTGGCCTCAGTCAGTCAGTTCCTCATTTCCTCTGTCTTGCAGTGTATATATATATATATATATAATGTCCATACGGTAGCCTACATACATAAAAGGAAGAGAAACACAAAGGATCCCAATTCCCACATCTAGTTTGCCTAAATAGCCATCTGGGCCCATGTCAACTTCTCGGCCCTCAACCATAATATGGGTTTATTTCATAATTGGGGTGCAGGTAGGGTGAAGGGGGGAGGGGGCAGTTGAGAAGGTGTGGCGGTTGTCAAAACACAAACACATACAAAAGCCCACAATGCTTCCTTTGATTTCTACATGTGAATTAATTACAGAATGTCAAGTGGTGCTCTAAAAAAAAAAAAAAAAAAAAGTCTTTTATCCAGCAATAATGACATGCTAAACGAGTTTCATTTCTCGGAGGAAGAAGAAGAAGAAGAAGAAATCAGGACCCCAGATGTATGAGCCTCTCCCTCCCCACCACCGCGCAGCCGCCACTAAAAAACAAGTCGCCGTCGCCGTCGCAGTCCAGCTGAGTTTTTATTGGCCATCTCCAAACAGACGCCTGTAGCCTCTCAAACAGCTGTGTCTGCTGTTCCGCCGTATAACGCTAATCTGATTAATGCACTCTGCAACAATCAACAACAACAAGAGAGGGTCCCTGATATACATAATTGTAATCAAGTTTGACAACGATGTCAAATAAAAAGGCCCGCATAAATCAGGGACCGGTGTTCCGCATCCGTTGGAGGTTCCCTGGCCGGGGGGATAATGCTGTGCGACAGGCAGGAGGCGGCTGTGAGGGTCTCTATCGGTCCCAGTGGGGCGAGCTGCAAAGTAAAGTTTGGTTAGCAACGCAGGCTTCCTCTCGGAGGGGACCTTTGGCGTTACATTCAGAACCCCCCCCCCCCCATCGCCTCGCCACCCCTCACACGTAGAACAGTATCTGCTGTGGGATTGGTGCGTGTAATGAGAGCCAAAATAAAGAGGCACTTTAAGTGTGGCCCCTGTGTGCCCACAAAGGCCTCCTCAGTGTGGCGTATAATAGACCCTGACCATGCCCCCCTCCCTGCCCTCACCTCCTCCTCCTCCTCCTCCTCCTCCCAGACCACCACATCAGTGTTATTAATGTACCAGTGGCATGCATGGGCTGTGACTTGGCCCCTCGCTGCCAAACACATATTTTAACCTCGCCCCCATTCTCTTCAACAAATAAACTGTTTAGAAAATGATTTCCAGGGCGCTGTCTGTTACCATAGAGATGACATTAAATGAAAAGGACAGAATAAAGAAAGAAAATCATAGTGGCTGATGAATGGCGTTGGTCTTGGATGACACACTTGGATGAAAGGCTTGTTATGTTCAAACCCCCCCTCCCGAAACACAAGCCTTTCTCTGCCTTCCAGAATTAAAATGTATCTCTACTGTGCCATAAGTGACAAGCCATTGTCCTTTTGCTGCTCGCACCTTGTTCCTCCCATTGTTGTTTTTTTATTTTTATTGTTCGTCATCTTTCTGGGGCTGACATCATCCTTGTGGTCGTGTAAATCATGTCAATAAAAGTGCCAGGGGCCGGTTTCAGGGAGAGAGGGAGGGGGGGGAGGAGAGAATGGAGGAGGAGGATGAGACCTGTGGATTGTCAGAGATATCCCCTCGCCACGGCTCACGGGCCATTAACTGCCTATCAAAGGCTCCAACAGGCTGGCCCTCTGTGATCTGCTATCTGTGTAATGGCGACACATTAAGCCTTGCGCTCCAAATCAACCGGAGCTCAAGATATGCTCGGCCCCCTCTGTATGAACAAGTGGTACCACAAGTGGTGGGAGTCCAACATGCTAATCACATTCAATAATAATCATAATTATTTCAATATTTTATTCATTAAGATGTGGTACATCAGCGAGGACAAGGTGCTGGGTGATATTGGAATAGAATATAACTATGGTTCTTAGGAGGCTTTCTTGCAGCCTTTGGCTCATCATAATCTGAGCCTGGTGTGTGAAGTGATGTGTGGAGAAGGAAAGGCAGCATGTTGCTCTGCGTTTATCTCATTTCATGTAAGGTTAGCGATTATTTAGCTTGCCAGTGAGGCGGCGGCACTGCGGCTAGTTGTGGGTGTGTGGGACAAAGGCTTTCATAAGTGGTATTTGTCATTCTCAGGACCAGCACAAGAGGCAAGAGCACTCCCTTCACAGGGTCCTGTCAGCTAGGTCCTGCGTTTTATATAATTACCATGTTTATTGGATTTTTATTTCACAGCAACAAAAGGGCCATCTGCTTAGAGCAGTACTCCAGTGGCGCCCTGTAAGATCAGCTGGGAGACGATACTGTGTAGAAAGGATCAAAGCCCTCAGACCCCCCCCCCCCCCCTTCCCTCCCTCCCTCCATAACCACCACTTCAAACAGATTCCCACGTCGCTTGCTCTCTCTCTCAGCCAAACTCAACAACAGCACACACACACACACACGCACACACACACACACACACACACACACACACACACACACACACACACACACACACACACACGCACACACACACACACACACACACACACACACACACACACACACACACACACACACACACACACACACGCACACACACACACACACACGCACACACACACACACACACACACACACACACACAGGCTTTACATATTTCAGACAATCACACAATTTGTCCCCTGTTGTACTCATGATGGTGCACGGTGTAAAATTGTCTCCTGGGCCTTTCTTTTTCCATCCTAAAGATGAAGGGAACGACTCAATTACGTTTGTTCGCCTTCTTGTTTTATCCCCTGATGAGGCACTTGTCTTGCATCCTGGTACTGAGGGGAAGGGAAGAGAGAGAATGTCTGTGGTGTAAGTGGTTAAGATGATGATGTGTTGTCTGTGTTGTCTGTGTGTTCGCCGCTGGGTGCTCGGGAGCAGCGGCCAGCGGCTTTGGGTGAGTCAGCGCGATGATCACAGTCCTCTGCTTGCGACTGCATTGTTTACTCAGTCGGTAGACACCTTGTCAATTGTTCCATTACCTCACGTGTAATAATGAATAACAGTATTTTAACTCTGGTCTCTCAGCTGCTCTCTGTCGGGTCTATCTGGGTGGGGGCGCTGTAGACGAGGTTGATAAGAACACTTTAAAGCTTGGATGCAGCCTTCATGCGATCGCAAGCTACAGGCCACTGCTCTATTGATTTGCTCACCGGCACTTTGGCGACCTCTAGTGGCTCGGTGTGCATATTTTTTTAATACAATATATATATATCGAATTAAAGCCCCATTTATTGCCTGTCGATAGCCCTTTCAGGTGACAAAATCCGTTCAGCGGTTCTCGAGTTACATGCCGATATTTGAGGCTTGCGCAAAGTACACGATATTGCGCAAATACTACTCCCGACTCTTGGGGCTCTAGTTCCGTCAATCATTTGGCGATCTCGGAAATGATTGGACAGGGTTGTAGCCAATGAGTGTGGCTTTCCAATGATACCCCACCCGGGGATGTACGAGTCAGGGATCTAGGTGAAAAGTTACGAGCGAAAACAGGAAGAGAAAAACTGCAGAATGAATTGAAGTCTATGAGAAAACTGAGCTTTTCTTTTGTACACAGTTTACCAAAATCACTCCTAATCACTCATTTCTGAACGGATCTTTATGTTACTCTATTTCATTAGCACTAAAAGTGATCTTTCTTTATTGTATCATATACTTCAGAATGTTATCTTTCAAAAGAGACCAGGCTTATGCATGTGCTGTATAAGTATAAAGTATAGTATTTTTGTTTGCAAAAAAGGTATGCAGTCCTCAAAAACGAAAACTAAAATGGCCACTTTTCTGCCCGCAAGGTTAACATACTCCACCACAGCATGGCACGCAAACTGCACAGAATATGGAAGAAAATCCCTCCAGAGAGTCATGAACGCCTCCCAAAAAATCATCGGTGTCCCTCTGCCCACACTGGATGACATGTTCAGAACGCACTGCCTCCGCGGAGCTAGCAGCGTCCTGAAGGATGAAACCCAGCCCTCTCACCACCTCTTCTCCCTGTTGCCATCTGGGAGGCGATACAGGGCCTTCAAAGCTCCGCACCTCCAGGCTGCAGAACAGCTTCTTCCCGAGAGCCATCACTGAACTGAACAATGTCCCTATTGCCACCACATCTACATCTATAGGTATACCTCACTATAATATATACTTGTGTGTGCAATATGACAGATGTTGGGACTAATAATGGTATTCTCTAATGTGCAATATCTTCCGCCGATGTGCAATTTTTTTTTCTACTGTGATGTTTTGCAATGCTTTTAAAATAAATTATAAGTGAATAAGTAGGAGAGGGTATATGTGTGGGTACATGAATGTGTGGTGTGATATTGAGTATGGGTACAACTAATGTATGTATGGTAGTGTGTCTATGGGTGCATCATGGATGTGTTGTGTGGTAGTGTGTGCATGTAGCCACGTATCATTCTTTTAGGTGCTTCACAAACAAATTCCATTGTACTGTATTGTGCAATGACAATAAAGCGTTCTACTTCTACAGGCCGACGGAACAGCTGACCTTTTTTTCTCTGGACCAATTGTTTGGTTTCAAGCGCTATGTACCACTCATATTAAACATTTTAATATGTTATTTCCATGGCCTAAGACAGTTCAATCAATATTTGTGAACATGAGCTATTCTCTCTCAGAAACGAGAGAATTAAGAATGAAACTTCATCAAGTATAAAGTCTGGAGCGGCTCCATTGGCAGTAGCTGATTTTGTGCTTCACAAGTTCACAGTAGCTGGTTTATTTTATTGTAGTGTTCTCAGTTCTGAAACAGAAAATGTATCTATGTATCTTATATATAAAATATCTGTCTATGGAGCAGCTTCATACTTTATACATGAAGACATCACAGGTTTGAGTTTTTGGAGTTGTTCATTTTCACTATCTTGTACTATCTTTGACTGGAGCAATAACATGTATGAATTCTGAAATTGGCCATACATGTAGTTCCCCTTTAATCATCACATTGAGTGATGCATGTTGAATGAATGAATGAATGAATGAATGAATGAATGAATGAATGAATGAATGAATGAATGAATGAATGAATGAATGAATGAATGAATGAAACTTTATTTAACAGATTGCAGAATGGGTACAATACAGTACGGCTCAATACACACAATTGTTAAGGGGATACAGACCAGAGAAAGACGTTTGTCTTGTTTATATCAGGGTCCCCCATTTTCAATTCATAGTGACATTTATGACATACACATACATGCCATCATGACATTTATGGCATAGGGACATACATGACATACAGGTATATAGTACTGTTACATTTGTGACATATATACAATATGCAAATATACAGTACTGTTACCCAGAGATCCGAACAGAAAATATATACATATGATGGGGAGGAGACTGTACATTAGGAGGGGGTGGGTGGGTGGGAGAAAATATTTACATATGGTGCGGAGGAGACTGTCTATTAGGAGGGGGTGGGGGGGGGTTGAACATTACGGTGGCCAGTTTCGAATTGCAGCCTCCCGTAGGTGCTCTTTAATATTGTGATATTACTCATGCTGTGATGTGAATGCCGTCCATGTTAGTTTACCTTCAATGGAGAAGTGCATTAAATAATTTTAATGCAAAAAAAGTGTCCTCTGTTCTTTCATTTCAGCATTGTCTATCGCAGAACACATTCCATTGTGGGCAGAGTGTCTGCTTGGTTTCATTCCAGCCTTGCCTAAACACCAGCTGATGATTTCACTAATTGGCTCACCTCTTCAACTAACTCACCTGGTGCAATGTATAGTTAAAATAAAAATGTGGCCCACGATGGAATGAGTTTGAGACCCCTCTATCCATTTAAAAACAAATTTACTTTAACTTTTTAGTACTTAAGTACATTTAAAAGTAGGACTTTTTTACTTTTACTCAAGTGTGTTTTTAGCCAGATACTTTGACTTTTACTTGAGTCAGATTTTGAGACGGTACCCATACTTTCACTTAAGTATAATTTCCGGGTACTTTTTACACCCCTGTATATTGGTGGTGTGCATGGTTGTATATTGGTGGTGTGCATGGTTGTATATTGGTGGTGTGCATGGTTGTGTATTGGTGGTGTGCATGGTTGTATATTGGTAGTGTGCATGGTTGTGTATTGGTGGTGTGCATGGTTGTATATTGGTGGTGTGCATGGTTGTGTATTGGTGGTGTGCATGGTTGTGTATTGGTGGTGTGCATGGTTGTATATTGGTGGTGTGCATGGTTGTATATGGTGGTGTGCATGGTTGTGTATTGGTGGTGTGCATGGTTGTATATTGGTGGTGTGCATGGTTGTGTATTGGTGGTGTGCATGGTTGTATATTGGTGGTGTGCATGGTTGTGTATTGGTGGTGTGCATGGTTGTATATTGGTAGTGTGCATGGCTGTATGGTGGGATATATATAGGGATTGTGTTGAACAGTCTTGGTTACAAGGGAAGCTAGTCCTCCTCTCCATTACAGTTCAAATGCATGGCAGAATTCATCAGCTCACCAAACAGTATGATTATCTCTGTCAATGATAGTCCATCCTTCATTTTACAAGAGCGTTTACAAGTCATTCCATTTCAGCTATTTGGGAAATTAAGCTGATTGATATGATTACCTTATTCTGCGTTATCTCTCACAATGAATCTTGTGGCATCTTGCTATCATTACAAATATATTATACACAGACAAATGATCTCTTTGCAGGTGGGTGGGACATACGGAAATGCGTGGCTCAAGGCAAGTGGGCCAATCACAACGTTTGAGTGAGAGAACACAACAGTCTGATTAAAACTGTCAAACTAGGCATTACAGATAAAATATTAATCAGAATTCCGCAATTGCATTGCATATCACCTCAAATGCTTTCCGAAACATATTTTAGCTAACAGTTTAGGTGAAATAGGTAGATAAGCGCTACATGAGATTCCTTGTTTTTGGGTGGTGTTATTACACAATAATGTTGTGACCAATGCTGTCCACAACGTGTTGCCAATGGAAATCCAGATTTGCGGTTTAACATGCGTAGAGGATGCCGATGCTGGCTGCATCCTAAAAAGTCAGTATTCGCCTTTGTCTACAACTAAAGCATTTCACCTGACAAATGGCCACTATTATTTAATGTTAACATGGCTGCCCCCCTCCATGTCACACGCTGCCTCCTCTGATGTGTCACCACAGTGCCTCCTCAACACAGAGAGGTGAGGAACTGTTAAAAGACACTCCACTGGGAATGCTCTCTCTCTCTCTCTCTCTCTCTCTCTCTCTCTCTCTCTCTCTCTCTCTCTCTCTCTCTCTCTCTCTCTCTCTCTCTCTCTCTCCCTCTCTGGGATCGTATTTCTGAGGGTTATCAAGCGGCCCATTTAAATGAGGGCTGGTCACAGCGGGAACCAGCTGAACAAAGTTACTATTACCAGGGCCTCTCCTGTGCTGTTCTCACTCTGTCCTAATTGGGTTTGACTGCATTTGTTTAAATCCACAGAAGGAGGAAAGAGCAAAAAGGTAGGGGGTGGGGTATATGCAATGAAATTGAAGTGTGTCAGTTTCGCCCAGACCGGGTGGCACTTTAGGGGGGGAAAAGGCTACACCCCTCCTAGAGCTTATTAAAGAGAGAAGGAGGCTGGGATTGGGATGGGGGGGGGGGGTCGTTGTAGGTGGGTCAGAGCACCAGGAGCAGGCCCAGGCCTCAGTCTATCATTCTGGTCCCAGTCACTGGACTGGCCCATCCTGGCCTCCATTTACACACACACACACACACACACACACACACACACACACACACACACACACACACACACACACACACACACACACACACACACACACACACACACACACACACACACACACACACACACACACACACACACGCGCACACACACACACACACACACACACACACACACACACACACACACACACACCTACACACACACACACACACACACACACACACACACACACACACACACACACACACACACACACACACACACACACACACACACACACACACACACACACACACACACACACACACACACACACACACACACACACACACACACACACACACACACACACACACACTCTATCTCTCACCTCTGGTGGTCCCAGCTCATTTCCTAAAGCCAGCGGGAGAACCGACACACTGCATACTGTATGAACACCCACACACACATGCACATGGATACAGGGGGATGTTATACAAACACCCGGCCTGGATCCTCTAGCCACTGCCACACAGAGCAAGGTACTAACGTGGACAATGTTGATCACTCAGGTAGCCTGCATGTTGTCGGCCTCAGGCTCTGGTGACTATTAAAAGACTTTGATCTCCAGCATAACAACACGCGTTGAGGGAAACTTTAAATTGCATCGATAGCTCGATATGTTTGCGTCAGCAGCTTTGTGTTTTTTCTTCTTCTGAAGGGCGTCATTGAGCCTTTTATATAAAACTTGAGCGTATCCTAATTCTGCACAATTACCCTCTGCCGTGAAATGCAGCAGAGTCAGATAAACGAGCGTGACGTCAACATTAAGGCACTCTGAGGTGACCGGGGACAAAGCCAATCAAAGTCCTTCACGACGTCGTCCTCTGTCAGCTGTCCGCGGTTGTGGTTGGCGTTCACTCGTAAAAAAAAAGACAAACGATAAGGATAATGGTCAGCTGCTTGTTCCAACCTCTGACCACGTCTTTTCTTTTGTTGCCGTTGTTGTCGTCGACTCCTTGACCACACTTTGCCTCAGATCATGCTAAAAAGGGACTCCTTGTAAATTTTATTACCGCAGTGTCAAAAAGACTCCCATCGAAGAAGCAGTAAATATTCTAACAGGGTCTGGGATGCGAGGCCATTCCTGCTGCTGGCTCCAGGCACTGAATTAGGCCAGGCCTGTTTCTAGTTAGACAGTCATTAAAGAGATCTTACAGCCACAGCAAACGGTTTCCTGTCCTGAGTGCTTAACTCCTGTAGTAGGAAATGTCCTAGGCCGTAAAGGGTGAACCAAACTTCCTGAAACATTTTTAAAAGTTACCACCGAGGCCACGCGGCGTGTTCCGCAACCCATTCGATGTGGCCAATCAAACGGGACCCCGCTTGACCCCGACATGACATTGACCGTTTAAACAGGTGGTGTCCATTTATTGGGCCGGCGTTTTAGGGTTAAATATGGGGGGGGGGGGGGGGGGGTAGGCTTATTGGAATATAAGTCAGGGGGGGGGGCATGAAAAAGATAAACATTAAAGGGAAATGGAATAAACAGTTGTTAGTCAAGAGAGTGTCATCTATCAACATATGGATGGACAACGACTACATGGTTTGTTACAGATGGTCACAATTAGGCCTGCCGCGATAAGCAATAAATCGATTAATTGCCGCGATAATTAAAATTAATGCAATGATTTTGACGGGCGCGATTAATTGCTATTTGCGCGTTTGTTTTAATGAGGCGGAACCAGTGCCCCTTGTCAGTCACTGTCCGTGTTGGGAGGCGGGCCGCTGGCTTTACTACAGAGCAGAGAGCACAGCACAGGAGCTCCGTGGGGCAACACCACATAGCTTAACTACATTTCTCAATAGTGTTGCTCCTTTTAACCAAGTAGCGTTATTTGTAGTGTAACGTTAGCGTTTTAACGTTAGTAGCTAACGTTAAAACTAACTTAAAGTTAGTTGTTCACCAA
>NC_140184.1:53414498-53709168 GCF_963971535.1 Notolepis coatsorum | reverse complement strand
AAAGACCGAAGAGGGGGGAAAATCAATACGTCTAATTAATGCATGAGCATAACGTACATGACAGCTGGTCCTGAAATAGGGTTGGTTGGATTTATGTGGAAAAGAGCGTTACCCCGGCTACAGTCCACTCATTAAATGTATGGGAGGGACGTTAATTATGTGACGATGTCAAACCAATTCAATATTTCTTTACTGGACTCTATGATGTAGGCGTTATACTACGTGTTTGTCATCGGCTGTTCAGTTGCTAGGCCTCGTTGTTTTCAGCCCTGTACTGAACGCTTCTCCATAGAAACTGCTAATTAGCGATGATTCCTACCGGTGACCTTTGCTCTTGGTCATTTGCCCTTTTTTTGTCCCCTTTCTCGCCCTGTAGTAATTCAACACTGCCATCCGGAACCAACGCACTCTTCAATTATTCACCACCACTCTGAAAACAGGCCTTTGGGTCCGCAAAGACCGCACAACCTCTAACCCTGAGCCTAGTTGGATTATAAATCCATATACTGTTCCGACCTGTGGAATTCCAGACATGCAGGAGAAGGAGTGGTAGAAGGACAGGATCTGGCTCTTGTCCTAAAGTGCATCATGCTGCCTCTGAGTGTGGGGGACGACTTTATGGACATACTTTTAAGCAAAAGTGCTTAATTTAATAATAGTGTTAAGAGAATACTAAATAAAGCCGGTGACAGTATTCTGCGTGTGTGTTATATACTTAACTATATAACCGTGGACATTTTTCAGACTACAAACCAGTTGACTGTATGGGTACGGCTCGTCCGATAGGAGACCATCTCAGATTGGGGGGGAATCTTCAGGTTTGTGGTAAAGGTTAGGATTTAAAGTGTTAGCATTAAGACTATTGGTTAAGGTTAAGGTAAGGGTTGGGGCATGGAAATTAATGCGATGGCCCCAATTGTGATTAAAGTTTAGGTGTTTTATGTGCATACAGTATGTGTATGTATAATATGCACATGTTGTTCTAGGCGGTGCAGAGGGAGATGCAGCCTGTGGGGTTCCACCGCTGACATGGAGACCCTTAGCCCCCGCAGACGTCTAATCCCTTTTGAACCATCGCAGGCATCAACATGGGACCATATGTTTCGGAGAGTCCGAGCACTCTCCTGTGCTCCCCCCCCCACAACACCCCTCCTTTAGTTTTGGCAATCGAATCAGTCATCAAGTCAACTGCAAAAAGAAAGATAAAGGATTTCTCTCTCTCTCTCTCTCTCTCTCACACACACACACGCACGCACGCACGCACACACACACACACACCACACACACACACACACACACACACACACACACGCGCACACACACACACACACACACACACACACACACGCACACACACGCACGCACGCACACACACACACACACACACACACACACACACACACACACACACACACGCACGCACACACACACACACACACACACACACACACACACACACACACACACACACACACACACACACACACACACACACACACACACACACACACACACACACACACACACACACACATGCATGCACACAAACCTTTTGCACTCTCCACACAATCAGTCCGCGGCTCTCCCCACAGAGAGAGAGGACAGAAGCAAAGTAAATTACATAAAGCAGACATATGTCCTTCTGATTCCACTCAAATTGTGGATTACTTGCTTTGATTAATCATGCTTTAATCTGAGCACTGAAATTATAGTCCCCACCCCGGCACCCCCCCCCCCTGTCACAGGGAAATAAGCTCATTCCTTGCTCAGCAGGCGAGGCCATGATTATTTCTCTCTCTCTCTCTCTCTCTCTCTCCTCTCTCTCTCTCTCTCTCTCTCTCTCTCTCTCTCTCTCTCTCTCTCTCTCTCTCTCTCTCTCTCGCTCTCTCTCCCCAAGCTATTCTTCATTGCCGGAGGATTGCAACTCAATTATCTTTGTGTCATCCCCAGGCTTAATTTAATCTTCATTACGGCCCCAGTCATATTTCAATTAAACACTGCTATCATAGCTGCTAACGCACACTTAAACCTTGTTATTCCTTGGGTTCATATTGCGCTGAGAGCGCTGAGAGGGTAACAGATGTCATAATGATGCCTTATTAAACATATTTCACACTTGTCTCATGCCCCTGGTTGAGTGTGTCGTGGAGGAGGCGGGACCACAGTTTAGCATACGCTGGCATTAATCTAATGGCAATATGCTTTAGTTGTGATCTATAATGCCACCATAATCTGCTTGGGCTTGTACCCCCCCCCCCCCCCCCCCCACACAACCCCCGCCCCCTGCCTAATTGTGACACGCAGATATCAGCGGCCAAGCTAAGGAGGTTAATGCATTAGTAGATTACTCAGTACAGCCGTTTTACCTCTCCGCCGTCTCCACAGAGGGACCGGGGATCAATGTCCACTGCAGGAATCTTAGTTCCAAAAGACCTGGGCCCTCATTCATCAACGTGTTCTACGCACAGATTTGTGCTTACCCTGTGCGTACGATCATTTCTAAGCAAAGAGTGGGATTCATCAATTTCAACTTGAACTTGACTTCGTGCTTATATTTACGCACAGCTCGGACCATGCGTACCTGGCGCCCAGTGGTAGAATATATTATTACAACAAGGAAATGAGCTTCTGTGCATAATAACACTGGATGTTCTGTATGAACCGTAATTCATTATAGTTCATTGTAAAATAGCAACAGTAGTGTAATTATGGTCAAAACCCTATAAATAGCATTTGGAATAATAGATCTTTCTCTCAGAATGAATTCAGCATGGTTTATATAGCGTTATCGGAATATACGGGGTGTAGGCTACTGACTGACTGCGCTCCGCGTAGCTTGATTGATTGATTGATTGATTGAAAAGTTTATTAACAGATTGCAGAATGGGTACAGTACAGTACAGCTCAGTACATACAATTGTTAAGGGGATGCAGACCAGAGAAAGACTTTCGTCTTGTTTACATCAGGGTCCCCCATTTTCAATTCATCATAAATCATAAAGCTCAACTCGTTATTATTTTGCGCACAGACCGCCGAAACACGGGAACGTTTTGATTATATTTAAAAGGCTTTACGTTAAACGAAACAAGTGGAATTTCGAAGCTGTAAGCAGAATACAAGTCATATGAATATAGTGTTCTTCCCCTTTTTACTGTATAAGATAGAATAGAAAACGCATTGCAATGACACCAGATAGTGGACAGACTATGTATATGATGGGATCAAGTTCGCGTTTTTGTTGATCATAGGCATGCTGTCAGAGTATGATATCTTAATCAAACATTCTAGAACATTTGTCGTCACAGATCATGTCCTAATAGAACATAGGCTATGGCATGGATCGTGATATTGTGTGGACTGTTATTATTACTGTACCCATTGTGACAACAGCCTTGTGAGTCCCGCACACAAACATGATGGAATTCAAGTTCATGTATTGAAAGGCAGGCTACATCATACATGCAGTGAGATTCATTGTTCTTGTATATGCTCTCGTATTATTGTTTATATAGGCTACCCAATACTGACATCAAAATAGATTGTAGTATGCCTCTAGAAATCATATGCAGCAGGTAGAAAATTGACGGGAGATCCATCGCGATTTGGAATAAAATTGAGGAGAACTTTAATCCCTGGGTATTAATCAAACAACACGGGAAAAGGCAGTCATATTCCAGCGCGGTATTTATTAGTGTTTGCGCTGCCCAGGCAGCAATGGTTAATAGATATCATATCCGACATCACCGTACGTGTACACGTCTGTCAGCCTGTCTCATGACACGCTTCCCTCGGCTTAGTCCATTTTTCCACATTTCATGGGTGTATTCCATTACCGTATATGGTTAATCGGGGCGTTTCTGGTATGCAAATACGTGAAAGTGTGCACGAGCCTCGGCGCAGGGCCAAGGTGGGATTCATCATGACAGGTGTGCGTAGAGCCTGCGTACGCACGTGTGATGAATCCCGACTTCCCTGTGCGTACACTGGTTCTACATTCCGTGCTTACGTGTGGAAATAGAACATGTTCTACGCACACATTGATGAATGAGGGCCCAGGGCTCTGAAGGGGGGGGGGGAGATAGAGAGAGAGAGAGAGAGAGAGGAGAGAGAGAGAGGAGAGAGAGGGAGAGAGAGAGAGAGAGAGAGAGAGAGAGAGAGAGAGAGAGAGAGAGAGAGAGGAGAGAGAGAGAGAGAGAGAGAGAGGGAGAGGGAGATAGAGAGAGAGAGGAGAGAGAGAGAGAGAGAGAGAGAGAGAGAGAGAGAGAAGAGAGAGAGAGAGAGAGAGAGAGAGAGAGAGAGAGAGAGAGAGAGAGAGAGAGAGAGAGAGTAGTGGTAGTGCCGCCTTGCTGTGGATCCTGCGGTCCGTTGGTGACAAGTTCGATTCCTTAAAAAAAAAAATATTTTTTTAACGTGCATTCTTTCGCCGGTTAAGTTTAGGCATGTTAACTTTAAGCATTGTTTCGGAGTTGGTTAAGGTTAAGGTTAGGCATTGTTTCGGAGTTGGTTAAGGTTAGAAGGGTTAAGTTTAGGCGCTGTTAAGGAGCTGGTTAAGGTTAGAGTTTGTCTTAGAGAATGGCAATATTCTTTCGGAGTTGGTTATGGTTAAGGTTAAGGTTAGGCATTGTTTCGGAGTTGGTTAAGGTTAAGGTTAAGGTTAGGCATTGTTTCGGAGTTGGTTAAGGTTAGAAGGGTTAAGTTTAGGCGCTGTTAAGGAGCTGGTTAAGGTTAGAGTTTGTCTTAGAGAATGGCAATGGACAGCCTATTTCCGCGCTGCAGCGCGAGGCAATAGACAGCCTATTTCCGCGCTGCAGCTCTCTCGCGCTGCCGCGGTCACATGGCGTAGTGGCCAATCAGAGAAACGCTAAACACAAGTTGGTTGCCTAAAATATTCACGCGGCCTGGAGGCCAGCTAGCAGTGCGTTGCAGTAGTCGAGGCAGGAGATGACTGTTGATTGGACGAGGAGTTGGGTGGCTTCTTTTGTCAGGAAGGGGTGGATCCTTCTGACGTTGCTCAGGAGGAATCTGCAGGTTCTGGTTGTCGCTGCGATGTGAGCAGAGAAGTTCAACTGGTCGTCGAGGACAACACCAAGGTTCTTGGCGGTCGGGGACGCGGTCACAGCTGCATTCGCGACTGTGATGTAGAGGTCGGTCAGGGGGGAGGATTTGGCTGGCAGGTGGAGCAATTCTGTTTTGCTTAGGTTCAGTTTGAGGTGGTTGGTCGTCATCCAGGCGGAGATGTCGAACAGACAGGCCGAGATCCGCTCAGAGACGTGGATATCTGAGGGAGGGAAGGAGAGGAAGAGTTGAGTATCATCGGCATAACAATGATATGAGAAGCCATGAGACGTGATAATGTTACCCAGTGATTTAGTGTAGAGGGAGAAGAGAAGGGGTCCTAGGACGAGCCCTGGGGGACCACCCGTCTGCAGGGGGCGGGTGGCCGACAGAGTCCCTCTCCATGACACTTGGTAGGAGTGGTCATTGAGGTATGATGTCAGCCATGTCAGCGCAGATCCAGCCACTCCCATTCCTGAGAGGGCCGCGAGGAGGATCTGATGGTTGACTGTGTCGAAGGCTGCAGATAGATCTAGGACAGGGGTGGCCAACCAGTCAGAGACTAAGAGCCACAAAAAAATTACTGTGGTACCACAAAGAGCCACACCCAGCGTTTCTCAACCTTTTTTTTCAGTCACGGCACCCTTCATGTGTTTATAGGTCTCACCCTCTGGCCTCTGAAGTTGCTAATGTCTTTTTTATTGGGCCTCACAGGGTTAAAAGTACCCTGTGAGACCCACGGTTGCAAAATTACAAAATCACTTTTAGCCATTTAAAAAAATAATGTTTATTTAAAAATGTAAAGGGGAACTATTTTACTATTTCTTTCACTATTTGGGCACTTTTACACAATTCCTGTGAGTCTATGGAACACCTAGTTTTTTTATTTTTTTAAATGCATTGTTTTATATTTCTAATCAAGTACTAAAAACCGCATTTTTCTACCTCAAGATCTTAAGCCGTTTTGAGGCTGGGCTCCAACCACTGTGTGGCCTGGTGCCAACTGCCACATCAACTGCCACATTATTATGCAGCTGAGAAATCTCTGACATCACAGATATGCACATTTTCAGATGACTCAGTTCAGTGAGGGTGAATATTGTGAGAGGAGAATTGGAAGAATTCGCCAATATGAGAATTAGAGACATATATCCTATTAATATAAGTCCACATAGCTAAGAAACAATGGTAAACACTGAAAAAGCCATTTATAAGATAGTTCCCCTTTAAGCACATGTATAGTCAATTGGTCCTGTTGTTCAGCCTCACAATGCTATTTGATAGTAAATGTGTTTATATGTCCCACCCTCTGGCCTCTGAAGTTGCTAATTTCTTTTTAATTTGGGCCTCACAGGGTTAACCTCTTAAGCCCGAGATATACAGTAAAAGTGTATATTTTCAGCATTATGTTTGTTTACCAATTATTTTAACTGTTATTAGTGAAATAGAAGATTATAGAAATCTCAGGGCATTGAGTCGGAAACCGGCGCATATTGACAGGAGGAAGTGGCACAGCCAAAAGTGAGTGTAGTCTTTTGAAGGAAGAGACTCAGGGCTTTCAAATTTAGAAAAACTACCCTACCCAGCTCACACCAGCCCCTGTCAATCATCTGACTTCTGGATTTACTTTTTAATTTCCCTTATTTTTTGGGATTATCTCCCACAAACCTGAACGTTATTGCCATAAAACAGAACGCAGTTAGTTTCTCTACCTTTCTGTGAACGTCTTGCAAAAAACAGTGTTGCAATATGATGAAGAATGGTGGAGAAATTTACATTATAAAAAAGATGGCGAATTCAGTACTGTATCTACAAAACCTTCTGTTTAATCATCTTCCCTTTATTCATTTGCTTAGATTTTTCAGGTCTGGTCAATTTTAGCATGGTGTTATTTACAGTCAAAGATAATTTATTTTTTTAAATAGAATTGATATTCTCCTTTGGTTCATTACAATTTACTCAAGCCTAGTAACAGACACACTATTTCTGACACTGATCCATATATTATGTCCCTAGATTCAGATACCAAGAACATGCAAATGGACCATTTAAAAAAAAATTGTAAATGTTTATTCTACGTCCTTATGGAATGAGTGACATAAAAAAAAAAAAGGTAAAAAAAAAAAAAAAAAAAAGTAAAAAAAAAAAAAAAAAAATAATAATTATGGGTGGAAGAGCCGCACATTGACGGGCAAAGAGCCGCATGCGGCTCGCGAGCCGCGGGTTGGCCACCCCTGATCTAGGAGAATCAGGACAGAGGAGAGGCCTTTCGCTTTTGCTAAGTGAAGTGCCTCTGTGACCGCAATGAGGGCCGTTTCTGTGGAGTGGCCAGTCCGGAAGCCAGACTGATTAGGGTCTAGGAGGTCATTCTGTAAGAGATAAGCAGTAAGTTGGTTGGATACAGCACGTTCAAGTGTTTTAGAAAGGAAGGAGAGAAGAGAGACAGGACGATAGTTGCCTATGACGGTGGGGTTCAGGGTTTTTTTTTTATGAGGGGGCGTGACTCTGGCTTGTTTTAGGGAGGTGGGGACCACCCCCGAGTTGAGTGAGGAGTTGATGGTTGCAGTTAGGAATGGGAGGATGACCGGTGCTATGGTCTGGAGGAGTGGGGAGGGTAGCTGGTCCAGCTGGCATGTAGTCGGACGGTTCGACGTTACCAGCTTATATCATAGAACATGCTTATACCATATCACATGCTTACACTACACCATATCACATGCTTACATCATATAACATGCTTACACCATATAACATGCTTACATCAAGTTCAAGTTTCAAGTTTGTTTATTAAATATCACAATAAAATACACATACTTTACGGTGAAATGTTTGGTTCTGTATGAGCCCCTGAGAGTGTGCATCATACAGTAAAAAAAAAAGTAAGTAAGAAAATAAGTAAAAAAAAAAGTAAGTAAAGAGGAATATACAATATACATATATACAATATACATTACAATATACAATCTAAAGTAGTACAAATTTGTAAACAGTGAGGTACAATGCAGAAATTGTGTGTGAAATGAGTGTTGATGGGTTGTTACATGGAGTCATTGAGCATCCTGATGGCCTGGGGATAGAAGCTCCTTGAGTCTCTCTGTACTGGCCATGAGACTCTGGTAGCGCTTGCCTGACCGCAACAGTTCAAAGAGGCAGTTGTTTGGGTGACTAGAGTATTTGTTATTCTCTTAGCCTTGGCCCTGCAACGCTTGTTGTAAATGTCCTGGAGAGTGGGAAGCCCACCTCCAATTGTGCGTTCGGCTGAACGTGCCACTCTCTGTAGTCTGTTGCGGTCGTGTGCGGTGCTATTCCCAAACCAGGAGGTGATGTTACCAGTCAGGATGCTCTCTCTCTCTGTACATGAGTAGAAGTTCTTAAGGATCTTCTGACTCACTTTGAACTTCCTTAGGCACCTAAGGAAGTAGAGGCGTTGCAGTGCCTTCTTCACTACACTGTCAATGTGTGTGGTCCATGTCAAGTCCTCGGATATGTGGACTCCGAGGTACTTGAAACTGTTCACTCTCTCGACCGGTGCCCCATCGATGCGGAGGGGGCTGTAGTCCCTGGCCCCCGACCTCCTAAAGTCCACAATCACTTTGCTGACGTGCAGGGAGAGGCTGTTCTCCCGGCACCACAGCACCAGGTTCTCTACCTCTCCCAGGTAGGCCCTCTCGTCGTTTGCAGAGATCACGCCCACCACTACTGTGTCATCAGCAAACTTGATAATCGTGTTGCTTTTCCGCTGTGCCACACAGTCATGTGTATACAGCGAGTAGAGGAGGGGACTCAAGACACAGCCCTGGGGGGCGCCTGTGTTGATGTAACATGCTTACATCATATCACATGCTTACATCATATCACATGCTTTCATCGTATCATATGCTTACATAATATCACATGCTTACATCATATCACATGCTTACATGATATCACATGCTTACACCATATCACATGCTTACATCATATCACATGCTTACATCACATAACATGCTTACACCATATCACATGCTTACATAATATAACATGCTTACATCACATAACATGCTTACACCATATCACATGCGTACACCATATCACATGCTTACATCATATCACATGCTTACATCATATAACATGCTTACATCATATCACATACATCATACCACATGTTTACACCATACCACATGCTTACATCATATAACATGCTTACATCATATCACATGTGTACACCATATAACATGCTTACATCATATCACATGCTTACACCATAACAAATGCTTACATCATATCACATGCTTACACCATATCACATCCTTATGTTTTATCACGTGTATAACCTTGCTTTCACATATTATCAAATTACTTGTGAACAATGTACAACAACGCAAAGGAAAAACTTTAATGAAACAATACTCCAGAATGGCCACCGCATGCAGTTGTGTCTAGATCCCATCGCCCAGAAGAACCTTGTCTGTGACAGGTGAGTTTAAAGTAAAGGATCGATATGTATGTTGACAAGCTATATCAAGTGACACACACACACATGCACGCACGCACGCACGCACGCACGCACGCACGCACGCACGCACGCACGCACGCACGCACGCACGCACGCACGCACACACACACACACACACACACACACACACACACACACACACACACACACACACACACACACACACACACACACACACACACACACACACACACACACACACACACACACACACCACCTATACTTTGATACCTATACTTTGATACTCATTCCATAGAAGTGCATGGGAATTGGAAAGTTATTACAGTTTTCCTAAATGTTAATTTTGTTTGGGAACATTATTCACAACACTCTTGTTTTCCTTTTTGGTTGAACAATACCAAGAAAAATACCATTCATTGGATATTATTTCCTTGAACCATTTCCAAGTCTTAGTCATTGTCTTAATTAAGTAACACTTAAATGTGTTAATGGTGTAACAATGTTTTTGGACTATATTATTTGGCATATAAACAGTATTATCACAAGACAACCGCTTGACATTATATAGTCCATCTCGCCTGCGTCCTCTTTTACATAAGAACAGGCAGGGAATACGAGAGAGAAAGAGCGAATAAGATAGAACAACATTGGTGTTGTTGACTCATGGATCTGTTATTCAAAGGTGGATTATTGACCAAATCTGGTTTTTGTACACTTGATCTCTTCTCAGATTACCCCAAGAGGATAAGAATCTCTAATCTCTCAATAGCAGTGCATGTAAAACAATACAGATAGCTGTTATGTGTGGCCATGTAATATATAAATAGAAGGCTTAAGCGTGTACATAAATCTCTGGAGGGGGTGGGGGGAGTTACTTTGCACCTTTGCTTAAGCTTCTTAATCTTTACTTACTGTTTATATATTTACTTAGAGTACAGTACTTTCACACCTGCCTTGTTCAGTGGGTTGTTTGTTCAGTGAATGTTTTTTTGAGGTTTTTACGCCCCCTTAGTTCATTTTGGGGAGGTGAGAATCAACCTGGATCTGCATCAAACAGCACTATGAGGTTGTTTCATCAAAGAGCACCCCGGTCTTCCTATGATAACATTCACAGGTTATTTAATCACATCTTGTCTTTGATTCCTATACTGTAACTTCTACAGTATAACATCTACAGGTTATTTAATCATATCTTATCGTTGATTCTTTTAACTTATAACTTACAGGCAGGGGCGGACCTAGCACATTTGGCGCCCTAGGCGAGTTTCACCAATGCGCCCCCCCCCCAAAAAAATCAAAACATTGCCGCGCTACCAACCGGTTAACCCTTTTCACTGCGACAATACACCGAAGGTTAACCCTTTCGCGACCGTCGGTTGAGTGATAGTAAAGGGTTAACCCTCCATCGTGTGGCAGTGAAAGGGTTAACAGTTATACAGTAAAGTACTGCACCTTTATTTTTTACAAGCAAGAACAAGAGCTAAGAATAAATGTAAAGTGCACACTAAAGAATTAAAACAAATAAACAACTTAGCTAACACACAATAATAATAATAATAATAATAATAATAATAATAATAATAATAATAATAATAATAATAATAATAATAATAATAATAATAATAATAATAATAATAATAATAATAATAATAATAATAATAATAATAATAATAATAATAATAATAATAATAATAATAATAATAATAATAATAATAATAACAAACAATAAAATAATGTGCAAATTTGCTTTCAAAGAAAATTAAGAAGAAATGTAAAGTGCACACTAAAGAATTAAAACAAACAACTTAGCTAACAATCAATAATAATAATAACAATAACAAACAATAAAATAATGTGCAAATTTGCTTTAAAAGAAAATTATGTATTGTAAAATATGTTACACATATATAATCAAAATATAATATGCTAAATAAACAAAAATTACAAATTCACTTTGTCTAAAGAACTATTTACATTCCACTCCCTATCATCACACTTCAAGGTTAGCCTGTAGTTCCTACTGGTTTCCATTTACAGTGCAATCCTTCTGGCCTTCCTCGCTGCAAAGTTATCAATCACATCAAATTGTCCAACTCCTGAGCCAGCTCCTTCCCATCCAAATCAGATTGCCCTCCATGGTTTAAGGTGTGTACAAGTGCCTCTGCTTGCTTCATCAGCTCTTGGTGTGGCAGGTCTTGGAAGTTGTACAAAATTGCATACCTTTCACCTTGGCACGTTTCTCGTCTTCTTCTTTTCTTCTCTTTTTATACTGGATGGCCGGATGGCTTTTGCCTCTTCATAGTTCTCTAATGTTAGTCTTTCTTTCCTCAATGCTAAATTCTATAAACACTTCACCGATACCCATCAATGCACAGCGCTCTAGCATGTTCTGACTGTGAACACCTAAAGCTGAGGCTCAGACCGACCGACCGTTTTAGATTTTTGGCTCATTTTCCCTTATGTTAGAATTTTTTTATGTAAAAATAATGGTTGCATATATAGAGGGGGGCGCCCAAACTGCGCTGAGCAATAAAAAAAAAAGAAAAAAAAAATTTAAATGTAAAATTTAAAATTTAAAATTTAAAATTTAAAATTTAAAATTTAAAACTAAACATTTAAAATTTAAAATTTAAAAAATTTAAAAAATAAAATAATTGGCGCCCCCCTCTGGGAGGCGCTCTAGGCGACCGCCAGTGGCGTCATTTCAGTAAAAGGCAAGGTATGGCAAGGAGGGGGAGGGGGGGGGGGGGGGGGGGGGTTGTCAAATCAGTTGTGCAATAGTCACTTTTGGTGAGTTGTTTCTATACAATTCAGTTATATGACACAATCGATCAGAACTAAATCGGCAGCGAAAAGCCTGTTTTTAAGCAGCTAATCCCCATGCACATGCGCAGATTGCCCACGGATTGTGACGCAACGCACACGCGCCCTGGACTGTTCCATCAGAGCGGGGAGCTTCGTGGCCAGTGTCCCTTCAGCCGAACAGGATAATGAAACAATGATCCCACTAAATGACCAAACACGTATTATGGCGACATCTACAATTACCTCATTGAGTCTCCAGGTAGACTAATGTTTATATTTAAGTGCAGTGGTCTGTAGCCACTCACACTGGCCACGAAGCTCCCCCCTCTGATGGAACAGTCCAGGGCGCGTCTGCGTTGCGTCACAATCCGTGGGCAATCTGGGGATTAGCTGCTTAAAAACGGGCTTTTCGCTGCCGATTTAGTTTTGATCGATTAGGAATGGCTCGCGTTGTGTTCAGGAGATTCAGGCGCATACAAGACTATTCGATCATGTCTCCAGCACCCCCACAGCCGTATCTGCAACCACTTACATCACAGCTCTCATCCACATTCATTCATTTGCCCCCCCCCCCCCCCCCGCTCTCTCCTCCCCGATTTCAGAATCCCGGAAGTGTTGTGGTGGTCTATGCAGATCCAGAGCTCTGGATGTCCGCTACAAAATGGCAGCAAAATAAACTACAATTCCCATGATTCAAGGTTTTCCAAAATGGTCACCTCTCGCGAAGGAAAGGAAAATCTATCTAATAACACTTTAACCTATTCCTAAACTAACGTATTGATGATAATATACATTCTAAATGCTGTTGTGATATGGTTATGATGTTTATACTTGAATACGGTTGAAAATAAAAACGCTACTTTTGTAGAACAATGTGGAGATATTGATTTATGACACAATGTCATTTCGGGACCGGTACCGGTCCCGTCGGGTGGAAGAGGCTAATAGAACAAGTAATTAGAATAATATAAGCCCACTGTTCATTCATTAGACACATGGCTATACAGTGTGTGTGTGTGTGGCACACACAACAAGACTTATGGAATATTAATGCAGTCTATTTCCACATGATTAGCTTTAGTTCTTATTTATTTATCCACTGGCATTTGCAGTGTTGGTGTAGTAGGCTACATACTGTATTTCAATATCTGTTTTATTGATTAATGATATATTTGAAAGAATGCAGGTTATATACAACAAATGTTTGTCCCATTGTACCAATCAATGGGATATATTGCATGTTGGCTATAACCTGCATTCTTTCAAATGTATAATTAATCAATAAAACAGATATGTAACAAATACGAAATACAAATGCCACAGAAGGCATTAAATAATTATTATTTTCAATCATTTCACAATAATTGCATAATTGTGTTTGAATATCTGAGTAATTAAGTAATTATACATTTGTCCAAAATAGCTGGTTCAGATATGGTTAATCCAGCTGCCCTGTGATCAGATGAATCCATATTATTTATTTTTCCGACATCAAATGTGTAATTCTTTATCGTACAAATATTGTCATATTTATTAAAATTATGATTAATTCATTAATTCCAAGGAGGCTTGTAGGGTTGTCATGAAGGAATCACTATGATTCCTCCCAAATAAAGTCATTAAGAACATGGAGCACACAGTCAGTCAAGTTAAGTGTGCTCCTCAGCACTCGTAAATCCTGCTCTCAGTCATGGCCGAATCCAATCTTAGGGACGGTTGGGGAATCCCACAACCGGCCGTAAGATGTCTCAAATGGCCCTGAGAGCAAATTTCTTGTCGTAAGTCCGTTGGAGAATGAGACCCATTGACAGGTTATCATGTATTATCTTTGATTCCTATAACTTCTATAACATCTACAGGTTATTTAATCATATATTTTATTTTATTCCTATAACTTCTATACCATTTACAGGTTATTATATCTTATCTTTGATTCCTATAACTTCTATAACATCTACAGGTTATTGAACCATATCTTATATTTGGTTCCTATAACTTAGTTTTATAACATAGGGTATACTTAATCAAAGTTGTATCTTTGATTTCTATATTGTCTATTTTTTAATATTCTACATTTAACTATAATCTACTGTATAGGTTACTTAATCACATCTTCTCCTTGATTTGTATGAATTCAATTACATTTACAGTTTACTTAATCATATCTTATATTTGATTCCTATACCTTTTACAACATTTACAGGTTATTTAATCATATATTATATTTGATTCCTATCATTTCTATAACATCTACAGGTTATCATATCTTATCTCTCATTCCTATAACTTCTATAACATCCATGTAATGCAGATGCACAACTCTAAACTAGTAGAGATTTAGCAGAAATCAAAGGCAGCCAACTATGTCCCCCCCACCGTCCAAACCAGCATGATAATGCACTAACCCACTGCCAGTTCAATGAATCCTGAGACAGAGGGAGCCGGAGTATCTTCTTGCTGAAAGGAGAGAATGGATTACCAATAGCCTCAGCCTGAGAAGCAAACAAACATACAAATAAGCAAGCACTCAGACGCACAACACCTTGCAATTAAAACAAAATGCCTGGGATGCCCACAGATAGGAAACGTGTGGGACAAAGTACCAAAATGTGCAGAGCAGACCTGCCAACCAGCCCACGCTGAGCGGAAGAGCTGCAAGGCAGAGACATCAGACACAGAACAAGAACACCTAAAAAAAAGGATATTGTGACAGACGTAATGAAATGATTACAGAAATCCATATGATCAGATGAAGCTGTGGATAACGGCCTAATAGTTGGACTCAGTATTGGCCCTGATTTAAAAGAAGGGGGAACTTTCAAAATCAAAACGTAATCAAGATACCCAGGTTCACGTTTTGGCTTTTGTACGTAGGCTACAGTATATTGGGTGTACAGTGATACTGTGAAACGACGTTACACAGCTAATGGATGCTGTGTGGTGTTCTCAACCAAATCTGGGAAGTATTTGAAGTTGAGCTTTGTAATCTGTACAATCTCTAAGGGATATCCTGGCGACTAATTTTTTGAATCAACTGTAATATGAATAATGTGTGCGAGAGCCCAGAGGGTATTAGCTGCTCGGAATCCAGCCTGTGTACAGGCTAACAACAACACAACAACAGCAGGACAACAACACAACACAACACAACACACACACACACACACACACGCATTAATGCACACACACACTGGAAAACATTTCCATCTTAACAAGTACATTTAGTTTTGAGTCTTCTTGAGACAATTGGAGAAAAAGAAATTGGTGAGCTGGATTCAAATGAAAGTTGTTTAAATAATTTCCTCAAAACAAGTCACATAATCATAATCATCAAGAGTTATCAGATTTATTCAAAGAAATTATCTGGAATCAAGACATTTATCAAAACAAGTTCAGTATCCAAATATGTGACTCACCCTATTTTTCATTAATTCATTCACACACACACACACACACACACACACACACACACACACACACACACACACACACACACACACACACACACACACACACACACACACACACACACACACACACACACACACACACACACACACACACACACACACACACACACACACACACACACACACACACACACACACACACACACACACACACACACACACACACACACACACACACACCACACACTGTATGGGAATGATCTGAGTAAAGGCACTTATAGGGTTTCTGTTTGTGGTTGATTTTCATTCCAGAATTAAAGGTATTATACATGTCAGAAGGGATAATGACATGTGTATTGGTAAATGAGTTCATGAATGCTACAAAAAAGTGAAGAAGAAGAGAGAAGAAAAGAAGAAGAAGAAGAAGAAGAAGAAGAAGAAGAAGAAGAAGAAGAAGAAGAAGAAGAAGAAGAAGAAGAAGAAGAAGAAGAAGAAGAAGAAGAAGAAGAAGAAGAAGAAGAAGAAGAAGAAGAAGAAGAAGAAGAAGAAGAAGAAGAAGAGAAGAAGAAGGAAGAAGAGAAGAAGAAGAAGAAGCCAAGGCCAACGTTCAGACCTTTAGTGCTTCTGATGGTTTCATGTTGAGAGAGGCATACGTGAAGGTGAGGCTGGATTAGAGGGAACGCAGTGTGTGTGTGTGAGTGAGTGAGTGAGCAAGCGAGTGATTGAGTGCATACATGTGTGTTATTTGTGTGTGTGTGTGTGCATTGTACTATGTGTGTGAGTGTGTGCGTGTTTTGAATGTAAATGTGAGTGAGTGTGCATGTGTGTGCTGCCATCTGTGTGTGCATGCGTGGGTGAGTAAATTAGTGTGTGTGTGTGTGTGTGTGTGTGTGTGTGTGTGTGTGTGTGTGTGTGTGTGTGTGTGTGTGTGTGTGTGTGTGTGTGTGTGTGTGTGTGTGTGTGTGTGTGTGTGTGTGTGTGTGTGTGTGTGTGTGTGTGTGTGTGTGTGTGTGTGTGTGTGTGTGTCTCTGATTTCATACGTGTATGAGTGTAAGAAACTGTGAGCATGTGCATGCTTGTGTGTTGGGCTCTGTTTCCCTTTGTGACTGTGTGTGTGTACTGTATGTGTGTGTGTGGTCCCAAAGGAGGAGTTGGTGAGCTGGACAGTGGAGGTAGAGAGAGAGAGAGAGAGAGAGAGAGAGAGAGAGAGAGAGAAGAGAGAGAGAGAAGAGAGAGAGAGAGAGAGAGAAAGAGGGTGAAGAGGCAATCAGAGGTTATTGTCAGTGACAGGGCAGCACCTTGATGGGCCAAGCATTGCTTTGTTTGTCACCTAACCAACCTCAATCAATCAATCATCTCCTATAGCCCACACCGCCGATCAATCAGCTCCTCGCTGCACCCAAAGGAGGGCTCTCTCTCTCTCAGCGTCATCACCGGCCCACATCAGGTTTAATCCCAGCCAATCACAGGTGTCATATAGTCAGCCCCTCACGTCAAGACAATTACTCCACAGCTCAATATTCAAAGAACAGCAGATGAGTTTAATTTGTTTTTTTTCTTCCCCAAAAAACAATTTTAGGAGGCCATTCTATTCGTTATTCATGTGTTTTTTTTGTTGTAATGCGTGAAATGAATACTGTAGAGAGCCAGGTGCTCTGACAGTCATTTGTAGTGGTGTAGTGATTAGAATAATACTCAACCAAACCAACGCTGTCATGCGAGTGTTCTTTCTTTGTCCTTGTCTTGTTACATTAAACATTAATGCTCTTCCAGGCGATTGCCTGCTCTTGTGCGGCATCTTACATTAATTTTTTTTGTTTTTTTGTTGGTGTATTTTTTTTTGCTGGTTAACTCCTAACACATGTAGCTCCGAGGCATTATTCAAACACGTCTCTGGAAATTCTTAGGAAATGGGTCACGGAAATGTGTAAAAGAAGTTAAAGAACGCTCAACATTTTTTACTTTAGTTGAAGGTGCTGTCCAAAACAAAACAAAAATGAATAAATACATAATCCAAATCTACCACTTTTCAGTACTGTGTAGTAGCAAAGAAAGTTCACATGTTTGATGAACATCCCTTTCTGAGGAGGGGTTTTATTTTTGCTTCTTAAAGTGATTCTATTTTGGCAAATGAGCTGTTATATATTTATTGACATGACTCGTCGGAGTCAGAAACTAGAACATGACTCCATTTGGAATTATGCTCATTACATTAGGACTAATAGGTGTACGGCAATTTGCGTGGGAAAACCTTTTAAAATCAAAACTCAAGTTGTTTTTGTTTTTTCTTACATCAACTTCATTAAAAAACAGAGAAAGGTATTGGTACTGCTTGATATATTGTTATATGAGGGATATCGGGAGAATAAATCCCACTAATATCAATAATAATAAAAATAATTATTGAAAAGATCGAACTCACATCATTTAAGTTAAACAAATACACACGTATATAATAAAAAATTATACTACATCACAATTACCATGCTGTAATATGAACATATATAAAGTATATCTATGATGATCATTACTGGTACATACACTTTTATTCACATTATTCTATTGATCGACAGTGTGTTTGTACATTTGATGACGATCGTCTCTGAGCCCCAGAACTCTGGCTCATGTTTCTTTTATTTTTTATTTTTTTCTCTTCTTGTTTTGTTTTGTTTTTTTCCGAGCACATTAGAGTTGCAGCCTTAGGGCTGCTTTGACCAATGGATCAATGGCTCTCCCTTCTCTTGTCACCATTCATTTGGAGTGAGCGAGCGACTGCTGGCCCAGCCCCCCCCCAACCCCCCTCACCTGGTCCTCTCTCTCTCTCTCTCTCTCTCTCTCTCTCTCTCTCTCTCTCTCTCTCTCTCTCTCTCTCTCTCTCTCTCTCTCTCTCTCTCCTCTCTCTCTCTCTCTCACTCTCTCTCTCTGAGCTCCCTTGACAGCTCACTGCCACCGCCAGCAGACAGGCGACAAGTCCTTGGGCTCCACCAACACACACACACACACACACACACACACACACACACACACACACACACACACACACACACACACACACACACACACACACACACACACACACACACACACACACACACACACACACACACACACACACACACACACACACACTCACACACACACACACGCACACACGCACACACGACACACACACACACACACACACACACACACACACACACTCACACACACACACACATACATGCACACACGTGCACACACACACACACACACACACACACACACACACACACACACACACACACACACACACACACACACACACACACACACACACACACGCACATGCTGCATATAATGTAGTTGGATGCTGACACCACATGCTCGCCTCTTTCTCTCACCCCCCACCCCTCCTCTCTCTGCCTTATAGTGTCTCTGACTCTCTCTGTCTGACTGTCTGGGTTTTCAGTCTCTCTCCTCCTCTACTTTCAGTCTCTTGAGTCACGGAGGAGTTGATCATCCATTCCGTTAGAGGGAAACCAACTGTGGGCCCGAGTCAGACCACCCCCCCCCCCCCCCCCCCCCCCCCACACACGCACACACACACCATGGAACCACTCCCCCTACACCTAAAAGTGTACCGACTGGTTCTGGCACACTACTGCTAGTCACATCAGGGAAAAAAACAACCAAATTAAGTTTATGTGTGTGTGTGTGTGTGTGTGTGTGTGTGTGTGTGTGTGTGTGTGTGTGTGTGTGTGTGTGTGTGTGTGTGTGTGTGTGTGTGTGTGTGTGTGTGTGTGTGTATGTGCGTGCGTGCGTGCGTGCGTGCGTGCGTGCGTGCGTGCGTGCGTGTGTGTGTGTGTGTGTGTGTGAGGTAAATCTTCTTAACCTGTTAAGCTGTAGGAATATTTCGCCTAAATGTACATGCCTAAGTAAATGGAAGATTGCTCCACTTCTGCAAGGTCAATTTGCATGTTCTTGGTATCTAGGAACATCTAGGGACTTGGGGGAATATATTTCCAGTGTCAGAAATATTGTGTCTGTTACTAGGCTTGATTAAATTGTAATGAAGAAAAGGAGAATATAAATTATGATTTATGAAATTATGAGGCATCACATTTAAATATAATGAAAGAAAAGAAAAATATAATAATACAAATAAAGAAAATCTAGTTACTAACTTCTGGTATCCAAATCTCCACTCAAAAGCAGGTTTTTCTTTACAGCAACATTAAAACTGTTTACTATTCAGGAAGAACAAGAGCTCCTAAATATCCCCCCACTAGTTATTGTGCCCTTGTGCTATGCAAGAACATATTGCACTGTATGTAAAAATGAACAAACATCGCCTGGGCGTCAGCCATAGGAGAAGAGGCTTGTTTTTATCGTCTGTACTTTATTACTGTTAGCCATCTGCACGGAGGTATGTTAATAGCTAGCTGAGACTATTTACACATATGAAAAAGCTCTTCCATCTGCCATGTTCCACATGAATCAGCCCCACCTTCCCCGACTGCACGACTGTTGTTCAATCACTAGGTGACAGGCGTGTGACACCTGAACCCCCACAACACGCACCCCTCCACCACAACACGCACCTCACCTTGCCATAATTGTCACCCCAAGCCCCCTCCCCCCAACACGTCGCACAAGGTTACAGCATACAATATGTTGACACTCCGGAGAGATTTGCGTTTGCCTCTTTCATGTTTTCCTTTTTAAAGAAGATTCATATTAGAATGCGTGTTCAAGGAGGCACACGTGTCGAGTAAGCGTGGGTTTATCAATTCTAATCACTCAAAAAGGGATTATGAGGCCTAATTATTTATAGTAATTTGGGTTAATGCCTCTTGGTGTCAAGATCTGCACAGCTTACCATCCCAGCTAGATAGATGTCACAAACATCCTGGTTGGTAGCGGCGCAGCAGCTTCAAGGTAAATTAGTTCTAGAACTACGCTACAGGGATACTGTACAGTACATCGCACATTCTTTATAATGTGACAGAGAAATGCCTTGTGGGAAAAATAAGATGCTTTTAACGGTTGCGATGATCAGATAATATATGGTTATGCATAATATCTCGTACTCCACCTTGCATTACAGCGGCTCTGAGCGTGCATATCAATACATTATGATGAATAAAACCAAAGCATTTAAAAGCTGAATATCAGCGTTGAAACTATAAATCCCAATTACATACACAGAAATATGCCTTACTGCAGGGTGTATATATGGAGGATAATCTGCGTGTTTGGCCGGCTTAAGTGTGTGGTAAATCAGCCTCTGGGAGAACGCATGAGGCCGTCCACAATAGCAATAATCTCACTAATTGTCTTTTTCTCCAATGCAGCAGCAGCAATAACAACATAAACAGGAAGACTTAGCAACAGTATTGAGGTGGTAAACCGGTAGACAAATACAGCAGAGTAAATACTCCAAACTCTAGTCTATACAGCTACAGGGATACAGTGTATACAGTGTATAGGGGCAGATACCAGAGGCCAGGTGAAGCACTGTGTGTTGTTATGTCTGAGGTGACAGAACAGTGAGCATTAATCCCCACCTGACACTAATACTTGATGTATGATTGACCCTGAAGTAGGACACTGCACACATTACAATCTGGACCATATGGCAAGACATTAACCCTTCGTCCTCCTGTAGGATAATCTCCCTCTGTTCTGCCAATGCTTTTTCTTCTGCATGATTTTTTTGCTCAATAATGACAGTATTAGCGTATTGAGACCGATTTAGAATGGCCTTCATCACAACGGGGAGGAGGAGGAGGAGGAGGAGGAGGAGGAGGAGGAGGAGGAGGAGGAGGAGAGGAGGGTTTTTTGCCCATAGGAAGACGCAGAGAAGGGAACGTAATCTAGTGCAATGGACACATTTAGGTATTAATCCCTTTCACTATCTGTAACCACATATTATTCAGTGGTTACCACTAATGTAAAAACAAAATGATTAAATGAACTTGCATGGTCTCCTGCACTTCAAACAATATTATCAAATCAAAATAGAGCGACGCCAGTGGTGATCATTGATACTGTCGTACAGTAGTTCCTTTTGCCTCCCTTTGCCTCTACTGCACATATTTGCAGAGCTTTTAATGAAGGGTAAAGTAATGTAATTGATACTCTTATTAGGGTTTATTTATTATCTATCTATCTATCTATATCTCAGTTGCAATATATTTGGAGACCTATAACACATTTTGGTCGTCATACACTAGGACGAGAGATTGTATTCAAAACCCCTTGTGAACAGACTACACTTCGTATAATGACTACTTCATAGGAATAGACATGAGCACATGAGCACCTGAGCAGCTCCTTCAAATAATCCAATCTGTTTAGCCTCCCATGACAGTGTTCTCAGAGGCAGGGCCACACAAACCAAGCTGGCCTTCATCAACATAAAGCCAACCAACTGTTCCCCGAGCTCCTTCAGGTTTCATGAACCCCTCCAACACACATACATGAACACACAAACTATCAAACTGCCTCCATATCGCTCGCCACCACCAACCTGAAACCCTATAGTTCAACTGCAGTGATAGAGGGGGAACCCTCAGCCCTTCTCTCCTCTCCAGCGCCGGCTAGTAATGAACAAATTCACTGCACATTACGCTGGACTTGATCTCTAGCAAAATAGTGCTGGAACACACAATTTGGTTTGTCAACACCTTTCGCTGGACTCCTCCATCACTGTCAGGGGTCCAAATTTAAACAGCAAAGTGCATTTGACTGCAGGACCCCAGCCTGATTAGACTTCCCAGCTCAGCGAATTGCTCCAGACAGGACGGCAGCCCCTGATTGCTAACCCAGCTTGAAAATAGTCTCCGCTACCTGGGATTAGCATGAATATTTTTATATAGATCGATAAGCAATCTCCACTCCATAAGAAATGCCAGCAGCCTTCATTTGGCTGATCAAAGGCACATCAGCTGGTGGGCGACAGCTGGCTATTGTTTTCAGCCATGCTGTGTGTGTGTGTGTGTGTGTGAGGGGGCTGATTCCATAGGAGGGATCCACGGCCATGGCTGCTGCTCCTCTCTCTCCAACCTAATCGTGGAAACAATCACTGCTTCACAGGATCCCATCTCCCAGGGATGGACTAACTCAAATGAGGGAGGCAGAGGGCCTAACCACCAGGGGACAGGGTTCATTACTGCTGTGGCCTCACGCCACTCGGCCCCCGGCTGCCGCCGTCCCGGAAGTAAAGGCCAGGTCAGCTATCTATCTGTTTACATTTTGTGCACCTAAACGCATTACATTGGATTTGACACCGGAGTGACCAAGGGGTTAAAGGTCGTTCATGTAATGCCTGTGGACACCAGCAAAGTGGCAAAGACATATACCCAGATACCCCAGAGGACCCTATTCATTTTCAAGACACCCAAATACTTTGAGGAACCTGTTCACAGTCAAGGCACCCAAATGCTACGACGAACCGTTTTTACCCAAAATACTTAATTCATTATTGAATTCATTTTCACAGGATTTATCTTGTAAAACACAATGCGTTTGTTTTACAAGGACCACCCTCATATATGAAGGTCTGTGTTTCTTACATGTTTAACAGCAGGAGGTAGACTGACCAGTCCCTTCACAACACTCCCCCACCCCGTGGTTTCCCAGTCCCCCATAAAAGGGCACAGGTGTGACCCCAGCATTTAGCAGTTAACCAGCCTGGAGTGAGACCACACGCCACTGACAGACAGGGGTGGGGGATGGGGTGTGTGTGTGTGTGTGTGTGTGTGGGGAGAGACTCCCACACGGGACCAATATGGAAGCTGGGAAAACCAATAGAGGGGGAATAGTGCGGCAATTGTAAATTGCAGGTTTAATTCATTAGGAAGTGTCACTGTATTCCAGGGCAGCCTGAGCAGGCCGATTAAAAAGTGGTAATCAGGATTAATTAGGAGAATATATGTGTGAGGAATAGCAGTCCTATAACCCTAGCATGCCCCAACAGCACCCTCCCACCCTGCTTCTCGCCCCCCATTTTCCTCCGTCCCCTTTTCATTTCTCTCTATTCCTCCTCTAACCCCTCCCCTCTCTCACATGTCACGTGTATGACAGCTCCTTCAACCCTCCCGCTGTGACTTCCTCTCCTCCTACGGTAGCTTTGTGTTTCCTAACTGGGCTGTTGGCAGCAGCCCTGCGCATGGCCCTGAGATGACACTACTACCCCCAGCAGCACAGCCCGATGAACGCCACCAAGTAGAAATAGGCTTTTGCAGATTAAAGGTGCTATAACTAAACTTTGTATGTAGAGTAATCATAAAAAAAAAAGAATCAATCCACAGAGGTGCAGAATAACATTATTGCTTGTCCCCCCCCCCCAAATATTATTGATTAATGAATTTATCATTTAAATTTTTTTTACAAAATGAATGTTGTTGTTGTTGTTGTTGTTGTTTACATGCTGTGTACTTCCCATTTCCCCAAGTGGAATGCACCTGATTGGAATGACATGCTGGTGCTCTAGTAGTCTAGTGCAACATCTAGTGCAGGGGTCACCAACCTTTTTGAAACTGAGAGAGAGCTACTTCAAGGGTACTGAGCAGTACGAAGGGCGACTTGTTTGAATAACAAAGTTGCACAGATCACCTTTTAACCCCCTAAGCCTACATACAGTAGTAGACAGTAAGTTTCACCTGGACATACTGTTATATTTTAGCCAATTCTGAGCTTATTCATTGAGTCAATATTATACATTTTATGATTCAGGGGAACCTACCCTTTATTTATGGTCACCATCATACATTACCTTTGTCTGAGCATACACTATTTGACATAAAAAAAATGTGTGTTTTGTTGAATAACACCATAGTTTACCAGGGAATTATTGTTTTTTCAACATAGACAGTTATATTTAGGTGTTTTGAACCTCAAAAACACATTTTTCTAAGTGTGTGAGAGACATTTATTTGGATATTGTTCTATGAGTTTTTCTTAGCAGACAATATGAAAATACATACAGTTTGGTGTTGCCTTCATATTTGGACCAGTATCTCCCTGCAATTTACCCCCCTCCACACACGCACGCACGCACGCACGCACGCACCCACCCACGCACGCACGCACGCACGCACGCACGCACGCACGCACGCACGCACCCACCCACCCACGCACGCACGCACGCACGCACGCACGCACGCACGCACGCACGCACGCACGCACGCACGCACACACGCACACACACACACACACACACACACACACACACACACACACACACACACACACACACACACACACACACACACACACACATACACACACACACACACACACGCACGCACGCACACAGGTGATACTCATTCAAGCTGCACAATAAATTATATTTTTGTCAGACCACCACCATAGCTTCAAATGCATCAAATCCTTCACTATGATTGTCATCACATTACTGCCCCAGCATTCAGGCTCAGAGTCCTTTTCCTTTATATTTTCTGGATTATCCTAACCATCCACAACAAGTTCCAATGCTTTTTGAACATTATCCATTATACTCTTTGTCTTTTTGCCATTTTATTATAAAACCAGGGACAAGCCCATCTCTCTATCCTCCGTTATGCGCAATCAGTGCGTAAAAGGTAAATGGTGCATTTATATAGCACTTTTATCCAAATCGCTTTACAATTTGTTCCTCACATTATACACATTCACTCACACATTCACACACCGACGGCGGAGGCGACCATGCAAGGTGCCAACCTGCTCATCGGGGGCAGATAAGGGTTAAGGGCCTGCCTTGCTCAAGGACACTTCGACACGCTGCCCGGGAGGAGCGGAAATCAAACCGGGCCCCTCGGGATTATCAGACGACTGCTCTACCTCCTGAGCCACCGTCGCTCCAGCATGTGTGTCTGTCTGACGGCCCATCTGTGCTGACTATTGAGAAACTATAGGAATTTTCCATTGGTTCTCCACGGGCGGACCTACAGTAGCACATTTGGCGCCCTAGGCGAGATTCACCACTGCGCCGTTTTTTTTTTTTTTTTTTTGTCATTTCTTTTTGTAATTTTTCATTTAATTTTTCTTTTTTTATGGCTTTTGCCTCTTCATAGTTCTCTAACGTTAGTCTTTCTTTCCTCAACGCTCAATTCTATAAACACTTGACCGATACCCATCAATGCACAGCGCTCTAGCATGTTCTGACTGTGAACACCTAAAGCTGAGGCTCAGACCGACCGACCGTTTTAGATTTTTGGCTCATTTTCCCTTATGTTAGAATTTTTTTTATGTAAAAATAATGGTTGCAGATATAGAGTGGGCGCCAAAACTGCACAGAGAAAAAAAGATAAAAAATAATTTTTTTTTTTTTTGCGTCCCCCTCTGGGTGGCGCTCTAGGCGACCGCCTATATCGCCTGTAGGAAGGTCCGCCCCACTTCTCCTAGCCCACATGACCACACTTTAAATTTTGAAGGAGAGATTTCATATACAATTTAGTCTTTAGTCTTCAATCACAAATGGTTCCAAAGATATTTATTGTTCAAAAAGAAAAGCAACAAATTTTTTTTAAATGAAGCTTCATGGTCGCGGTCAGGTGGCGTAGCGGAGATTGCGCTCGTCACCAATGCAAGAGACTGCGGTCTCGACTCCCGGAGTCAGCATTGCCTAATTGGCTTGGGCTGATCGCTATACTAACTCGTTTGGCTGGGTTAGGGGGAGGGAAGCCATGGGTGGGAAACTGGTGTTGTGGACAGCGACGCCTACAGGTCAGGTCTGGGCGCTTGTTCAGCGGAGGCAGGACTTAAGATAAGATAAGATAAGATAAGATATTCCTTTATTGATCCCCTTGGGGAAATTCAGGCATCATAGCAGCATGGGGGGGAGGGGGGAGGGGTACAGGTAGTAAAACAACACAGTATACAGGTAGTAAAAGACAACACAGGCAGTGTAAACAATTTGATCAATATGGTCAATATAATTTACTATCTGACTAGCTGAGGAATATTCACATTATTCACAGTGTCACATGAGGTGCAGTATGCAAGAGGTAGTGTTATAATAATTTACTATCTACTGAGTATACATTAATCAAAGTACCAGGGTAGTCTACTTTGTCCCCCTTGGGTTCCTATAAGTCCCAGGTCAATGTCTGGTAGCAGTCGCTGTCGCTGCCCCCTGTTGTGGGGCCTGATGGCCGCTGGTATGAAGGACTGTCCGAGGCGGTTAGTTGAGTGTCGGGGGGGGATGAGTCTGTGGCTGAACGAGCTTCTCATCTTGACTAGCTCGTCGTAGAGGGGGTGGTAGGGGTTCTCCATGATGGCATCCAGCTTCCTTATCATCCCCCTCTCTACCATCACCTTGAGGAAGGTGACCTCCCACGCGTTACACTTCACCAATGAGAGCCCTCGCTGCCAGGTGAGAAGAGAGCCACTGGCTGTCGCTGCACGTGTCGGAGGAAGCGTGCGGATACGTCAGGGTTTCCTTGTACCGACCAGTAGGAGAATATGCGCACAACAACCAGGTAGGGGAGGGGGGGGGGAATTGGCACAACGACTAAATTGGGACGGGGAGAAAACAGAGAAATATCGGAGAAAGAGAGATACAAAAAAAAATATTTTGCTTCATGGTGACTGGTGCTATTTTTCGAACATGCCTTGCGTACGACTGACGTGGTCCCTGCAGGCGACCAGGTGCACTGTGTTGGCTACCTCTGATCTGAATGTTATATCTATAGCACCTTTAAACAAACAAGATTAATGTTCATAAGACTCAACATGCAGGGGGAATATCTATTTACAGTATATATATTTTCAAGATGTCCTCAAGAGAGGAATTATAGCTCAGCACTAAGAGTAATAATAATTTCTGCTCAGTCCCAAACCTTGAACTGACCCAGGCCATATTGAATAATGATAAACACCCACTACAGTTTTCAACAAGTTTGTTGAGGGGGAAATGTACTGCACCAAGATGGGTAACATGAAAGGCATTCAAGGTTCATGAATTCCAAGCATGCTGAGAATTAGAAGCACCTATTGATGAAGCACCGCAATGGAAACAAGCCTATGGCTTTATTGTGTTTATTTTAATCCTATTGGTAAATGGTGATATGTACTGTATACCTGTTCATCTTGTGTTCAAATGTATGTGTTATTCCATTATAAATCAATAAACTATTATATCTATCTATCTATCTATCTATCTATCTATCTATCTATCTATCTATCTATCTATCTATCTATCTATCTATCTATCTATCTATCTATCTATCTATCCATCTATCCATCTATCCATCTATCCATCTATCTATCTATCTATCTATCTATCTATCTATCTATCTATCTATCTATCTATCTATCTATCTATCTATCTATCTATCTATCTATCTATCTATCTATCTATCTATCTATCTATCTATCTATCTATCTATCTATCTATCTATCTATCTATCTATCTATCTATCTATCTATCTATCTATCTATCTATCTATCTATCTATGATAAATTGATGAAAATGATGCTTCAAAGTTCAAGCTGGAAGCAGTCAGCACCAGCGTAAGGACCACCAACCACTTATACCACTATTTATAGAATGTGTAATTTTACATAATTTTTAATGGAGGACCTACTGTATGTAGGATATATCAGCTTAATTAATGAAATTATAGTTAAGTAAATATTTTGGCATAATACAACCAGAATAGGCTGCAATGCAGTACTGCAAACACAGGACAGCAGAATAGAGCTTTAACCAGAGGACTGTCTACCCTCCCTCCCCTACCCGCTGGATGTCATCACACATTTCAGTCAAGCCTTCTATGGCCAGATTTATTATTGAAATCCTCCAGTCGGTCCGGTTATCACCATGTTTATGTTATTGCTTCAACATGTTTCAGTTAACATAACCTTGAAACAGTCCAGTTCAAGTGCGAGGATGGGCTGTTTTCTTGTGCCGCTGCCTCAGCATTGAAGTTCGCAGATGATGCATTCAGCGTTCCCCGGCTTCAGGCTCGGGGCCAAATCTTTCATCCCTGCTTGTCTCTCAAGTGTGGTCAGGGTGGCCCTTAAATGTTTGAGCTCCAATCTAAATTCAACAACAGGGCTTTTTATTTTCCTTTTGCTTCAATGAGAAAATAATACAGTGACGGCGGGCTTCAGTGTTTTTGGAACATCGGTGACCAGATAAGATTATATATTTTGTGCTGCTTGAGTTTGACTTTCAGGAGTG
Organism: Notolepis coatsorum; assembly: GCF_963971535.1. Taxonomy (NCBI): domain Eukaryota; kingdom Metazoa; phylum Chordata; class Actinopteri; order Aulopiformes; family Paralepididae; genus Notolepis; species Notolepis coatsorum. The sequence goes on along the minus strand of NC_140184.1, from coordinate 53,680,267 downwards.
ACCTCCTCTCTGACCCGAAAAAGAAGTGAAACAGAAAGAAAGGCTTTGCCTTGAGGATTACAGTAGTTCACATCTAATGGATGTTTCTGCTTATTTTCTACCTAGAACGTATATTTTATTTGTACATTTGCACTCTGGTTAGATGCCAACTTATTTCTGTTGTACTGTAGGCCTACTTGTGCTGTGCAATGGCAATACATTTGAATCTAATCTAATGTAATTGTGTGTCTCTGGGTGCTTGTGTTGGCTGCAGCTCTCTCCGCTCTGATTGGATCTCAGAGGTACGTGCAAGAGATGTGCTCAAAAGCGGCCAATAATGTATCTTTTAACTCTGAAATATAAGTATTACTTGGTGACATAACATATTAATCTGCTGCATGGTCAAGGTTTCAGAATTGTATGTTTATATATGCTAATGAGGCACTTCCTCATAAATAATTTGCTAATTTGCATAAATCACCAAGACACAAATCACCAACATGGATAATGCCAGATTCCAAAACTTGGTTTCATTTTGTTGATACATTCTAAACAAAACTTTTCTCAGAAGGGATTGTGACTATGTCCTCTTATCAGCCCATACATCAGGAAATACTGTCTACTGTCATAAAAAATATAAGTTTTCACCTAGTTTTCGTATAGAATGTACTATAAACCCGGCTATGAATGATATATCAACAAACCCTTCTGAAATAAGAAGCATAATATGGATGGGAAGAAATGGGGAACATTTGGTGTGTGTAGGTAATAGGGAAATGGAGTTCCGTGTCTTTGCGTGTAAGTAAAATGCATAAAAACACGTTTTTCAGAAAATAACCTCAAATTTCTGTATTGTAATTGTGATCTATGGACACAATCAGACTAAATAAAGTAAAATGAACAACTAATTGTCTGTTTTCGATATTTTAATGCCACTAGTTTGAAATAAGACAAAATATAACAAAATCTCAATATCGTCGAGAAAAAAAACAAAAATGCGATTTTGGGGGTAGGCCTACTGTCTTGCCAAACTGTCTGTGAATACCTTTAAGATAAATAGTATAAATGAAACCGGTCTCATTTGACATGCCCTGAGTGGGAGTCGAACCCTGGTCTCCGGCACATCGCAGACCACTATACCAAGAGGTGAATTCACTTCTAAGTAATGGGTCTGGATGCCTTTTAACCCATTCCCTGCCACCACTTTGATCATCTTATACCATTCTCTGCCAGTACTGTAAGTCTATGGAGATGTTCACCTTCTTTGCAGGGCTATAACTTTTTAAATTGTATTGCTAAATTGACATTACTATGGCCCATTCAACATCGATTACCTATCGTTCAGGATGTAGGAACGTTTTACTTTTTCATTCACACATTCATACGAAAATACCGTCTAGAGTATAAATATTTTTTATCGTTTTCTGCCGTATTTCCCATAATGTGAGATATAGGCACAAATGCATATATTAGATCAGCGGTTCCCAAACTTTTTTGGCCGTGCACCCCCTGTCACCTCCCGACCTAGCTGACGCACCCCCCAATGGGTTTCTGTTAGAAAAAATTGTTGCTGGTCTCCGTGCACAGATGAAGCACACCTGTGTCAGACATGCCAGAGACATTATTGTTTATTATTATTATTAAAACGTAAGTTTTTTATTAAAACGTTTCTTGAATTTCATGATTTACACAGTGAAAATCCCGATTTGAAATAATGTATATTAGTTATATTTATTAGGCATAAAAAATATATTGTTTGGTTCCAGTTGGTTGTCAGTTAAGGCCATGAGTAGGTAGGGAATTTATTTAATTTAATTTTTTATTTTATCTCTTCCCACGGCGACTATGGATAGGGAATTTCTTTATTTAATTAAAATGTTCACGACAACATGGATGCATGTACTCTGCCAGCATGTTTAATATCCATAATACTAAAGGTTTGACTAAGATTTTTATGAAATTTTATTGTCATTTTTTATTTTTAATTTTTTTGCCACCATTAGCCTTTTCATGTCACGCACCACCTAGAGGGTGCTCGCGCACCACAAGGGGTGCGTGCACCACAGTTTGGGAACCACTGTATTAGATCATCAAATGCAGTTTGATACCGATCGACGCTATATTAAAAATTTCAACTGTACATGATCCTAAGGGTTATGACTGATCATGCACGGGTGAACGGAGGGGGGGGGGGGGGGGTCGTTTATAATTCCGTGATAGTCGTTAGATGCTTCATGTAGTATGGGTGATATATTGATCAGAGCAGTTTGTATCGAAAATGATTAACAAAAACGCTGAAACTCACGTCAGTCTCCTCGTACCGTTGGGCAATGAGAGTGGAGCAAACAGATCCCAGTTTTGTGGTGGGGATCTAGGCGATCGATTTCCGGTTTGTATATTACTAATACACGCCCAAATCATGTAGATTATTGAGTTATGGCAAAGATCCATATCCACGGTGTGTGTATTGAGTCCCGGGACGCTTAAACGAGTGGCCGGACGGAATTAGGGGACGGACCGAGCTGCAACGGGCATTTACGGTTTGGCAACTCGCCGATCAGCCACCAGGTGGCAGTATTGAAGCGTTGCAGAGTTGTGCTGAGTCCATCATCTGTTATTGGCAGAATTCGCATGAACTTGAAACCCGTCGTATGGCGTTATTGGCGGGAAAGGGTTAAGGGGAGTGAGTTTACTTGCAGTACCGCTACGTGCCACAGTCACGTCACAACACATGAAGTCCATCGTGACTGTGGATATACTCACGGACCTCCGTTACATAAATAACACAGAATTCACTAAGTGGATACTCAAATAGCTCTATAATAAATTTGTCAGCCAGCCATTCCCAGGCAAAGAAGTAGATGCATCTAGTGGATGCATACAAGAAGGATGCATTAAAAGCAGTTTAGAAATGTCCTCCTCATCGGATACTTACAAACACAGTTTACTCCGCTGTGCAATCTAATGATTTCTGCGGATCTGGAAACAGGTTTGGGTGAAGCCGAGGACTTAAATAATAGCAGGAGTGGTATTGAACCTCTTCGGGGAAGATCAAATGTGGCTTTCATTAGTTTAGTACAGTGCCGGGGCTCATTGATGACTTGTCAGACAGTCTTGCCTTCAATACGCCGCAAGAGGCTCTAGAAATCATCCTTTTACTGAGCCCTCTCGGCTGTAAATTCAACCCAGTTCAATACTGTGCCCCCCCCTTCAACTCCCCCCCTCCCCTCCCCTCCCCTCTCTAAACCTCCATTATTTCTTAGCATGGATTAACCCCATGCTGTTGATCAAAAGGAAGCATCTCTCTGTGTCCATCCATTAGCCACTCATAATGAAATCTTCAACTTATTATTATGGAGAAATCTATTGTTGTGTCCACAGGTACCATATTTAGTTGGGGGAGCGTGATCTTCCGGAGGATTGAGGAAATGCTTTAGGGGGTTTTGCTGCTCTTCAGAGAGAGAGAGAGAGAGAGAGAGAGAGAGAGAGAGAGAGAGAGAGAGAGAGAGAGAGAGCGAGAGAGAGAGAGAGAGAGAGAGCGAGAGAGGAGCGCGGGTGGGAATGGGGAGGGGTGAGATTGCCTAGCAGAATCAAGGCCTTATTCACCTTTTTGTGGGGTGAGACTGTTTCCAATTAAGACGGCATGAGCAGCACAAGATCACCATTGCCACGCAGTAAACAAGAGCTCCGCTTCCCACAGGAACAGGATTGCATCACCCTTTTTAGTGGTTAATCACAGTGTCACCGTCCCAATGTCTTTCTCCACCATTGGTACATCCTAATGGTGCAAGCAAAATGATTATCAGCGGGTCCTCCACCATGTTGTGTGAGATACCAATAATACGCGCTCCAGTCAAAAGTTGACCCGCGCATGACTACGATCCTTTACTAATTCATGTTACATTAGCCAGTCCTTTGTGTTTGAAGTGTATACTTACAGTAAATATGATACATACTCCAGGGCTAAAAGCTTTACATAAAACTGTCATGAAAAGAACATATTAACCCATCTTTGTTTACACGAGACGAGTCAGAGAAAAAGACAATTCGGCGCAATGTCGTAAAGCAGGGCACTCCCCGCCACAGAGCGGCAGGCATACGCACACACTCTGACACACAGCAGTCTGCAGATAGAACGCAGGCCGAGGGGCTAAATCACTGGGGACAGGAGCATTAAGACAGAGTGTCACATTTCTAAGTAATAAATAGCAGAGATTGATTTGACCTCCCAGCCAGGTCCCCCAGTTTACTTATACACAAGTTAAGAAAAATGGAAGCTCTTGCTCTCTGGGGATCCATTGTGGAGGAAATCAGATAGCCTGCTATGGTTTAAGGGCTGTGGCTGGTCCAGCAGTGTCAATATAGCCCCTGCTATCAGCCAGACCACCACCAGCCCACTCCTCTTCCCCTGCTCCTACAGTCTGGTGAGGGGATCAGAGAGGAGAGAGAGAGAGAGGAGAGAGAGGAGAGAGAGAGAGAGAGAGAGAGAGAGAGAGAGAGAGAGAGAGAGAGAGAGAGAGAGAGAGAGAGAGAGAGAGAGAGAGAGAGAGAGAGGGGGAGAGAGAGAGAGAGAGAGAGAGAGAGAGAAAGAGAGAGAGAGAGAGAGAGAGAGAGAGAGAGAGAGAGAGAGAGAGAGAGAGAGAGAGAGAGAGAGAGAGAGAGAGAGAGAGAGAGAGAGAGAGAGAGAGAGAGAGAGAGGTCACAACCATCTCCAGCTGTTATCTGGAGGCTGGCTTCAGGGATGGGCAAACACAGAGGAGAGGAAGGTCAAAAGGTTTCTGTTACTTATGGGCAAACAGATCTGTCTCTGCATTATTCACAAACAGTTGCCCACTCTCCTCATATTCCAATTTTACCCCCGCCCCTCCACCGCTAAACTCTAGAGGACAATCTTAGTACAACATTCTAGGGTGAGATGATCTGTCACACAGCTTGACTTGGATACAACTTCCAAATGAAAGGAAGTTAAGGACAAGTTATGGACAATTTGAAATGTCAAGAAAATGTAAATGTAGCCCAAATGGAAGGTTGAGGACTGATTCTTCTAATGATCACTAACCAAGCACCCTCTGGAGATTAAGCGGCGAATTCACAAAGGGATTGCGCGGCTTTTTCTGACACTATGCCTGTGCAAATAGCTCTGAAACACAGTTTGCTATTCACAAAGGAAGCACAACGGGTGAAATGCGGTGGTAACTGCGTTGCCCTCAGCATTATATTGCGTCTCGGTGCGTCTGTGGTATTTGTGGGTATTTAAATGAGGTAATATGGGCGGAACATGTGCCCCTTTTTATGCAAATTAGCCTCATCGCAGATACACTCCAATTCACATCATCGCAGATACACTCCAATTCACAAAGATCGGCGCTAATTGCCACATGCAGTTAAAACGATGCTATTTTTTATGTCTTCAGGGATTTGGTGGTAACTAAGCGCATTTATAAAGGGTTGTCATTGCCAGCATCTCAGGTGATCATGGCAGCAGTAATTGTTGCCAGGCGAAAGCATCGTAATGCCAGTCGTGCTCTTGAAAGAATATTTCTAATGAGAATATCACTTGCTGATTTAGGCAAGACCAAAATAATCCGGAGACACACGTTGCCAGCTCAAGCAATTCTTGATCTACTCGATGAAATCAAGGATGCTATTGAGCCAGCCACCCTGACATCCCATGGAATCTTATATATTATTTAAATATTGTTATTTAATGTTGTCGGCGCTATTGATTGATTGATCTTGTAACGAGATTTAGATTTTGCATCATGCTGCAATTTGTATTTGTGATATGCATTGCTCTTGCTGCTTGTTTTATTATGTCTTCATTATATAAAGCACTTTCAACTGCAATCCTTGTATGAAAGCTGCTATATAAATAAGGTTTATTATTATTATTATTATTATTGACTGCACTCATGTTCCAATTGTACCACCAAGCGAAAACGAACATGTTTTAGAAATAGGAAGCAAATGTATTTAATCAACACAGGTAGTGTGCAACACCAGTAATATAATAACGAATGTGGTTGCCAAATTCCCTGGGTCCACTTGCCGTGCGTAATCCTGCCAATGTTGGAGAGGCAGCGTACAATTGGGCTCACATCAGAACGCGCATATTTCATCAAGTGCACATTTGGCATCTTAAAAATCCGGCTTAGATGCTGGATCGTAGCAGTGGGGCAATGCTATATTCCCCCCAAAGCACATCACTCCTTTGGGTGCTGGGTTAGGTAATAATCACAATAAAGAGAATAGAACCTGCATACTCATATGCTCCAGAATTTACTTTAAATTTATAACATTTTGTCAGGTCCATGAGGAAACACGGCCAATGAAAAGTTTATTCTGGAGTATATGATAATGCAGGTATTATCTTAAGTAAACATTAAATACAACTTTCTCACAAATAATTTTTTCCTAAATTAGACAATATTTTCAACTTCGATCTAAAGATTCAGCACCATGGACAGGTCTGCTCAAAATAATTTATTTGGTGATGACATGACAAACAAATGCAATGAGAAAGATAGTGACAAAAACAAAGGATGCAATGTTTGTATGAAAATACAAATTAAGGAAGCTCTATACATTACGAAATAAACTAAATAGAATACGAAATGAACAAAATACAAATGGTGAAAAATACTCATTTAATTTCGGGTTTATTTCTTCCCCTTTCTGATATCTGCCAACAGCGCTGTCAGGTGCAAACTGCTCCGCGAGCCAACTGCGCTGGAGCAAATCAGGAGCAAATTGCACACCTATGGCCTTGTTTGTGCTAGTATCTCATCCGCGCAATATCTTTAGTGAATGACTCGCAAAGACGGAGCACATAGCGCAAGCTAATCGCACGCAGTTCACACTTTGGACGCCAGACCCGATGATTGTCGGGTTATCTCGCCATGCGTTGAGCGTCAGGACCCCCGAAAACCTGAGTATAGTCGGGTTTTCATCGTTATTTCTTTTATTTGATATTTCCATTCATTACAGGCAGTAATCTGGGTTAACATGGAGAATCATCCTGGGAATGCCAAAGTGCAATACCGGCCGCATCCACCCAGGTGGCAGTATCGAGCACCCTTTGAAACATTATATCTTGGCCTGTGGGTCGATCAAAAGTCGGATTTCTATTGGTCGGGCAAGGGGGGCGGTTATAAAGGTCGGATTGAGAAGTGTGAACTGCTCCCGATGCATGATGTGTGGCGGATTATGTTGGCGACACGATCGACACCAATACTGGGACTTGTGACCAGATAATTGGAATATTCTTTTTGGGGTACATCCTAGTGAAGGTAAGGCCTATAATATAGGTGAAGGTAAGGCCTATAATATAGGCCAATTATGGTATCAATCCTGCTGTGATCCAACCATGATTTCACTTCGATCACAATATGTGTGTATTTTACTCCACAACGTGTGCCATTGGTGACGATCAAAGCATCAAAAAAACGACCCCCCCCCCCCACCCACCCTTTCATGCATTCATGATGAAACATTATACCGATAATATAGATGTGATCTCGAAATAGTAGTGTGTACAGGCGAGAAATGGCAACGTTTTTAGTGAATTGCACGTATTGCTGCATAGCGTAGTTTTCTGGGATTAGACACGGTTACTCTAAAACTATAGTCATATTCACCACGGTATAAAACGGGAATGTATGGATGAAAAAAATATTTCTTTAACACATATTGAACGATAGTCAATGTCAAATGGGCCATAGTATTGTATCCATAGCTATAATATAGAATATAGTTATAGCACTTCAAACACTGCCACGTATTTCTATATTTTAGACAGGGTCAGCCTTTTAACAACACATCACGCATATCGCTGTGGCGTCCAAAGTGTTAAGGTGCTATTAGCGCCGCACAATCCATTATTTGTGAATTCACCCTTAAATGTTTTCAGATTTTTTTTTCATGTTGGTGTTTTAGTTTTTGATGAACTGGCACTGGTCTTAGCTGTTAGCATTTGTTAGCAATGCAGGTCAATAGTATATGAAACCATTACTGACAAGATAGTCCACAAGTATATGTAATAACTATTTTAGGAGCAGTGGGCAGCCACACATAGTGCAGCACCCGGCGACCAACTCCAGTTGCAATGCCAGTGCGATGCACGAACACGAAACCCACGCAAGCACAGGGAGAACATGCAACTACGACTATGCTTGCACCTCATGGTACCAAAGCACCTCAAAGTCGCTAAAAACAAAATTACAAACATCTCAAAACATACTGGTCAGACTACTGCTTGACCTTACTCCTAGAACCCACCTCACCCCTGCCCACTTTGACAACCTAGGATGGCTTAGACGACAGAGTACAGCAACTTGCAATGGGCCTGGTCTACAAGATACACTACACGACCAAGGTACCCATGTACATGTCAAAATACTTCCCAAAGGTCAGTGAATACCACGATCACAACACCAGAGGGAGCTCCACAAATCATGTCAAACCCAGATTCGGCTCAAACTAGGGACTAAACACGGTTCGCAATTATGCCACATCAATGTGGAACGCCCTACCCAAAGCTGTAAAGGAATGTGAATCACTACCCACTTTCAAAAACACTCTCAAAGAACACCTACGGGAGACTGCAATTCGAAACTGGCCCCTGTAAATGTCCTAACCTAACCCAACCCCCTCCAATGTACAGTAAATGACCAAGTATGGTTTTGTCAATATTCCAATGTACAATTTTGCTTGTACAGTTGTAAAACCATACTTATATTCACCACAGTATAAAACAGGAATGTATGGATGAAATTCTTTTTTCTTTTTCACATATTGAACGATAGATACTCGATGTCAATTGATTGATTGAAAATTGTATTAACAGATTGCAGAATGGGTACAGTACAGTACAGCTCAATACACACAAATTGTTAACACATTGTGCGCCAAAATCGCTTTCCAGCGTTATTGGCCGCCATGCGTTGAGCGCCAGACCACGCTGTCCAGCATTATTGAGATCAATATTTCATTTTTTCGCCATGGCATTCATAATTCATATATACACCCGCGGTGCTGCAGCTGGACCCTATAGGTGATTGCAACGACAGCTCAATACCGCCGCCTGGTGGATGGTCGGGCGAGTTACACTCAGGACAGGATGTGCCCAGCAGTGCATTGATGAAACTCATCCGGCAGTCACATCCCGTTGCAGGACTCCCGACAGATGTACATAATTTCTAAACTTAATAATCTATATGATTTCAGCGTTTATTGCGACATACAAACCGGAAATGGACCTAGGCGATCGGCGTCGTATACTTCGGATCTTTCACCGCCAGTCTCATTGGCGCACGGTAAGAGGAATATAACGTTATTTTCAACCCGATTGTGCGTTTCCTTGTTTGCAAACCATCTGATCAATATATCACCAAACCTACATAAAGCATTTACTGATGATCGGGGGATTATAAATGACCCCCCCCCCCCTTTCCTCCGCGCATGATGAGGCATAATGTATACCGATCATATACATTTGAGTTTTTTGGTGTAGCCAAAAATGCTATATAATGCGTTTGGGCCTATAACGTAAGGTTATGTATATAACCAAGTTCTATAAATACTGGTGACGCTCAGCGTCATCTGCACGCACTTCACTTCGTGCACGAGCACTGAATAAAAAATTCCACAATGTACCTTTACATCCCAACATTCGTCTGGCCACACCCCTATCCGCTTACCTTCATAAGCAGGTGTGTGGTCACCTACTCGCCGCCTTCCCAAACTTTCACCACAAGGCGAGATCAAGGGCCGCAGTGGCGTCCTGACGCTGAGCGTCACCAGTATTCATAGAACTTGGTTATATACATAACCTTACGTTCTATTTCATACTGGCTGCCGCTCAGCGTCATCTGCACTACAGGAGCTGAGCGGGAGCCTGAAGCTCGACAAATGTACCCCACTGAGGCCCCCCACAACCATCAGACCGGGGAGGACCGAGCCCCCCGACCCTCCCTAATGGAGGATACCCTCCCTATTGGAGGACGGGAGGGAGACGGATCCGACCGTGCGAAGAGGAACTCAAGCAACTCAACGCACAGGGTGAGCAGATCGTGGCTTGACCCCACGACTACGCACACGCACAACCCGCATGCCACCAGGGAACGAACAGAAGGAACAACCCTTGTTACTGCCCCTAAAATCACGGAGTCAAGAGCAAACTCAACCCCGTGGCAAGGCCGTAGCAGCGGAGCGCGAAGGAAGACCCAGACCCATTGAAGGGACTGGATCCCCTGGAAAAAGGGGGCCCTGAGAGGTCAATGACGCCAGGCATCAAGACCCCACCAGGCGGTCACTTAGTGACACAGCCCCCCACATCGCCAGCATATTCGGACAGGGCCCCTCCAAGAGCGGGCCCTTTCCCCCCAATAGTACACCGCCTGGCACACTGACCCTGCAACACAGGCAGTCAGCATGGCCGTAAAGCACCCAAAAAAGGTTAACCAACGGAAGCAGGCAGCGCACCGGGGAGACCAGGCAGCAGGCTGTAGACCTGAGCCTGGAGCACTGCGGACGAGACAGGCGCCAAAGGGGTCAACTGAAAACAGCCCCCCCGGCGGAAGGGGCGTATGCTGGCGTTGTTGAGCACCATGCCAAAGCCTCCATCAAAAAAAACCCACCCAGAGGGGTCGAGGCAGAGAAGGCTGACACGATTGGCAGACGTCATGAACGTGCAGGGGCACACTCAACCGGGTAACCCGGGAGTTGACTCTGCTCCAACACACCAGGGAATCAACCACCCTCTCGGTACACAGACGGTGGTTGTTCCTATAACCCCTCAAGAAAAAGGGTTATCCCAGGCCTACGGTTTCAACAAAACATTACTTCGGACCGGGCCCGGCGGCTCGGGAAGCACACAGGGTTACCAGAGGAGGTCCAGAAGACCACCCCAACAGCCCCCTCTTCGCCATGCGTGAGAGAGGAGCGAAAGAAAGGAGAACCAGCCCCTTACAATAGTGCCAGGTACAACATGTACCCAACAAAGGGTCTCCATAACGCCTAACCCCATGACACCCGGGCCGACCCGGCATTTTTCCCCCTGAAAAAAGTCCCTCAGGGTACCAGAACAGCAGATCTGCATCCCCGGCGGACAACGGGTTAACTGAAGATTATGACATACCAGATTTGCAAATACAGTACTGTTTGTGATACAAAAAGAGTCTAAAAAAGAGAGTATATACATTTGACGTTGAAACTGTACATTAATCAAATGGGCCATAGTATTGTATCCATATAATATAGAATATAGTTATAGCCCTGCAAACACCGCAACGTATTCCTTTTTTTTTATCCACTTTTTCTCCCATTTTCTATTTTTCTCCCATCCCAATTTTCATATCGTCCAATTAAGATAAGATAAGATAAGATATTCCTTTATTAATCCCCTTGGGGAAATTCGTGAACCCTCCCCTGTCTTCGAACGTTGTTTCTTGCCTCCCACAAGCCGGCTGCAATGTGGACTAAGACAAGTCATACATAGCACGAGTCCCCTCCGATACTCGAGGTAACAGCCGTTGCATCTTTTCACCTGCGCGGCTCGATCTTTCAGCGTCGGGGGTCTGGGCTTTGGAGGGGCCCCGCCCCCGTCGCTTCTTGATTCTACTGCGCAGGCGCACCAACCGACCTGTAGGAGTCTCTGTCCACAACGCCCGATCCCCACCCTTCAGTTTCCCTCCCCGTAATACGGCCAATGTGTATTACTGTGGACGACCAGCTCAACTGAAAGCAATGTGGAGAGCGGGGCTCGAACAGGAGGCATCCTGTTCGAGCCCAGTCTCCAGCATTCGTTGCGAGCGCCTTGCCCACTGCGCCACGTAGCCGCCCTCCGCAATGTATTCCTATACTTTTATTGGTTTCATACCCCATTGATTTAGTATTCCTAACAAATGCTAAAAAGCTGATGCTCAATTCTCGGAAATAAAAACCCTGGCATGAAAAAGGTTTTAAGCGAATAGAATTATGCTTCTAAAAATCCTGAAACTTCCCTTCAATAGAAAATAGGGCCATCTGAGTCATCAAACTAAATATCACGTTATTTGCTTTGAGTATGGGAAATGAGAGTAGGAAACCAGGAGGTGTAGCATAAAGTCCAATTTTTTTTTTAAATCACCTGAAGGCCCATGGCTGCATCCTGCTTCCACAACACCTCTCCAGGACCTTGAGCAGGGGGCGGCGTTCCTGTGAGCATTTACAGTGACAGAGGGGGAGGAAATTGCCTCAGACACACAGGGCAAAAATGTATGTAAGTCTGGCTCCCAGCTGGGAGGAACCAGAGCTCTAAAAACATACATCCAACATACTGTCCAACAACGACCGGCTATGTACGGCTTCAACCTGCACACCTGCTCAACTCCCCCACCGTGGAATTAGGTAGGGGGCAGAGTTAAAAGAGTGTATCCCGAGACACCAGTGAATGTATGAGCGAGAGAGAGAGAGAGAGAGAGAGAGAGAGAGATCCTCAGAGCAAGTCCGGAAATAAACAGAAGCTGTTCCCAGTGTACAACATGTGGTGCCCATAAAGCCACATCCTATTTACAGTAATTCTATTGCACCAGCCACATGAATTATCATTGACGCAACATGCTCTGACAACACCTTCAAAATATGTAACCGCACCAAATAGCTAGCTACCAATTCAGATGATTCCGACGTAAGTTTCCGTTTGGATGGTTTGGCTAACGGGGCATGAGCTAACTATAGCTTGAAGGCATATGAAGAACAAAGTAGGGAGCTGCAGTTTGAGGAGGAGTTCTCTTGAGGAGACGCCGTATGCGGGGGCCAGTAATGTATTATCAATAAACACATAATCAATTCCAGAGGGGGGATGCAGAACCTTTTTAATGCCCCTCATTCAAGAAGAACGAGAACTACTGACCACATCAGTAATTCACCTATAAAAGCTTGTCATGATAACATCCTCTGGACTACAGTACAGTACACACACACTGACTGGCTTTAAATTAGAGAACTAGATACCGACATTCATTGAGTACAATGTTCTAAAGTCTTTATCTCCTTGACTTGAAACATGACTCATCTCAAACACTCGATCATACACAGGGACGCGGGAACAGGGGGCTGCAGCACCCCCACCTGGCAGGGAGTGTAACTGCAACTGCAAGGTTGTTTTGGCTTTTATTCTATTGTAAAACCGAGGCTACTCAATGTCACAGAGCAGCTGCACTGCAGATTTACCCTACTCTTGGAATTCATTACCGGCCAGATCCTCATAGGGGCGCTGTCGCGATAATGCAGTGTTATTAAAGCAGCGTGTAGCCGATGGCCAATAGACGCGGCCTGGAAGCGTCAACGCAGAACTGGAAATCCGTTGGTAAAAAAATAGACGCGGCCTGGAAGCGTCTATTCGAATACCAACCATTTTGTGCGTTTTGCGAGAATATTCGCTCACGCTGCGGTTTCCCCGGCGGATGGCGAACAAGCCAGCAGAGCTATCCGAGCCACAGGTAGGGTGGTCGAAGACCTTTTGCATGTCGGCGATGTATGCGGGGAACGAATTGCACTGGGAGGACTGACTGAAGTGGAGAGCTGTCAGTGATTTTAGATGTATCACTTTGGAAGGTGTGCGGCTGTTGTCCGAATACTAGTGAACATTGAAAAATAAAGGCACAACATTTAGAGACGTCCACGTTGTAGCGTTCTGGTGCGGGGACATGGGGCTCGCTGTACGGGGGCGCGACAGGTGGGGTAGGCTGGGCTGTGATGTATGCATCAAAACGGTCACATTTCGCTCCGCAGAGCTGAGCGTGAGAGAGCGGAGTTAGGCAGTGGTCTCCTCTAGTGAACGAGAGTGTTGGTTTACCAGAGTGGTAAACCTATGACGTTATTATATATCACTTATCTCAGCACCCCCAATGGTGACTGAGTTCCCGCGGCCCTGATCATACATCCCCATTTTTGGCAGGGCATCATTAAAAAGGGAAAAACTACTTTCTCGCATTTCTCACAACACATGGCTGACGCAACGGGTATGGTGGGAATGCTATGAAAACACTGGTTCAGTAAACTATTGACTCTCTCCAGCCTGCTTCCTCCCTTCTCTGCAGTGTGTGCGGAGGGGAAAGCAGGGCAGTGATGAACGATGGCAGTGCAGTCAATGAAAAATCAGCTGGGAAGCACAAAGCTCTTAATGCGCCACCATATTGGCTGCTGACGGGAGCAAATAACCTCAGCATAGCACTTATAGAGACCAATCATACATTTCAACCAACAACTACACTGGGCTACAGACCGCAATAAATTCTTTCCCCTGATTAAACAGTAAATTCTGGATGCCTATCAGGCTCCCATTAAGTGGGGGTCCGCTTTCAAAAACACCATTAATCAAGTGGGAGATATGGCACGAAATATCAGTCATCGATTGTAACTGCTTATGACAGCTTACATACATCTATATATCTCTATAGCTCTATATCTGCAAGAGAACGCACACTGATCTATCAATTACCGGCAGCCCCTGCCGCATGCTAATTGTGCATTTTCTCCTCTAATGCATTTCCTCTGTTATCTTATAGGCTAATGAAACCAAACAAATCAATAAATATAAATTATACATGCAAAGATGTACTGCTGTGAACATAAAGCCTCTAATTAATTGCACTTGATTAATTTATATACTTTAATTATCTCTCCTGGCTGCAGATGGCATAAATATCTGGACAATCTGCTTATTGCTATGTCAGTCATAAAAACGGCAGACGCAGTGAAACTATTAGGCGGGGATAGCTCTGTCACTGGAAAACACACAGTTGCTGACATAAAAAAAAATACATAGGTCTACCTCTGAATAATTTAAAGGGAGCAAATTGCCAGACAACGTGAGGCCAGGGACGATTCTAATTTCTTAGCTGGTTTGTTACTGTGAGTGGTCTGTCTACTTTACATGCTCAAAGCAAAAATCACCACTGCATTTTGTCATTATTTTTACGCCATTCGCTAAATGGTTGGAGGGAAACATTTAGGGGGGGGGGGGGGGGAGACATCCAGTAAAGCAAAAGGAAAGGATCAAAAGAGAGATACTCCAACTAACTCTACCAGCTACTTGTATAAATCATCTTCAGAACAGAGTGTTTATTTTAACACAGAGAGAGCACATTCAAGCTTTAATTCAGTAAAGTAATAATTGGTGCAGTAATAATAACTGTATTGTATGACACAAAAGTAAAATCACTACTACTACTGTACATTGTGTAAAGAACTGAATGTAAGTAGAGTGTGAGGTGTACATAGTAGGTGACCAGATAATTTGCCTTCCTACTAAACGTGAAGGAGGAGGGACACCAGGAGGGCTTTACATCTTGATGCTACAAATTAGGGTTTTTAGTATAATTACACCAACAGGGTGCTTGGCAGGATAATTACCACAAAGACATTACAGTTGAACATTAGCATGTCCAGGTACAGTAAATAATGTCCAGATACAAAGGTGACAAGTCATTCTCTCGCTCCCAAATAAGCGGTTATTTCACCCCCTCCACATCCTGCCCTGGAAAATTACAGCATCAGATTTTTGACGATTGTAGGTTTGAAAAAAAAACAAAGAAAAACGTCTTTAACTACACAGTAGTTTGGAATTCACAGAATGTGTTCAGTCCGATTTTTGGAGTGTGTTGGTCCATCGATGCTCCAAGTCAACTGGCAGACAGAACAATGTGGCTTTTATGGATATGACTCAAACTGCAGCAAACGACTATATAAGTGAATCCCTGGCAGGGAGGTGTTTTGTTTCGGGAGACTCCAGACCTATAGTTTAGAGCATAAATACCTCAGTGTGTCTATTAAAACACTTCAAACATGGCCTGTGTGCACTGTATATTTACCCTCATGTCTTTCATGTAGCCATGGTTCTTCAAGAAATGCGTATTGCAGACATGAGAGCTTTTCTAACCCCTGTCCCTGTCTCTCTGAGTTGATGTCTCGAGTGTTAGTGTGTCTATACAAATTGCAGTGACTGTTCTACCTCATACTGGATATGAGCACCACCGGTGCCATGGATCCGCTTAATGCCGCCTTCTGTCTGACCTACAACATCTAACCATGCCCGCTCTCAACCTGTTCTGAGTGGTTCTCCTGCCCCCCCTGCCCCCTTCATTTTCGCCATCCTTGATGTGGCTAACAGCGTCGACTGCAGCCGCTATTCATCCTCAAACCGATTCGGACTACCACAGCCCTCAGTTGAGTTAACATATGCCTCTTTGCTCTTCGTTTTTTTTTTACTTTATTTATTACCTTAATTCTATAATTTCTTATATACCTTGATTCTATAGCTACTATGTATGCATATAACATATGCTTATTACAAGTATTTATTGCTCAATGTCTGTCCATTGCGAACACAGGAGCTCTCTAACCCTTGTCCCTGTCTCTCTGGTCCCACCCTGTGGGGCCTGTCAAGGTGGTGTGATGGTCAAGGTGGTGTGATCCTTCCTGCACCGTCCTTGATGTGGCTAACAGCGTCGACAGCAGCGGCTATTCTTCCTCAAACCGGCTCTGACTACCACAGGCTCTATTTATTAAAAATTTTAATTAAATCGTATATACCTTAGACACTATTGTTACCTTGTATATATATATATATATGTATGTGTTTCAATATACATTCATACCAATTATTCGCCTGTTCTATTCTCCATCCATCTATCATCCTTATCTTCATTGGGGAAAATCTGTTGCATATTTGATTTTATGGTGGTATTCGATTTTTTTTAATCTTTTGTGATGTTTCTTCTTGTACAAGACAACTTGTATAGCTCATGGGGGGCTATTCCATGTGATCTCAGGCTATACAAATACATTTTATTTTATTTTAAAAGATCCTCCCAGTCCTTACTGTGGCATCAGAACATGGAACAGAGCAGGGGTGTCCTTAGGGTCTCCTTTTTATCAATAGGGGGGTCTGGGGGCATGCTCCCCTGGCCGGGGGAGTGAACAGACTCTAAATGCTTATCTCCCGAGTGACACATATCGTTCCTATTCATACATGGAGTACAGTATATTATACACATTGTTTTATTATTATTATTTATTTAAATTTCAAATGTTTAAAGTTTAAAAGTATGTAAAGGTTTGGGACATTATGTGGTACACCTATGATATGCATTTCCAACCTTGGTTATGTGCAATGAGTTGCTGCACAGCGTTTTGAGTTTGATGTATTTAGTTGTACTTTTCTGACCACTCATGAATTGTAAATGAATGTCAAAAGTTATTCCAATAGACCACCTCTATGTTGTATCAATCACTTTTGACATCTGAAGATTCCTGTGGGAATAGGCCATTTTGGTCAAAATGGCTTAAAAAACGAAATTTTCAATTTACCTGGACAAATCATACAATCTCAGAATGGTGAAGGTCTCTGGTTTCTCTGTGTAAAGCTTCATGAAGCTGTGATTATATTTAGGGACCTCAGTATAAATAAGCTAAAGATAAATATATTTGTATTATGAAGAGTTATCAAATACATAATACATTGACATTATACACAGGAAGAATTAACCAGAAGTGAGACTTAGTATTTGCATAAAGACAAACAGTAGCCATCTAGGCATATAGGTAAAATCCTTTTGGACTGTCCAGATTAAAACCAATAAATAAAAGTCTCAAGTCAGGACACTGTGTTTAACAGAGGGAGTGGCAGAGGATTTCAACTGAAAAAGATAGAGCACAGCCCACACAGGTAGCAAAGAGCATGTTGGCTGAAATAACATAGACTACCATATGGCATACAGATAACTTAAAAGGGTATTTACTGTGGTTCAGCCCAATGTAATAGCTTGAGTTTGTAAGACTGGATGACGACAGACCGCAATAGAGGCATTGCACGGAATGTTTAGAATGCCGATTTGTCCTCCTTGTTGGAACGGTTGCTGTGTTGATATTAGATAAATATGTCAACAAATATTCAACAAATTGGTGTTTATTACTGATTGTAAACAACTCACCGTAGAACAGTAATATCATGCTTTTCCAGTGTTTTACCTACTCCACTGCACCGAAATTATAGGCAGTTACTAGCTAGTTACTAGCAGCCAGGCTGGAAGAAAGAGATCTACACAAACAAGGCCTCTATTTTATTAAACTGCCATGACTGGAAATTATACCAGTTATGTACGTAGAATGAAGATGAAGATGACGAGGAATAAAGAAGAACAAATAAAACAAAATAAACCAAATAAATAAATAAATAAAAACAATTTCTCTTTATCTTGTCTCCCCTCCTGAGCTGGGGGGTTTTAATCATCCTGATATGATATAGTCACTTTTAAACAATAATGATCATGGGAAGGACCATCATTTGGGACAGGGCGATCAATCAGTGGCTCATTCGGCTTTAATTCATGTAGATGCACACCTAATACTCATTACAAAGATGCAATTTCCAGCCAGTCAGCTCAGATTAATGACAGAGCTTCTCTCCTGCCGCCTCCGATGCACAGTGCCATGCCTCCAGCACGATAGATGGCTTTCATACAGAGAGAACCAGTAGTCCACTCACTCATTTGTTCCCAAAACATGTCTTATGACAAAGCGCCTGTATAGCTGATGACTTATTCATCAAATAGGCAACATCAAAAGTACATTGGAAAAAAGTCTTCACATTCAAAATTATTTGTGTAGTTTTGTGTCACAAATGCTATTTTCTTAGTGTTGTCAGAAATAAAATGTGTTTTTAAGTGTCAGCAGATATAAAATGCAATGTGATTCACAAGAAACCCATGTACTGTATTTACAATTCAGCATATAACTACCCCCTTTTGAATTTCATATGTAAAATCAGGTTTTTTGTACGTTATTTTGTGTTTCTAATGTGCTTTTTAGAAGACGTCACATGTGATTTGCATGCTCCCACACATACAGTACTTCACTTTTGTACTAATAATTATGGAGTAGCTCATGTGTCGGTATCGTAATCACATGCAATACTACGTGGAAGCAAAGGTTTTACATGTGATCATGTGAAAATGACAGATTAAATCATGTAAACAACACGTGGAATGATGTAAATCGCTCGGGAAGTATTCCAAAACCAGGAAACTTTCTTTTTCACAGGTGAAATGCATGTATCTTTTAATTTCTGTAAGGTGTAATACGTTCTCAAAGAAAGTAGTATTCACATCATAGCATCTGAAAATAAATTAATTAATAAAAAAACTAAAAACATTATTATCTGCTCTGTGAGCTGTTCATTCACACCCTTCCTGTCATCAGTTATACGACAAACACTGTGACTCTATCTGTCTGCTGTGGTACATGTAGGTGGTGTGTGTGTGTGTGCGTGATGGCACATGAAGGCGGTGTGTGTGCGTGATCAGGGCCGCCTCAGGGGGTGTGCGAGCAGTGCGGTCGCACAGGGCCTCGCGAGAAGGGGGGCCTCGCAAAAAAAAAAAAAAAATTTTTTTTTTTTTTTTTTTTTTTTTTTTTTTTTGCGAGGCCCCCTTTCCCGCGAGGCCCTTTTTCATCACAGACCTAAAATCTAGTTTTGCTTATATGCTTATATATTTCACATTAGACACGTTTGTAGAATGTGTCTGACTTGTTCCTGCCACTGCGGCTCTGCAGACTGCAGTTTTCCGGTTTCTGCGGCTTTGCTGCTCTACAGATTTTAGGATAGTGTTTCCGGTCTCTTATCCCGTCCGCCGTAATAGAAGAAGAAGAAGAAGAAGACACACGACACGAGGTAGAGGGATGATCTAATTCAGCGCGGAGGAGCCAGCCAGTGGATGTCTTTTCAAAAGCAGCATGGATCAGAAGAAATTACACCGTGGGCCAAGAAAGTCTCCTTCCAACTTTACCATTGGCGCCGCATTGATACTGCGTTATGGTGAGTCAACCTATGATTATATTCCCGCCGTGGACCTATCTCTCTTTCTCTCTCTCTGGAGCCAAACTGGTCGACTAGCTAATAGTGTACTACTAGTAGCTAACGGTGTGTGCCTGGTGAGAGCACCTGGCTGTATGTAGCCGCATAGCTTGCTTCTGCGTTAGCTAATGGTTAGCACAAGCATCAAACAAACGTTCCCAGCTGAAGCTAAACAGCTAACTGGCTAACAGTTAGCTCGATCAGCTGTTAGCTAATTAGCTGTTAGCTTGTGCTAACCATTAGCTAACGCAGAAGCAAGCTATGCGGCTACATACAGCCAGGTGCCTGATTGAGCTCACTGTTAGCCAGTTAGCTGTTTAGCGTCAGCTGGGAACGTTCGTTTGATGCTATCAGTTAGCCTTGAGAATAGCAGGGGGTTCTGGCACTCTGACTACGACATAATCTTTGACAGAAGATGTAGTCGGGCCTGCACCATGACAAGGCTCTGGCCATAGCTTATTTGTCCCGACAGCGAGAGGCCTTTCGTCAACGTGGAGACCTGTGTTGCGGCCTTTCGCCCTGCGTTCCTTTTGTGCAGGTAAGATTAATGAAAATGTCATGACATTACCCCACTCTTCCTTCCTTCCCCTCCCGAATGTTTTGTTAATAACGATGTTTTTTTCCAGGCAAAACATATGCTACTTCACAACATTTGGAGATACGACATGTGCTGTGTGTGAATGTCTTGGTCGTTTGTGTAGCTTGGGTAGCGTTGGGCCGTTGGCCAAAGCTGTGTGTGGCCTGGTGTCACAGTACCTGGCTAGCCTATTTAGCTGATGTCGGCCATTGGCTCCTTGCTGCTTTGGTTTCTCTGGTATAGACCCTCTTCTTGTTGGATTTAAGTGTTGATCTTTGTCCTTTTGGATCTCTCATACATGCTCTAGTCTCTCTCTAACACACACACACATGACAAACACACATGTTCTCTCTCTCTCTCTCTCTCTTTCTAACACACACAGTCTGCCTATGGCGGCCTTTCTCGATGGCTAGGCTGTGCTCAAGGATCTTCAGTCACAGTGCTCAGGTATTCTGCCACTGTGTACTCTCTGTTTAGGGCCAAATAGCATTTCAATTTCTTTCCAATGTGTCTCTCTCTCTCTCTCTCTGTACACTGTATATTGACTGTAGAACGGGAGCTCTCTCTCGCTCTCTCTTTTGCTATATGTTGACTGTATCATGCCCCGCCTCAGGCAGCGCTATTATTTAAGAATATGTTGACTGTATAAAAAAATAAATAAAAAAAATAAATATATATATATATATTTTTTTTTGGCACATGTAGGTGGTGTGTGTGTGCGTGCGTGATGACACATGTAGGCGGTGTGTGTGTGTGTGCGTGATGACACATGAAGGCGGTGTGCGTGCGTGATGACACATGTAGGTGGTGTGTGTGCGTGATGACACATGTAGGTGGTGTGTGTGCGTGATGACACATGTAGGTGGTGTGTGTGCGTGATGACACATGTAGGTGGTGTGTGTGTGCGTGATGACACATGTAGGTGGTGTGTGTGCGTGATGACACATGTAGGTGGTGTGTGTGTGTGTGTGTGTGCGTGATGACACATGTAGGCGGTGTGTGTGTGTGCGTGATGACACATGTAGGTGGTGTGTGTGCGTGCGTGATGACACATGTAGGTGGTGTGTGTGCGTGATGACACATGTAGGTGGTGTGTGTGTGTGCGTGATGACACATGTAGGTGGTGTGTGTGCGTGATGACACATGTAGGTGGTGTGTGTGTGCGTGATGACACATGTAGGTGGTGTGTGTGCGTGCGTGATGACACATGTAGGTGGTGTGTGTGCGTGCGTGATGACACATGTAGGCGGTGTGTGTGTGCGTGATGACACATGTAGGTGGTGTGTGTGCGTGCGTGATGACACATGTAGGCGGTGTGTGTGCGTGCGTGATGACACATGTAGGCGGTGTGTGTGCGTGCGTGATGGCACATGTAGGTGGTGTGTGTGCGTGCGTGATGACACATGTAGGTGGTGTGTGTGCGTGCGTGATGACACATGTAGGTGGTGTAGGCATGTGCACGTCTGTGTCTGTGAGAAAGGGATGGGAGAGAGAGAGCAGATAAAGGAAGAGAATTAGCTCAACTGTGCACTGGTGTGTCATCAGGTTTAAGGTCACCGTTGTGTTACCGTCGTTCTCAGGCAGTCATGTTGCACTGTTCATATTTATGACACGGATGTCTAGCTACATACTTATTAGGTATGTTATTAATGTACTTTTGTTGAGTTGGACTGCAGGAACAAAGACGCACGTCTACACATGAACTTGGCGGGGCAGAGAGAATTTATTGCACATGCGCAGAGGTTATATACACACATGTATGGATACCCGCAATGGTCAAATGTGAGACTGTACATTACATTATGTTCAACACCCCCACTCAGGCTCACCTTTACAAATTCACATGAAAAGAAAAACAGGTCTTCCTTAAAAACATAAACAACCTATGCCGGTCTGGCACCTTATTCCTTGAATAACAACTCAAGAAAAACACAACCTTTTTGTTGTTTGATACTTCTGGGTTATCTATGTTTCCCCAAACAAATAACATCTGAATTTCTCAAACTTTGCTTTTGTCAGTGGTTTGGTCAACACGTCGACCATCATGTTTTCTGTGGGACAGTATTCAATGGATATTTTACCATCAATATGTGCAGCTCGCACAAAATGATATTTAATATCAACATGTTTGCTCCGTTGCCTACATACTGGATTTTTGGACAGAGCAATCGTCCCCTGATTGTCTTTGAATATTGTCACTGGTGTGTTCTGCCTTTCCTTATTCATACCTTGGAGTAATTGAACAAGATATAGGCTCTCTTATATTGGCTGCTAGAGCCATGTACTCGGCCTCGCATGTTGACAAAGCCACTGTTGGTTGCTTCCTGGTCTTCCAGGATACAACTGGCCCCTCTTTGACCAAACTAAAACAGTTACCAGTAGTATGCCTACTCCTCCTGTCATTTTGGTATGAGACATCACTATAGCCCTCTAGTTTAAGGTATTTGTCACTTCTTTTGTAACATAGCTCATATTCACTTGTGCCCTTCAAGTAACGTAGCACCTGTTTAGCTGTTACCCAGTGTTGTTGTTTTGGCTGTGCTAGGTATTGTGACAACTTGCTGACATCCCAGCTTAGGTCTGGTCTAGTAGAGGTCATTATGTAGATCAGGCTGCCAACTATCTCTCTGTAACCTGTGACATCTACAACCTCACCCTCCTCATCAAAATTTAGCTTTTGCTCACAGGGTGTTGACCTCGGTTTACAGTCAGACATGTTAAACCTCTGTAGCACCTTAGCAATGTGTCTTGCCTGACTCATCTTGATTTCTCCCTTTTTCTGTGTGAAATCAATACCCAAGAAATGTTTCATTTCCCCTAGATCAGGGGTCTCAAACTCGCGGCCCGCGGGCCAATTGCGGCCCGCGGGATGATATTTTGCGGCCCCCTACTTGACATCAAAGTTTAGTGTTAGTGCCGAGTCGTTGCGCGAGTTGGAAGTTTTATTTATTTTATCACTTGTAGGCTACCATAGCGCAGGCTCATGACAGCAACGTTACGTTAGTGACTTGGTTGAAACGTGATTCCGGAGTGATACCAAGTAAAGTGGAAGGCAAATGCATCCTCGCTAAATCTCGTCTGCAAGCAGTGCTCTGCATGTCCGGCTGCACTGCCACTGTCTGTCTGTGTCTGCGAATCAGAGGCAGAGTAGGGGAGTAGGGCGGGTCTTCACGGAATGCGTGTCGTCTCTTTCAGTCCGAGTCAGAGCAGAGAGTTGACAGCGCATCTACAGTAGCCTCGCTCCCAGTTTTATCTCTGTGAGATAAATGTAGCTAGTAGCCTAGTTTTCGCCAGCAGGCAGGCAGCAGAAAAATATGGGATCTTCAAAGATGGCCAGTAAAAGAAAAGTCGACTGCAATTCAATGGTGAATGGACTGAAAAATATGCGTTCATCCTGAGTCCAGCACCAAACCAATGTGACTAATATGCCAAGAAACGGTAGCTCTTGTGAAGAGTGGCAATTTGAAACGCCACTACGAAACAAAACACAGTTTGATGCAACCTTCCCTCAAAATTCAGTGCTAAGAACCACACAAATAAATGGAATGAAATCATCATATCAAGCTGCAAGCAGGATTATTGTTAAATCTATGTCACAACGAGAAAAAGCAACCATGGGTGGCATGGGTGTTGGCTAAACACAAGAAGCCATTCTCTCTCTCTGATGCATACATAATAAAATAATGTATGACTGAAGTGATGGAGACCATGTTTGAAGGCAAACAAAAGCAAATCCCCCTCAGATCGCACAGCAACCAGAATAACTGAAATACTGGCTGGTGATTTGATTAAACAGCTTAGTGATAGAATAAAAAAAAATGCACAGTGCATTTCCATAGCTGCATGTGGTTGAGTCCACTGACACCACTGAGAAGCCTATGTTCTAAAGAACCGTTCATGTTCTGAAGAACCGTTCATGTTCTGAAATGGTATTGCTAAATATTGAGAAGATTGGATCAGTTGTACTTTTTTTTTGGAATACTTGAAACCCTTTTTTTGTGGAATATTTGATGCGGCCCAGCCTCACCCAGACTCTGCCTCCAGCGGCCCCCAGGTAAATTGAGTTTGAGACCCCTGCCCTAGATCTTTCATTTTGAACTTCATTTTGAACATTTCCTTCACCTCACTGATCAAGTTGTTGCTGTTGGCTGCACTAATCAAATCGTCCACCCAAATAATCAGGATCACCTTCTCATTTTCAGATTGTTTATCATATACACAATGGTTGGCTGCATTCTGGATAAATCCGTTTTCTACTAGGTGATCGTGTAGGAGTTTGTTCCAGTTGCGCCCTGATTGTTTCAGGCCATACAACGACTTGTTCAGCTTACAAACCAAACGATCATCAGTGTTGGACTCAACTATGAATCCCTCCGGCTGTTCTATATAGACCTCACAGTCCATCGGGGCAAGTAGGTACGCCGTTTTCACGTCCATTTGATGGAGCATTAAACCGTCCTGTGCCGCCATCTGCATTATAATTCTCACTGACGTCATGTTAGCAGTTGGGGAGAATGTCTCTTTATAATCTATCCCCTCTATCTGGCTATAACCCTTAGCTACATATCTAGCTTTGTATGTTTCAGATTCATCCTGGCTCTCTTTAATCGTAAAGACCCAGCAACCTCCCACAACAGTTTTCCCTTTAGGAAGTGTGGTCAAAGTGAACGTTTCGTTCTCTTTTAAGGAGTTAATCTCTTCTTCCATTGCGTTAGCCCACTTCTGAGACTTATTAGAGCTCATGGCCTCCTTGTATGTGTTTGGTACCCCAAATACAGCTCTATAGAAATAATCCACATCTTGTTCGTCAGTACATTCTGCTTTACACTGGTATTCTTCAAGATATGATGGGGTCTTCCTCTCTCTAGTTGGGTAGCGGTTTCTGCCGCCACTATCCCCCTGGTTACTAGAAAGTGTACCACTTTCACCTTCTGTACCTGTAGTCTGGGGCTGCTCACCAGTCCTAACTGGTACTACATCAGGCTCGTATGAGTCTCTATCCTCATAGCTGTCTCCATCGTTGTGTGGACCTGTTTGTGTCTGGCAGTCTCTGTTGCTCTTTTGTATGAACTTAACTAATCTATGCTTTGACACTTTACCTGTTTTTGGATAATAGACATTAGAGTTAAAAGTGACTTCTGTTTTATACTGCTATACTTATTTTATTTTATACTTATCTATTTTTGTCTAGCACAGTATCTTGAGCGTAACAGAAAGAAGCATTTTGTATAAAAGTATTCTGTACTTCTGTATGACAACTAATAAAGAAACTTGAACTTGAACTTGTATGCAGGGCTGTATTTATCATATCCTATGAAAATGCCCTTCTCGCACCTTGGATCCAGTTTCTTTTTGTCTTGTCTATAGGCATAGCACTCTGTGCCAAAAACCATCATATGGGAAATATTTGGTGTTTTCCCTGTGAGAGCACTGTATGGGGTTTGCTTTAATCGCTTACTATAGCACCTGTTGCGTATCTGTGCAGCTGTCTGCACCGCAAACCTCCATAGCTGCTTTGGCATCTTACTAGTCTAGAAGCATACATCGTGCCATGTCAAATAGTGTTCTCCAGTTTCGTTCTGCTGTGCCGTTCTGATGCGGCGAGTAAGGGGCACTAGTTTGGTGACTAATTTTATTTTCTCTCAGCAGATCTTGGAAACATCCTCCAGTAAACTCTGTACCATTGTCAGACCGAATTGTTTTCACCTGCCCAAAGGAGGCCGTGTCAGCTAAGAATCTTTCTGTAGCTTTAGCTGTATCACTCTTTGACCTCATGAAATATGTCCATGTCATACTGCTATAGTCATCTGTGAAAGCTATGGTGTATTTATAACCATCTTTATCAGCAGGCTCGATCGGGCCGCACAGATCTGTATGGACTAGTTCCAGTATTCTTTTAGCTTTGCTATCAGCCTGTCTATTTCTAGACTCCACAAATCTTCCTTGTGTACATGTTTCACAGTTGAAGTTAGATTTGTCATTTTTCCCCTTAATTTTCATTCCTTCAACTACACCTTCTAGTCTTGAAACATCATCTATATTACAATGACCAAGGATTCTGTGCCACATTTCAATATCATGACATCCTTTGTATCCGTCAACATTATCATCAGTATTATTAGCTGTAGACAGATAATACAGTTTCCCAAATACTTCAATGTTAAACTTGGTACCCTCATTTTTATACCCCATCCAATTTTCACCTTCCTTGAAGTGGATTTCTGCTCTGTTGCTTGAGGCTGCTTTAACGGAGAAAATGCCCTGAGGAAACGTCAGGATATACAGGGCCCCCTTCAGTCGTGCTGTCACCTTTCTCCCTTCGCTGTCAATTAAGGTGACTTCAGCTTCTCCTCTGGCCTTGGCAATTCCGGTTGCCTTTGTCCCGTCTGCAAGTTCAATTATGTGACTCTTGGGCTTAAAGTCTTTATCAACTGTTTTGAACTTTGCAAAGTAATTTACCATGTGTGACGTCGCGCCACTGTCGACCATCAAACCTCTGTTGTCGACAGTCCGCCTCACTGGCCCGGTGTCCTCTCTCAACTTGAAGCAATACGACCTTCCTTCCTGGTCATCGGCGTCCGCCTCTGTCTCTCGGTGGGTGCCGTCTGTCTCTTGATGCGCTCCCCAGCATCCGTCCTGGTCTCGTGCTGCACCCTGCTCTGCTCCGGTCACTCCCGCAATGGTGTCTCGCTGCTTCCCCCGGCCTGGCGCGTCTCTCCTGCATTCCGCTCTTCTTGCTTCAGCCATGTTCGTACATGTTCGAGACATATGCCCCTTTTTGTGACATCTGTAGCACTCAATTTCGGCCATACTCTTTCTCTCTCTACCTCTTCCACGTGAGGTGGTGACTGCTGCGGCGGCTCTTATTACACTGTCGCTGTCATCACTATTACTCGGCTTGTAACTTTCTGTGTCTTCAAAGCTCCTTAGTTTTGTCTTGAATTCACTGAATGTCAGGTTGTCATTATTCGGAGTAATATGAACCACGAACGGAGTCCGGCAGTCCCTTCACTACCATTCCCACTTGCAACCCGTCACTAATGTTCTCGTCGGCTCCTTTCAACTATGAGAATATTGTCTCTGCACGAACAATATACTCTGTGACGGTCTCGTTGCTTTCCATGTGAAGATCTGAGAGTTCACAATATAAACTCACCACGCGCGGTTTTCCTTTGCCCGTGTAATGTTGCCGAAGTATCTTCATTGCCACCCTGCCGTCGGCTGCTGCATCCCGCATAATTAGCGGCAAGCTATTTGAGAAACTTGAAACTCGTCCAAAACTTGCACCAGCTCCGCGTACGCTTCTCTGTTTTTCTTGACGTCTGTTGCTCTCAACTGGGCAGCATTTTCGCCCGCAGCGATAACTGGCACGTTCAGTAGAGTCTCGCTGAGTTCTCTCAACTCCATGTGTGTTAGGAAGCGAGTTTCCCATAACTCATATCCTCTCTCGTCGCCGTCGAACAAAAGTCTATTAAATCGCTGACTAGACATAGCACTGGGCCCATAACCTGTTGCACTGTTCATATTTATGACACGGATGTCTAGCTACATACTTATTAGGTATGTTATTAATGTACTTTTGTTGAGTTGGACTGCAGGAACAAAGAACATTAACTTGGCGGAATTTATTGCACATGCGCAGAGGTTATATACACACATGTATGGATACCCGCAATGGTCAAATGTGAGACTGTACATTACATTATGTTCAACACATGTCACTACATGTGCTCAGAGCCATTGCTTGAATGTGTCAGACAAAAATAAATAAATGTTCATGACATGTTTGGTTACTAAGCTTTTTAATTAATATTTCATTGAATACAAACCATTCCATTTAAACCACGATTTAAATTATTAGTTATCCTGTATTACACATAAATATCAGTATTGGGAAGACCTGGCAACCTGCAGGGAGATGGGATGGAGGGAGAAAAAGATGTTGTTCCTTTATATAGTTTCCTTCTCAGTTACAGTGGGTGACAATATTGTCACAAGGAAAGATGAAATTACATACCTGGGTTTCATCCTAGAGGCAAATCTTTCCTGTGACAAAATGGCATCCAATGTAATCAAAAAAGTCAACCAACAAACTAGATTATTGTACCGGATCTCCTCTCTGGTAAACAAGAATACCCTGAAGACTCTGGCGCTAAAAACAAGATTACAAACATCGCAAAACAAACTGGTCAGACTACTACTTGACCTTACTCCTAAAACCCACCTCACCCCTGCCCACTTTGACTACCTAGGATGGCTTAGAGTAGACGACAGAGTACAGCAACTTGCAATGGGCCTGGTCTACAAGATACACTACACGACTCAGGTACCCATGTACATGTCGAAATACTTCCCAACGGTCAGTGAATACCACACCCACAACACCAGAAGGAGTTCCACAAATCATGTGCAACCTAGATTGGGCACAAACAAGGGACTAAACAAGTTCCACAACAATGTGGAACGCCCTACCCACAGCCGTAAAAAAATGTTTAATCCCTAATCACATTCAAAACCGCTCTTAACCTGTTCCACCCATGGAATATTTTCGCCTAAAATATATACCTAGGTAAATGGAATATTGCTCCACTTCTACATGGCCCATTTGCATATTCTTGGTATCTAGGTACATCTATGGACCTCAGGGAATGTATTCACAGTGTCAGAAATATTGTGTCTATTACTAGGCTTGCTTAAATTGTGATGAAACAAAGGAGAATATTAATTATGATTTTTCTTTTAATCTTTGACAGTGAATAACACCATGATAATAATGACCAAACTTAAAAAATCGAAGGAAATTAATAAAGGGAAGATGATTAAACAGAAGGTTCTGTAGATACAGTACTGAATTATCCTATCCGGACCAATGCAATTTGAAATATTATTATAGAATATAGAATATGATGCTTATAAATTACCTTATTATAGCCAATTCGCACATTATATATATATATATATATATATATATATATATATATATATATATATATATATATATATATATATATATATATATATATATATATATATATATTATCTTTCAAATGCCCGAGTTCAATTTGGATTTAGTATCACCAGGCATGCATAAGAACAGATAATGATATCTACTCTAATTTACTGTACCTTTTTATTTTCACCACAGTGCAACCATTTTGAAACTAATTTCAGATCTAATTGTTGCTACATGCTAACAATAGGGAGGAGAAACTAACTGCGTTTCAATATTTGTCAAAATCGTTACCTTTTGTGGCTTATTATTCCGAATAATAACAGTTATTCATTCAAAAACGCTGAATTTGAACCCCCATAGTATCTGCCAGGAAGTGTAGTTCGGCAAAATTCCAATGCTGATCCACAGCTATGCATCCCCTCGACAAAATGGCCACAAAAAACTACAATGCCCATGATTCAAATTTTCCAAAATGGTCGCCGTCTTGGAATAGACTTCAGCAAATCGAGAAGTTAAAACTATCTAATGGCACTTTTAACCTATTGCTAAACTAACGTATTGATGATAATATACATTCTACATGCTTTTGTGACATGTTAGTGATGTTAATACTTGAAAACGTTTGATAAAAAAATCGCTAAAAATATGCAACACTCTGAAAAATATTGATTTATGACCATATGTCCGGTGGAACAGGAGGCTGCAATTCTAAACTGGTCACCATAAATGTCCAACCCCCCCCCCCCACCTCCTCCTAATAGACAGTCTCCTCCTCATCATGTATTTTCTGTTAGGATCTCTGGGTAACAGTACTGTATATTTGCATATGTCACAAATGTAACAGTACTATATACCTGTATCTGTATGTCATGTATGTCATAAATGTCATGATGTCATGATGTCATGTATGTTGTGTATGTCATAAATGTCACTATGAATTGAAAATGGGGGACCCTGATGTAAACAAGAAAAACTTCTTTCTCTGGTCTGCATCCCCTTAACAATTGCGTGTATTGAGCCGTACTGTATTGTACCCATTCTGCAATCTGTTAAATAAAGTTTTTATTCTTTCATTCATTCATAGTTTTTTTTTTTATCCACTTTTTCTCCCATTTTCTATATTTTCCCACATCCCAATTTCGTATCATCCAATTCAACCCTCCCCTGTCACGGACGCTGTTTCTTGCCTCCCACAAGCCGGCTGCAATGTGGACTAAGTCATACATAGCACAAGTCCCCTCCGGTACTTGAGGTAACAGCAGTCGCATCTTTTCACCTGCGCAGCTCGATCTCTCAGTGGCGAGGAGTAATGCGTGGGAGGCTCACGCTGCCCCCGACACTTCCTGATTCTACTGCGCAGGCGCATCAACCGACCTGTAGGAGTCGCTGTCCACAACGCCCGATCCCCACCCATCAGTTTCCCACCCCCTAATACGGCCAATGTGTATTAGTACGGACGACCAGCTAAACTGAAAGCAAATGTGGAGCGCTGGGCTCGAACTGACGAGCCCAGCGTCTCCAGCATTTCGTGGCGAGCGCCTTGCCCACTACGCCACATAGCCGCCCTCATTCATTCATAGTTATAATGGTTGTTCCACTAGTAATGCTGACACATTGCTAACATAGTGTACAGAGAGATCTAGCTATGAAAGACCTGAACAGTGTAACAATAAATTCAGAGTGGAAGAAAATTATATTCATATTTAAATACAATGTGTTGCACATGAGAGCTGTAAACAAACGCTGTTGCTAGGTTGCCGTCACACAAAAGTTGTATTGCCTGTGTTAGCAAGCTAGCTAGCTGACACTATGTTAGCTATTGAACCAGGGTGCGACACAATCTAGTTTTTGACGCTATCACAAACTAAAAGAAAAGCTGACACACCCATAATAAGCGTTCCAGGTAACGTTAACATCACATTCATATTACAAAGCCAAAAACAAGAAGGCCTTACTGTGTTCCATACAGAACAATATTCAGTATAGTTGGCCTTTTCACTCTGATAGTTAAATGAAAACATATTAGTCTAGATGGAAACATAGGTCCACCTGCATAGGGTGGATTTCTTTTCACCACCTGTTTTTTCTTAATCCTTGAAGTGTCTATTTTAAGATTCTGCCAGGTAACAGGTTGGAATAATGTCCAATGGGGTTTATTTTTAACCCTTTATTACACCTATCCTGAACCAAAACCTGAAAAATAAGAAAAAAAAAACAGCATAACTTTTGAAGTTAACAAATTATATATGTAATATATGAATATATAATATATGAAATAATATTGTAATATAGATTGTCTACATGCTGTTATTCCCTAAATATTGTAGATTTTGTGTAAACATGGCCAAAAGTGGAAGACGAATGTGAAAAGACTAATTTGTCCTACATAGACAAAAAAAAACATTTTCCTATACAATTCGAAATCCAGTGAAATATGTTTTGTTAAGGTTCAAACAAAGTACAGTACATCCTCTCTGCTGGCACAACAATCAAACTTAAACTACTAATCGTCTGCATGATCATCATCGCCAAAGAGATCGTCAAAGTCTCTAACACCCCCTCATCCATCATCTTCTCCCAGCCCATATCCTGATCATAGGGTTTGGGCCTCTTAAAGATTGGCTGGTCTGCTCTTTTGTAGCACGCAACTCTAAAGTTGACTCGCTGTATATGTGGGATGAGACAGACCTTGGGAGGAGGCAGGCGTTCAAGGTCTACTTTGGATCTGGATATGCCCATCAACCTCCAAGAACTCATGCATTAGCCCCTCTCGCCTCATGCACTTGGCTCTCCCGATGGCTTTTTTGCCAAGACAAACAATGATGATCCTCCTCTACCAGCATTACCAACCTCTCCATATACTGATGATCCTCCTCTATCATGTCAGCATGACCAATCTCCATATACTGATAATCCTCCTCTACCATGTCAGCATGACCAACCTCTCTATATACTGATGATCCTCCTCTACCATGTCAGCATGACCAACCTCTATATACTGATGATCCTCCTCTACCATGTCAGCATGACCAACCTCTCTATACTGATGATCCTCCTCTAGCATGTCAGCATGACCAACCTCTATATACTGATGATCCTCATCTACCATGTCAGCATGACCAACCTCTCCAGATACCTTGATGATCCTCCTCTACCAGCATGACCAACCTCTATATACTGATGATCCTCATCTACCATGTCAGCATGACCAACCTCTCCAGATACCTGGACCACGGCACTGGTACCTGGACCACGGCACTGGCACTGGAAGCTAATACATGTGTCCGAACTGGCTGAGTCTCTGGACTCAGAGTACTGCAGCACTCTGCTGGGATACCATGTCTTTTCTGGGGTACCAGCGCCTTCAAAGAAAAGAGATGGGTGAATCAGTTGAAGAAGCTGCAGAAGAACCCTAGATTCCAGAAGGCGCATTGTCGCTGGTAACAGATGAGCTCCAACAGGAGATGGAGTCCTTCACATGCATTATGGATGGCCATGGTCGGATGAAGTCAGTTGATGCTGTGTGAGCCAAATGATGGGTGCTGATAAAGTCCTGGATGCAAACTCCAAAGTAGACATTGAACGCCTGCCTCCCCCCAAGGTCTGTCTCATCACACATATACAGCGAGCCAACTTCAGAGTCGCCTGCTACAAAAGAGCAGAACAGCCAATATTCAAGAGGCCCAAAGCCTATGATCAAAGTATGGACTGGGGAAAACAATGGATGAGGTGTTAGAGCCCGTCTGGACGGTTGGACCCATCCTCCGTCCTTCTCTTGTTGAGGTACTGGCCCAGGAAGTGGAGTCAGAAGAGCAAGAAGCAGAATACACAAAAAATAACATGGATGAGGAGGATGGAGAGAACGAGTGTGATGAGGCAGAGGAAGAGATGGAGATTGAAGAGATACTTTGACAATTGTTTTAGTGATGATGATGATTCGTAGTTTAGGGCAGTGGTTCCCAAAGTCGGGGTCGCGACCCAAAGGTGGGCCACGAGAAGCCACGGGAGGGCCGCGAGATGATTAAAAAAATAAAAAATAAAAAATTGTCAGGCCACTGAACTTAGGCCAGGACAGTGTTTCTAGTTGTATTCTAAAATTCTATTATATTGTATTCTAAAATGTGACTATATGGTTTTATATTAACTTAATAGAAAAAGAAAGCAATACGCTTGGACCAGCACTCACAGATTTTGGTATATTTAATGGCAGCCTGAAACAAACATGTTTCGGAACGATTATGTTCCTTCCTCAGTGTTGATGGCTAGCAAATGTTCTCACCGACAATATTGTTTTTATACCAAGAAAAGCAGGAAGTGACATCATCCACAGGTGTGTTGAGAATTGCTATAAGGTCTAATTTGACCCAGGAAGTACTTTGATGTCAAGAGTCCATTCTTAAATCGAAATTACCTAAATATACAAATAAAAAATTTAGATCTAAATGTAGATAATAGATACATAAACATAAAATTGTTATACTAGAAACAAAACCAAAATTAACATCTAGTATGTATGGCTAGATAGGTACATTCTAATGCCTTATTCATTTTAAATATAAACAATAAACATTAAACAAGAACCCTAGGGTAAATAAGTCCGCCCTTTGGCGTACAGTCAAACTCTTTTTTTGAGCCTCGTAATAAAGAGGAAAACCGATGAAAAAACTAAAGTCAAAATTACCACAATATACAGATGGTAAATGTAGATATAAGATTAAAATTAAAATTGTTGTTATACTGGAAACAAAAAACATAAATCAAAATAGCAATAACATCTAGTATGTATGGCTAGATAGATACACTCTAATGCCTTATTCATTTTATATAAATAAACCATAAACAATAAAAAGTAAACAAGAAACCCATTGGGTAAATAAGTCCGCCATTATGTATGGCTAGATAAATCCACTCTAATGCCTTATTAATTTTATATAAATAAACAATAAACAATAAAAAGTAAACCAGAAACCCTTGGGTAAATAAGTCCGCCATTATGTATGGCTAGATAGATACACTCTAATGCCTTATTCATTTTATATAAATAAACAATAAACAATAAAAACCCTTGGGTAAATAAGTCCGCCATTATGTATGGCTAGATAGATACACTCTAATGCCTTATTCATTTTATATAAATAAACAATAAACAATAAAAAGTAAACAAGAAACCCTTGGGTAAATAAGTCTGCCATTAGGCGTAAATTCAAACTCTTTTTTTGAGCCTCGTAATAAAGCGGAAAAAAAGGAAAATAAGGAAAAACTACACCTGTTCGGTGTGTCTGAAGGTTGTTAGACTTACTAATGGCTCTTTAAAATAGATCTATAGTCTAATAATTAATACTCCCTTGTATACTTAGATACCTGTTGCTTAAAATAAACTTATTTGTTGGGCTAAATTGATCTTACTCGTATTTACTGAACCCGGCATACTTCTTTCTAAGGATACTAAAACTAATAATCGGCCTTAATGGGAAAAGTAATTAAAGGAAGCACTGGGATATTGACAACCATACTGGGTAATCTACATTGGAGGTGGTTGGGGGGGGGGGGGCACACTGTATATACAAGCAAAACTGTACATTGAGGGGGGGGGGGGACTTAGGGGCCAGTAACAAGGATCTGTCAATCTGCTGAGTTTTGTGCAGGGCCTTAGCTGTTAAAATAGCACTGTATCCTCTGTCATGAAAATTCTCCCGTAGGGTTTCGGCTTGGGCCTTGAATCTGACCTCCGTGTCACAGATTCTCTTATACCTGAGTATTTGGCTGAAAGGTAGACTATTTTTTAAAGCCGGGGTATGGTAGCTAGAGAAATGTAGAAACGAATTTCTGTCTGTCTCTTTTTTGAAGACCTCTGTATGTAATGAAGTCCCACCTGGGGCTTTGTTGATTAAGACGTCCAAAAAGGGTAGCGATTGTAAGTCAAACTTCAAAGTACATTTTATCGTTAATCTACAAGAGTTGAGATATTCGGTTTTCCTCTTTATTACGAGGCTCAAAAAAAGAGTTTGACTGTACGCCAAAGGGCGGACTTATTTACCCTAGGGTTCTTGTTTAATGTTTATTGTTTATATTTAAAATGAATAAGGCATTAGAATGTACCTATCTAGCCATACATACTAGATGTTAATTTTGGTTTTGTTTCTAGTATAACAATTTTATGTTTATGTATCTATTATCTACATTTAGATCTACATTTTTTATTTGTATATTTAGGTAATTTCGATTTAAGAATGGACTCTTGACATCAAAGTACTTCCTGGGTCAAATTAGACCTTATAGCAATTCTCAACACACCTGTGGATGATGTCACTTCCTGCTTTTCTTGGTATAAAAACAATATTGTCGGTGAGAACATTTGCTAGCCATCAACACTGAGGAAGGAACATAATCGTTCCGAAACATGTTTGTTTCAGGCTGCCATTAAATATACCAAAATCTGTGAGTGCTGGTCCAAGCGTATTGCTTTCTTTTTCTATTATACTAAACGGGATTTCAGCACCCAGTGTTATAATTTGTGAGCGCAGTCTATCTTGACTTTTATATTGACTTAATAAATAAACAAAAACGAAAAATCGACTTATTTCAACTAACATTTCAAACTAAATAACAGATTATGCACATAAAACGCTGAAAACAACCGAAGCAACAATAGTATTTTAATGAGGCTATTATTATTATCATTATTATTTTGCAACAAGTTAGCCTTCTCATAAATAGCACATATAAATGAATAACTAACTTGAACTAACTTAATAGGATCGAAGTGATATTTGGCTTAAAAAATCGGTCGCCTGGCAAAAAAAAAAAAAAAAAAGCTTCACGATGTGCATTGGGCCGCGGCTCTCTGACGCCTTATTTTCTGGGTCCCGGCCTGAAAAGTTTGGGAACCCCTGGTTTAGGGCACAAAATTCAAATAGAAAAAAATACTTGAATGTTGTGTCAACAAAGAAGATATCCAGTCCATGATATCCAGTGCATATGAAAACATATAGTTTGAACCTTAACTCATTCACTGCCAACAACGAGTATACTCGTTATTGGGTGCCAATCGTTGAACGCCAACAACGCGTAGACTCGTTATTTGATCGTTATTTATTTTATTCGATATTTCTATTCATTAAAGGCACACAGACTCGGGGTTAACATGGAGAATCAGCTTGAGAATGTAAAAGTGCAATACCGGCCGCATCACGCTAGACGGCGGTATCGAGCACCCTTTATACCCTCGTATCTTTCTCTGTGGGATGGCCAAACGTCTCCGGTTTCATGCTTCGTTGCCGGGCGAGGGCAGCCGTTCTGCCGGTTCCATCGAAGTGCGTCAAATAACCCCGATCCATATGTTGTGGTGGATTATGCCGTGGGTCAAATGGACATTGGATATAGCAGATGGCGATCAAACAATTGGAATATTATTTTTGGAATACTCCCGATCACAGGTAAGAATAATCTGACGTAAAATGTAGCTTGATCCTGCAATGCTTTTACACTGATCGGGCTGATAACCGTTTTTAGTGCGTATGCCGTTACTGACAATAAAATAATCAGAAACGACCCTCCCCCCTTTCATGCCTTCATGATGGAACATACTAGCTATGATATAGATCTGATTTTCGGGATAATAGCGTATACAGGCAATAAATGGCAACGTCTATAGTGGAATCGACGTATAGGGCTTTAACTCAGGATTTCATAAATTACCCTAGACCGCTCTAAAACCATACTTATATTCACCACGGTATAACACGGTAGCGTATGGATGGAAACATTTATTCTTTCTCACATGTTGAACGATAAATAGGTGATGTCAAATGGGCCATAGTATTGTATCCATAGCTATAATATAGAATATAGTTATTGTAACTGAGGGGTTACAAAACCCTGACTGTATTAAAGATTGTGATAGATTAAACCACTGCTAGGTATGTACTTTAATTACTGGCCAGACAGTACATCTAATATAATCATAATATATATCATAATATCATAATAACACGGCACTGACAAAGAAATATCATTTGAGGGTATTTATTATTATGCAGTAAATGTTACAGATATGAGAATTAGGGTCGCGCTTGTATGGCGAAGAATATGCATAAGTCAGTCAGTAGCATAAGTCAATGGGAATAGAATAAATCCTACGATGGGGTACTAGGCTAACACCGCCTGGCGTAGGATGGCAATTATATGGGGGAAACGCTGGTACCGCTGGAGACAATGGGTTCCTCCCAGAGTTGTAAGCTCTGGAGGAGAGAGGAATGTTCGGATACTCAGTCTGATCAATTGAAGAAGAAGGGGATTCACGTACAGAAGCCAGTCCTTGTAATCCAAAGCTCAGCATCAAAAGCAATAACTGTAATCCAATTGCACGATAGCAATGATGATAGCCAGCTAGCCTCGGTCCATGAGGCCAGCCCGAATGTAGATCCTCAAGGTGGTTAAATCCAAACGACAGTGGAGATTAACGATGCTCTTCTCCAGGTAGTACGTTCCACAATCAATATAATCCAACCAATACTGGTTCTGCAATCGCCGCCGTCGGTTCTCCTGTGCACATGTCCAGTAGGTTCTCCGACTAGGCCTCCTCGTGTGCTGGTACCAATGTATTGAGTCCACGCGCACTGGCTAAGGTCCACTAGCTAACGAACAAACTGCTGGGTAATGCTACACACGAACGAACTGCTGTTGGCACGATACACAATAATTAACGACTCTTTACTTCACATTAAGCTAAGTCGAACTTGACGTTACTGCATTAAATCGGACACTTTTACTATTCACTTCGCACATGGTTCTCAACGCTCTGTTAGACGCACTGCTTCTCACTTCACTGTTTTACCGAACTCGCTGAACGTTGAACTTGCTGCACGAACGGCTACTGTTCGCACCTGCCGCTGTATATATACTTAAGTGGCTATCTAGTGCCGAACCTCAGTTCTCGTCTCGAATCAATGCGCTGTCTCCGGGCATGTTGCGACATGAACCTGACTTTGGGGGCTTGCGGTCTGGCGCCGATGGCATTATCCAATAAGGAAAGCGAATATTACTATGATTCAAACGCAGGCTTAAAGGGATATACTGTGTATATATAAATAATATACAAGGTATATAAAACAATAAATGTAGATTCTCAGCTTTAATCTGGCCCGTCACAACAGCCGCCTCCTAATTAGTCCGCACCTAATTAGTTAAGGGAGACAGATTAATAGTCCAGTCAACTGCTCAATATTTGTTGGTTTGTCTCCACCTCCTCCGTCCGTTCCTCTTGTTCTTTCGGTACACCGTCTGAGGAGGGGCCGGTTCCGGCCGCCCCATCAAGAGGTAGTTTGGGGTGCTGGGTTCGAGGTCAGCTACGTCGCTTGGAGCGTAGCTGAGGGGGGTGGAGTTCTGAACTCCCTTTTCTTGAGCCCACTGTTCTCTCACAGGCTTCTCGTCTAATGTCAATAGCCTCTCAACGGGCTGTACGAGAGAGTGGCCTGTGTCGCTCACCTTTGTGTAAAGGCAGCGTGTAGACGTGGGTTGGCTGGCAAGTCCGTAGAGGGGGCCCTGGAGCGTCCACCCCAGTCGGGTCTGAACCGCGACTGGGCATCCTTTGGGTCCGATGTGGGCCGCCTCGATTGGGACAATGATGTCCGCGTGGTCGGAGCCTATGACCAGGGTCAGTGTGGCGCCGTCGATGAGCGGTATAGGTAGTCTGCGTAGGTGCGCGTACTTCTCCATCAGCTGTGGGATGGGGTAGTTGTAGCTTGACAGACCTATGTCATGGCTTGTAAATGCCTTAGTGATGCTGTACCGCTTCTCGGGCTGCCCGACCGCTGCTATTGTGAATGAGACGTTTTTGCCCTTTATGGTTTTTAGGTCTCGCTGAATAGTACGGATTGTCATTGTTTCTTTGGTACCCCGCAGGCCCAACTGGGCTGCGGCGGAAGCGAGGAGGAGAGTCTTTTCAGACCCATCGTCGAGGACGGCGTAAGTGTCCAGGACCTTGTCCTCGTAGCTCAGGAGCACTCTGACCACTTTGATGAGCACTCGGGGGCTCCCACTGTACTTGGGGTCGATGTGGAGCACTCCTGTTGGTGGGTTGTCTTGTAGGGCTAGTCTTCGCATGTTATCCTCGCACAGGAATCGGCGGTGACCGGCTTCTGGGGGGTCAGACGCAATCCACTGCTCCATTTCGGCGATGGTCAGTCTCGGGAACACGTCGCACTGTGCCAGCCAGTGTCCTCTGCGACAGTACGTACAGGCGATCTTCCATACCTCTTTGGCCGGGGGGTTGTGACCTGTCTGTGGTGACACCGAATCGAGATGGTACGAGTAGCACCGTGACTCCCAGTGTCTGCTGCAACAGTCAGGACACCAGGGGGGGGGGGGGTTCCGGACTGGTTTGTGCTGACACCGCCTCGGCCTGGTACATCACCGTGACGGGCCTATTTTGGTTTCCTGGCGGACGCTTGTTGCTCTCATGCAGGACTTCTAGGTGGGCGCCGTCACACTTGCCGCATCTTTTCTTCAGGCGGCACTCGGCTGCCATGTGGCCGCGCGAGCAGCGGAAGCAGCAGTGTTTGTCCTTAAGCCACTGACCTATTTCGGCTGTGGTTAGGTCTTTGAAGGCGTCGCACTGTGACAGCTGGTGTTCACTGTCACAGTACTGACAGACAGCCTTCCACTTCTCCTTGACGTGAGTGTTGTGGCTCGTCTGCCGTGACTCAGCCTCGGCTTGGTGCATCACGGTCACGGACCGGCGGTTGTCATTGAACCTTCTCGGTCCATCTTTAGGGTCAGAGCCACCCCACACGAACGTGTCTAATCGTAGACTGCTGACCTCCCTGGCGAGGAAATCAGCCAGGTCTAGGAGGGATGGTTCTGGGCCGTGGGGGTCACGGTGGTCTTTCTGCCGCCGAAAACGATCTTGGCGGGCTGGAGGGAGCTTCTCCAGTATCCGCTCCACGTTGGAATTTGCATATAGTTCATATCTCCCCTTCTCCTTTTGTGACCCCAGCATCCCCATGAGGGATTGTACCTTGATGGAGAGGTCATCTAGTGCTCTATTGTCTTTGGCTGGGGGGAGGCGGTCGATATCTCGTATTTCCTGGATCACGTAATCCCATATGCGTCCATAGCGCGCGTCGAGGGCCACCAGAGCATCGGAGTAGGGGGTTCTTGAGTTTGAATATGCCAGCGCTATGTTATGCACTCTGGGCACTTTAAGATGCTTGAGGAGGATGGCATATTTATAAGACTCGTCGTGTACATCGGACATTATAGTCTCTAAACACATGCGTAGTTCCGTATACTGTGCTCTGTCCTCACGCGTAAAGTCTGGGAACGTGGGTGTTCCAAGGTAAGATGCCATGGATGGCTGGGACACAGATGCGCGTAGGGGGAGGGGCCTCCTGGGCGAGTCTCCCCGTACGGGTGGTCGTGGGTTAGTGCTGGGTGGGTACCAGAGGCCGGGCCCCCAGGTGCTGCTCCTCGGTGCTGACTGTGTATTAAACTCACCCATGGGTTGGGTCGGGGGTTTGTAATGCAGTGGCTCGGGGCTGTACTGGGCCTCCTGGTCCATAATAGGTTCGTGCTGGTGGGCTTGCTGTCCTTCCTCGTCCTCCGCTAGGTCCTGGAGTCTTCTAGTTAGTCTCTCGGCGGCGTAGGCCGGTTCTTCCCGTTGGCTGGGTCCCGTATAGACCGGTCGGGGAGGGGGCTCGGCGACGTAGGCAGGTTCTTCCTGTTGGCCGGGTCCCGTGTAGATTTGTCGGGTAGGGGAAGGTGCCCTAGACCCGTGTCATGATGATCTCCGGGAGCTCCGTGTGGAGGAGGGGGGGGTCGCCCTCTGGATCAATTGTTCTATCATCTGCGCCTGCGCCTGCGCCTGCGCCTGCAGCCAGGTCTATCCCGGTGGCGCTGTCTTGGGGTATAGTCACGTCATGTCCCGCTTGTTCCCCCCCGTGAGCTAAGTCAGTTTCGTTTGAACCCACTGGGGTCTCTACTGGTGGGGCCGACAAGTCGATAGGATTGGGCATGCTTAAACTATCAGTTTTATCCGTGCTTAACGTCTTTTTAGATAAGCTAGGAGGTAAAACGAAAGCGTAGTCCTCCAGGTGTGGAGGTGGCTGACGTTTGCGCCGAGGGCGCTCTAGTTTGGGAGAGCCGTCTGGAGAGTGTCCACCGCTGGCCATATCAATATTAATATGATATTAAAGATTACTGATACCCTCCGGCTCGAAGGACCAATTGTAACTGAGGGGTTACAAAACCCTGACTGTATTAAAGATTGTGATAGATTAAACCACTGCTAGGTATGTACTTTAATTACTGGCCAGACAGTACATCTAATATATGGCAGACACTCATAATAACACGGCACTGACAAAGAAATATCATTTGAGGGTATTTATTATTATGCAGTAAATGTTACAGATATGAGAATTAGGGTCGCGCTTGTATGGCGAAGAATATGCATAAGTCAGTCAGTAGCATAAGTCAATGGGAATAGAATAATTCCTACGATGGGGTACTAGGCTAACGCCGCCTGGCGTAGGATGGCAATTATATGGGGGAAACGCTGGTACCGCTGGAGAAAATGGGTTCCTCCCAGAGTTGTAAGCTCTGGAGGAGAGAGGAATGTTCGGATACTCAGTCTGATCAATTGAAGAAGAAGGGGATTCACGTACAGAAGCCAGTCCTTGTAATCCAAAGCTCAGCATCAAAAGCAATAACTGTAATCCAATTGCACGATAGCAATGATGATAGCCAGCTAGCCTCGGTCCATGAGGCCAGCCCGAATGTAGATCCTCAAGGTGGTTAAATCCAAACGACAGTGGAGATTAACGATGCTCTTCTCCAGGTAGTACGTTCCACAATCAATATAATCCAACCAATACTGGTTCTGCAATCTCCGCCGTCGGTTCTCCTGTGCACATTTCCAGTAGGTTCTCCGACTAGGCCTCCTCGTACCAATGTATTTAGTCCACGCGCACTGGCTAAGGTCCACTAGCTAACGAACAAACTGCTGGGTAATGCTACACACGAACAAACTGCTGTTGGCACGATACACAATAATTAACGACTCTTTACTTCACATTAAGCTAAGTCGAACTTGACGTTACTGCATTAAATCTGACACTTTTACTATTCACTTCGCACATGGTTCTCAACGCTCTGTTAGACGCACTGCTTCTCACTTCACTGTTTTACCGAACTCGCTGAACGTTGAACTTGCTGCACGAACGGCTACTGTTCGCACCTGCCGCTGTATATATACTTAAGTGGCTATCTAGTGCCGAACCTCAGTTCTCGTCTCGAATCAATGCGCTGTCTCCGGGCATGTTACGCCTTTGAACCTGACTTTGGGGGCTTGCGGTCTGGCGCCGATGGCGTTATCCAATAAGGAAAGCGAATATTACTATGATTCAAACGCAGGCTTAAAGGGATATACCGTGTATATATAAATAATATACAAGGTATATAAAACAATAAATGTAGATTCTCAGCTTTAATCTGGCCCTTCACAACAGTTATACCTCTACAAACAAGGTGACTCACCTCTCCCCGATGAGCATGACAGAAGTCATGCGCCGTGTGGATCAGCAGTCCGACCAGGCCAGCAGGAGCCACCACAAATCCACCGTGGTTGCGCCACAAACCTAAATCATCCTGACAAGCTCCCCTGGTTATCCAGAGGTTCCGTTCTACCTGACTAGCCTCCTCCTGGAAAGACAACACATCCTTGTAAGATATCTTGTCCTCTAACTCAACCTCGTGTGTGATAACCAAAACCTTACCTGCCCTGTCAGCACCTGTCACTTCCTTGGCAGCTTCATCTGCTCTATTGTT
Organism: Notolepis coatsorum; assembly: GCF_963971535.1. Taxonomy (NCBI): domain Eukaryota; kingdom Metazoa; phylum Chordata; class Actinopteri; order Aulopiformes; family Paralepididae; genus Notolepis; species Notolepis coatsorum. Next base: position 53,637,037 of record NC_140184.1, on the reverse strand, counting down.
TCCTCGAGTTATTTTGGACTCGTCGGACTGATGAGCAGCACACTTGATTATTGCAATCTGCTTTGGTTTCATAATTGCTTCTAACAAATGTTTAATGACTACAATGCTTTATGGCGCTTCTTTTTTTGTATTTTATTTTTTTATTCTTTTTTAAAACAAACATATAAACAAACATGACAACACACGATAAGATATACAAGCATTAATTGTCAGGGCACATCCAATGGGATCACCTTTTGGTTAGTTGTTTTATATAAGATATACCCATAATACCTGTTATCTAAAAAAAAAACCCTACATACATATGCTCAGCTCGAACCCCCCCCTCCCGGACCCCACCTTGAGAAGTACCTCCACTATCCCTCGCACCTAACCAGACACTACCATTATAAGCTAGCTTTTATTCTCTCCACCACTTCTAACCACATTGACATTTTGGATTCATTGAGACCCAGAATTCTTGCTGTAGATATTTCATGGTAAATTACATCGAGATATGTAAGAAACCAAACTTTACGGCACATTTTTTCCGGTTGAAACCAGCGTGATGCGATCAGCTTTTTGGCTACTGTGATACCCGATAAAACCAATCTCTTTAGCTGTGGATTCACTGCAAACTCAAAAACATCATTCAACAGCAATACCGAGGGGTGTACAGGTATATTCCAAGATACGAGTTTTGATATTTGTTGGGTCACATCTTTCCAGAATGCCTTAACTGGTGAGCAGTCCCAATACATGTGCATAAATGTCCCTTCGTCCCCATTTGTACATTGGGTGCATTTGGAATCTTTTTTGAGCCCCATTCGGCACAGTCTTATAGGAGTCAAGTATGTCCTGTGAATATAGTTAAGATTGATTTGTTGATGATCCGGGTTCCTTGATGTAAGTCGGACATTTGCCCAGGCTCCTTGCCAATCAAAGTCATTTTCCAGGTCTGGTATATCCCTCCTCCAGACAGAGTCAAGTTGGAGGGTTTCATACGAGGACGTTAGTAATTGATGATAAAATTCTGAAACAAAACCTCTCGATGTCTCTCTTGAGTAGAAGAATTTGTGGTATCTGTGGTGTTCAATTGGTCTGTCTAATGGAACACCGTGAGACTTCAAACATAGCTCTAACTGTTTGTGAAAAAGCCATGTGGACTTGGTGAGATTACATTTTTTGCGTATTTCTTTATCACTACAAAAACCCTGTTTGTTAAAAATATCCCCTAATGAGTGTATGCCTTGCTCTTCCCATATAGGGAATCTTATAGGTCGTTTTCCAATTAAGAGAGCATTGTTATTGAATAAGGGAGTATGGTTGTGCCATTCTTGTGGGTTAGGATTTTTTTTTGTGATTCACGCCATATCCGGATCGCATGAGTAATTATGGGGCCAAATTTTCGTTCACAGTGCTTGATTGGTAGTTTTGTGTATGCTATGTCCTTCAGTCTATGTGGGGCTACTATGTTTTCTTCTATTTTCCTCCAAGATGCTAATGCTTGGGAGTCAAACCATGTTGTCAATGGACTTAATGAGTACGCCTTAAAATATAGGAAAAAATCTGGAAATGCCATGCCACCATCTGCTTTATTTCTCTGTGCGGTGGATCTTTTTATACGTGGTGGTTTGTTATTCCAAATAAATTTGTATGTGGAGGAGTGTAATCTTTTCCAGTAACCCTCTGGAGGGGGTAACGGTAGCATTGAACAGAAGAAGTTGATTTTAGGTAGTACATCCATCTTAACTATTGATATCCGTGCTTGTACTGTGTTCTTAAGTTTTGCCCATCTATCAAGGTCGTCTTTGATTTTGTTTTGGATTTTTGTGTAGTTGTGCTTCACCGTTTGTCTTATGGTAGGGAATATTTCCACTCCCAAGCATCTGAAATGTTTTACCATCGGTATCTGTCCTGGGAGGGTTGTATCTTTTTTTGCAGGGGTGTTAAGTGGAAGGAAAGCCGACTTCGGCCAATTTATCTTAAATCCCGATAAATCACCAAAGTCCTCAATCAACTTGAGCAGATGAGGCAATGTGGTGTTGGGGTTTTTCATGAACAATATTACATCGTCCGCATATAAACAAATTTTTTGTTGTGTGCCCTTGATTACGATAGGTTCTATGGATTGGGATTGTCTTATATATTGTGCTAACGGCTCTAATGATAGATTGAACAGACCGGGACTAAGAGGACAACCATACCGGAAATATTTCAGAGATGATTGTGCCTGTTATAATCATGGCCGATGGGTCTTTGTATAATACTTTAATCATATCGATGAATCCTTTTCCTAACCCCATCCTTTCTAGCACTGCCCACAGATACGACCATTCCAGCCTGTCAAAGGCCTTCATAGCATCCAGGGACAGTATCGCCTTAGGTATGGTGTCCTCTTTGTCGGCATCAAGTACGTGCAGTATACGTCTTATGTTCTCAGTGATCAGGCGGCCTCCTATGAAGCCAGTTTGGTCCGGGTGAACTAAAGACGTCATATGCTTTTGTAATCTGATGGCTAATACCTTAGAGTACAGTTTGATATCTGTTCCGAGGAGGCTTACAGGTCTATAACTACCGCACTCGTTGGGGTCTTTGTCTTTTTTAAGGAGGACTGTTATGAGTGCAATATTGTCGGTTTTATGGAAGTTCCCCTCCTTGACTGAGTATAAGATCATATTTAGTAATAAGGGGCCAATTATGTCCCAACAAGAAAGGTACATTTCTGATGGGAAACCGTCTCTTCCTGGAGCCTTACCACTTTTCATTGCGGTTATGGCCATCTTGAGTTCCTCTAGTGTGATCGGTATTTCTAACTGTTTAGCGTCATCCTCTGAAAGTTTAGGGAGAATAATTTGATTAAGAAATGTGTCCATTTTGTTTTGATCGAAGGTCATTTCTGATTTATATAAATCGGAGTAGAATACTTTGAATGTATCGTTTATTTTTACCGGATCTGTTACAAGTACTTGTTGTGCTCTAATGGTAGTTATATCTGCAAATGTTGCATTAATTCTTAATCGCATGGCTAATAGGTGGCTGGGTTTGGAACCAAGAGAGTACTGCTGTTGTCTTGTGCTGCGTATTTGTATTTCCGATTGTTGTCTGTATATGTCATTGATCTCTATTTTTAGTACGTTTACTTGATTTTCTAGTCGAGTTGAGTTGTTGTATTTCAGAGAATTAAATAACGTTGAGTAAAGCGTTTCCAGCTCATCCAGTTTTGTGTTTTGATTCTTGCGCATTTTGGAGGAAAAGCTATCCGTGAAGTCTTTGATCATTCCCTTTACCGACATCCATATTATTCTGGGGTCTTGCACCGAGTTTGCATTCTCCCGTTGGAATACTATAAGAGCTTCTTTGAGTTGTGTAATGAATTCCTTGTTGTTAAGCAGCAGCGAGTTAAATCGCCATCTTGGGGCTCGGGAGGATAGTATACCAAATGTACCTTTAAGGAGTAAATAACAGTGATCTGATAGTGCGTTGGGTATCATTTCCACTTCATAATTATCAAATAGTCTCTGTGATGCAAAGACATAATCTATTCTGGATAGTGTCTTATGTCTCGCAGATCGACAAGAGTACTTTCGGGTCGTGGGGTTAAGTAACCGCCATAAGTCCTTTACACCTGTAATCTTTGACCAATCCTTTAATGCCTTTGATGAATTCTTTTGTTCGCTGGAAAAGGCGAGGTAAGATTTGTCTATCCTTGGGTTCCAGATGGCATTAAAATCCGCTCCTATTATAAATGAGTAATCGGGAATGTCTAACATTGCATTGGTTAGTGTAGTGAAGAAATCTTCTTCGTACAAATTTGGGGCGTATACCGCTATCAACGCTATTTTCCTGTTCTTATGTTCAATCTTAGCTATAGTTATCCGACCTTCTACATCAGACCATACTCCCTTTAGTACAATATTCAACTTACGTTTAACGACTATTGCTACACCCCGAGTTCTCGTACCAATAGAGGAGTGACTGATATTATGGTATATGTTGTCCGCTAATTTACCTATGTCTTTCCCTAGAATGTGTGTTTCGCTTAGCAGAGCAATGTCCACATGTTCTTTTTTCATCAGTGTGAGCACGCTTTTGCGTTTAAGTTGGTTATTTATTCCCCCGGTGTTCCATATCATTATATTCAAACTAGCCATAGTCTATACATGTTGCATTGTAATTTTTGGTAATGCTTCTAGAGTGCGAGGCAATACTAGATATACATCCCACTAGTGAGGTCCCGTTGAGAGCCGAGCTTAAAAACATACATATATACAAATAAAAATCCCCTACCCTTCCCTCCCACCGAGAGTCGTACAAGATTGTGTTCCATGAACACAACCTTTGCGTATGACTCTCTCCCTTGCACCACCGGATATCCCAGAATGATCCAATTATCCTTAACATTCCTATGTATACCATAGGATCTAACACTCTAAATTCTACCATAAGTAGAATGTCGACTGTGGCTTGGCCACTTACCCGTAAAAAATAAATAAATAAAAATTTAAATGAGATAAACTAAAAATAAAGACCAAAAATAAGCTTCAATTGTCATGCCTTAATCACTTACATTTTATATGAACTTGTAATTTATAGTAATTTATAGTAACCCATGAATAATATGAAGGTATTGAACTGAAGAGAGAGCCTCAATAAATCAGAGAGAGCGGATGAAAAAGAAGAAAAAAAAAAAAAAAAAAAAAAAAAAGTAAAAGGAAGAGAACATTAACTTAGATCTTAAAAGAGCATTGCTATGCTTAAACATCTAAAGTATTAATTGGAGAAGTAGTGAAATTATTTCCCATTAATAAAAAAACAATTTTTAAATACGTATATGCAGCATTTCCCCCGACCGGGGTGGGCGATGATCGTTGTGTAGAGTGATCTTTCAGCCGGCCGGCTATGATGGCTCTGTGGTTTTGCATCTAGATAGCTGTTGATTATTCCCCCGAGGGGCTTCTGGTAGAATGAATGACCACGTATTGCTGATATTCCAGAATGCTCCATATATCAAAGAATGCTTCGATGTTCTAGATTATTCCAATATGTCATTTTTACATTGTCTGAATGTTCCAGTATGTTCTGGAGTGTTCCAATCTTAAATCCAATATGTCCGCAATAATATACACGTCGGGGAAAGTATTCAAAAACTCTGAGCACGTAGGTCTCTCTGTCCCAAATCCTTGATTATTAAAGGTTGTACTATATGGTGACCTTGCATAACTGAGATTTAAAAGGCCATTTATACACTAATCTGCTCCTGTTCAGACAGGAATTTGGCTGCCTCTTCAGGCGATTTGAGGAGAACTTTTGCTCCTTGTTTGTCGACGGCGCGAAGTATTGCAGGGTATATTAGTAGGGGTCTGTATTTCCCCAGGTATAGTTGAGACATCACCGTCTTGAACTTGGCACGCAGTTCCACTACCTCACGACAATAATCTTCAAAGCAGTGTATTGGTACCTCCATGTGTTTCAGATTGCCTTTCATCCTGCGAATTCCACGCATAATCATTTCTTTTATTCTGACTTGGCGCAGTACAACTAATATCACTCTGGGCTTAGCGTTGCTGTCACTGGAGCGGGGTCCCAATCTGAAGCTCTCATCCACCTCCGGTATTTTAGGAAGGATTCCTGTTCCCAAGATTTTCTGTAATTCTGTGGCAAACTCTTCAGGGTTTTCACATCTCACTGATTCGTCCAGACCGACAATGCGAATATTCAGCCTGCGTTTTTGATATTCCATCTCGAATATTTTGGCTTTCTGTTCTTTATTGATTCGCGTGAGCTCCTCCGTTATTTCGCTGAGCTCCGTCTTGATTTCATTGTAGTTCCCCTTCATCTCGGCAGTTAGGTTAACTGTGTTAGCCTCTACTTCCTTGTAGATGTGAGTGAATTTGATTTCGTGGGCTTCCACTACTTTCTCCAGAGCCTCGGTGCGTTTATTCTGTGCGTCGGCGTCCGCTCTCAGCGCATCAATTTTGCCTTCAATAGATTCTTTAATAGCATCTACTTTTTGAGTTATTATCTTCTGTGATTCTGTGATCATTTCCTCCATTCCCTCCATTCTCTTCTCCATTGTCTTCCCCATTTCTTCCATTTTCCGGATGATATGTTCGGTATCTGCGGAGGTCTTTGATGGGGTTGAACTTGAAGCGGCCTCTGTCGAGTCAATACTTTCTGCTGTCCGCTGTACGTATCCTGGGTCACGTAGCGGGATCTCTTCGACTGGTTTTTGGTCTTTCCCTGGGTTTTTCCTTGATGGCATCTCGATTCTTTTGGTCAATATAGTTAGTTGATAGTCTCAGTTGATATATGCGTCAAGTTTTAAACGCATTAATGGTATATAATTATGATTTTAAAACGAAAAAAAAAATAACGGGTGAGCAGCTGTGTCACATGCGACCTACTCCATTCTACAGCTAAACCGGAAGTTTGGCGCTTCTATCGGCTTTCTTGAATCCTCTCCCTTTCCACACTGTGCCAAATAAAAAAGCTATTCCATGTGCATAGGCCGAGTCGGTATGAATATTTACAATTCTGCCCTCTGCCATGTTACATGCTTCCGTCAGTGCGACCAATTCTGCTAGCTGGGCTGAGCAGGGTTGTGCTAATGCTTCTGCCTTTTCTACCACAAACCCTTCGCCCTGTGACCTTATCACGGAGTAGCCTGCTTTTAGTCCCTCACCAACTCGATAACAAGAGCCGTCAGTCCATAGTTCCAGATCTGGACTGCTAAATGGAAAAGCCTGCAAGTCTGCTCTGAGTTTAGAGTACCTCTCGGCTTCGGCCACACAGTCGTGTGGTTCTCCATCCTCAGGCGTAGGGATGTCCGCTGCCGGGTTCGTTATGGAACACCTGACCAGCGTCACATCTTCCTGAACCAAAAGCCTGTAATAATGTCTAATGCGAGGCATCGTTAGTGCATATTTACCGGACTCCAACAGACTCTTTAAGTCATGCCTCACCATGATATCCACTGGATATCCCATCATGATACTTGCGGCTTTCTCGTACATTGTATAGACTCCAGCCATTTCTCTGTAGCATGGAGCCATCCCCATCTCTACTTCCGAGTAGGCAATGGAGTAGTACGCCATCGGCTGTGGTCGCGCCCCCACCCCGGTGTCCTGGGTCAGCACCGTGCACGCCTGCTTCTGATCTGGAGAGGAAGAGACGTATGAATTTCTTGGTATAGTTAGGCAAAGCCAGGGCCGGCGCTTCTAACAGTCGGGACTTGATTGTTTCAAACGCTCGTACACCATCCTCAGTCCACCCCACTTTACTACTCAGTTTATCAACGCCCGCATCTTTCATCATGTCTCTTAATGGTTTCACTATTTCCATATAGTTTTCGACCCATGGAGAACTGTACCCCGTAATACCCAGAAATCCCATCATTTGTCTTACCGTTGGGAGCCGTTTTAATGGCCAGCAAATGGTCTTCCGAAATAGCCCGATGGCCCTGTGAAATTGTCTGTCCTAAATAGATCACTTTAGGTTTACAATATTGCAATTTTTTCAACGACACTTTCTGGCCTTTTTCTGCCAACAGCTGCAACAGTTTTACGGAGTCGCGATGACATGTTGTCTGATCGTCCGCGCACAGTATCAGATCATCCATGTACTGAATGACCCTAGAGGTCAATATTGTATCCAACCCATCTAAATCCTCCCTTAGGATTTTGTTAAATATGTGTGGCGAATGCTTTAGTCCCTCAGGGATTCTAGTATACTCATAATGCTCATTTTTATAGGTAAAACCAAAAAAAAGCTGGCACTCCTTGCTCAAGGGTACACTAAAATATGCACTACACAAATCTATAACCGTAAAGTATTCAGCTTTCGATGGGATAAATGTCAATAGCACATGGGGATCGGGGACATCCGCGGGATAGTCAAGTAAAACCTCGTTGACAGCTCTCAAATCGTGTATCAACCGGTACGAGGTATCAGGTTTCTCCACGGGTAGCAACAGCGTGTTGCTCCGGGGATTAGTTGTTTTCTGTAGGACTCCCGCTGTCAAAAGTCCTTTGATTTGTGGCTCGATTCCAGCCACCGCTTTCTCCTTCAATGGATACTGATTTTTCCAAGGCAGGGTGGCCCCAGGTCTAAGCTCCACCCTCACAGGTTGAGCGGACTAATCCAATGTCAGTGCTGTTTTTTGACCACAGCTTCTCTGGCACCGCCTTCATCATGTCCTCCTGGAGGCTTAATGCGTTAGGGACTTCTCCCATTGTCTCTTGGGATAATTGCACAGTTTGGGGGCGACCCATCCCTGTGCCTTGGACCATGATCTTAATAAACCTTTTGTCGGGGCTTATCCAGATCAGTTTGTTTTCTTTCATCTGTTCAAATTTAATCCATTCCGCTTTTTTCATCATTTCGCCAATGTGCTGCTGATCGCACGAGCTGGCTACCTTTAAAGTCACATGGGGAACACTGTCCGCAATCTCGTGTTCTTTATGCAGATAGTCGCTCCGTGCAATACGTAGCGCTGCTCCTTGCGGCCCCAATATGATATTGGTAGCATTAAGCTGTACTTTGTCTGGTTGCACACTCAGCCACTCCTTAGCCTGTGACGAGTCTGCATCTTTATGGTATTGCAGAGTGCAATGATATGGTGTCTTTGGATCACTTGCAAGGCTGAACCAAGCAACTCTTGGTCCAGTCCCCCTAGACAATAGATTTCCGGTGGTCGGCTGTCGATTCTTTGTACCATCTGATAGTAATGGTCTTCTCATACATTTATCACGCAACCCTCCGCAGTACATTTAATGTCCATTCCCAGTAACCCCAGCCCATCTCGGCCAAGTAAGTTAATGGGTGTGCTTTCCAAGACCAGCACAGGAAGAGTCGCTTCCCTGCCTCGATATCTCAGAGTCACAGGATCGGTCACCGGTGTCAGCTGTTTTAATCCCTCAAATCCAATTGTCCGTACGTATCGACCGGACATGGTTAGGTGCGTCGCGTCTTGGGGTTGCACTACCGTATAGGCCGCACCGGTGTCTGCCATCATCTTGACAGATTTGTCATTCACCGCTACGCACACAATAGGCTCCTCCCTTAAAGACGACACTGACAACTGACACCTCCCCATTGGACTCTCTGGGCCTCTTCAGAGTGATTCATCTGGCCCTCTTGATGGATTCACCGGGCCATTGTTCTCACTAGGGTATTGACCTTGGGGTGGGCCTTGGCTTCGCCAATTTCCTCTCCTGTTCCCCCCTCGAGGGCCTCCCCCTCTGGATTGATAGCCATGCTCACATTCCCGTGAAATATGTCCGAGCTCCCCGCACGGCCAGCACTCAATCTGCCGAGCTTTGTTTCCATTCGCGCCCCCTCTTCTGCCTCCACCTTGTCCCCGTGACTGCCAGGGTGCTCCTCTTGGGTTTTGTTGTTGTTCCGGCGCAGGACCCCCCTGTGTCCCCGACTGAGCCTGTCTCTGTTCATGTGGTTCCCCGTTGGAGCCCGTCTCACCTCTTGGTTGTGGGACCTGGACTAAGGCTTGGAGATATTCCACTATCTTCCCTGCATCGGTTGGCTGTTGATACAGGATCCTTCGGTGTTGGTCCATATCCTTATCCTGTTTGTTTTGCTCCCTTTTCCGATATAGTTCAACTTGATGGGCCACATTATCGATATAAAAGTTCAGGGGGATACTTGACAGAGACACAACCTCGGCCAGTTTTTGCCTCACCTCCATGGGAAGGCCGTTTTCAATTTTTCCTCTTAGCGTGGCTTCATGCAGGGGGTCAAGTTCTACATCTCGACCAGTTGTATTCTTCCAGGCGGCATAGGCTTGTTGTACGTACAGCCTAGGGTGGGTGTCCCCCAGGGTACCAATGTGGATTTGGTCTGGGTGCATCTTGGTCGGATAGGTTTCTCGGAGGGCCAGCCACAGTACTCCCCTGTACCGTGCGAACAGGTCCGCATCATGTGCTCCAGTCCCCACATGGTCTCCCATGGCAGCCTTCTCCAGTATTTTTTCCATGCCTCCTATTCCCATCATGGTTGTCAATATTTTCTTTACATCCCCCATCGCCAGTTCTTGTCCGATCATCAGTTCCTCCAGTTTGGCAATCCACGGATTGGCCCCATTCTGGAGGGGCGGCAATTTCTCAGACACTTGAGTCATGTCGGACCCCTTCGAGGGGTGATATTCCAATTCCTGTCCTCTTACTATTATGGGAGCTATTTTGACAGGGGCATGGGTGTGAGGTTGCTGACTTCTCGTCTGTGATCTGGTCGACATTCTATCCCTCACGGCATCTTCTACCGTCTCGAGGGCCTTTTTCTGCTCTTCTTTTTTGACTCGCAGGGCGTTTCGTTTTTCCTCAATGGTTTCCCGCATCTCGATGATCTCTTTATACTCCGCCGTCCCTTGATCGTCTGTAGTGTCTTGGTCCGTCATCCGCCCTGCTATTTCAGCATGGTCCTTGTCCAATACCAAGAGCTCCTGGTCTATTCCTATCAGACCGTACTTTATCCTTACCATCTTCTCGTCAAGTTCAGCACCCTGTGAGGAGAAGATGATTAAATCAGATTCCTTACCTCTTAGTGCTGGTTCGGATTTTCCCTCTTGACTTCCCGTTTCTGTTGGTGTCATACCTCTCGTGGATGTTTCGTGTTTCGTTGCCCGCGCCCACTCTGATCTCGTGAGACCAATCGGGGAACTGTCTCTTTTTTCATACCGGCTGGACTCACGTGGGGGGGGGGGGCGATCTCTGTGATACTCGCTCTGGCGGTCAGACGAGTCTGGGGTGGGGCCGTGTCTTGCCTTTATCTTTTCCCACTCTTTACGCTTTACCAGTGCCTCATATTTGCTTTGTCCTTCCACTTCAGCCAATTGGATCAGCCTGGCTCGCTCTGACAAATATTCAGTCTTTTCCCCTTGACGTTGTGAGGACGCATATCCCCTTTCTGAACGAGCCCGGGGTGGACTGTCTTGTGGCCTAGATGTCAGGTGAATTGATGTTCTTGCTTGTCCCGTCTCTATCTTCCCCCGATCGTCTGTTAACTGATAAGGGCTGCTCATTTCTAATATAGGTAGGATAGGGTACACTCGTTCCCCATTCCTACTGGCATATGGTGGGGGTGCTAAAGCTCCCTCAATTATTTCCTGTTGAGCGATAAGATGGGATGCTGGGGTGAGTGAGGCTACCTGAACTGCACTTTGGGCGATGACAGGTGTTGTGTTAGGGGCCAGGGGGGTTATGGTGACCGGGACTACCTCCTCTCCTGGTTTGGCCGCATCATTGACATTTGCAATGCCCTTCCTGTCACTATTTCTCATCTCGGCCTCCCGTGCATAAGATTCTATCATCGTAGTTTCTTGCAAAAATGTCTTTGCCCTTTCCTCTTCTGTCCTGTGGTATTTATATGTCTTGATTAGCATTCTTATGTCAGCTATTAGCTCCAAATCAAAAGAACCTTCGATAGTCCAACGGTTCACAATATGTTTCCATCTTTCATTCCATTTGTTCGATACGTAAGCTGCTTTTTTCAAATAATATTTGTTACCTTTTGTGTGGTCGTGTTCGTTGGCAATAATCTGTACTGGACTTTCTTCCATCCAACCAATTAGGGTCGACTTATCTGATTGGGTTGCGGCTTTCATTTTCCTATATGCGCTCTTTTTTCCCATTTTCCTAGAGTTTCCCTTTCCTTTTTGATCTTGTAACAATGGCAACAGGCAGAAAAGTATTTTCTGTAATCCCTGTCTAAATGTAGGTGTCTATGCTTTTTGTGACTGACTCCTACTCGGACAACCAATAGTGGCACTGTAGGCCCTTCCTATTCTCTTCTGTCCCTTTTTCCACCTGAAATTCCTATTCTTACCTGATTTGTGGTGTTCCGCGTGTCCAATCGAACTGCTGGAGATCAGAGCACACAATGACAACAGTTCTTGTTAATTTATCAACTGGACTTGTACTTTACTCTGTCTATATAATCAAATTTCTGAGAGGTTCTTTTCATTCACTGTATGAGTATCTTTTTACTTCCTTCATACACTCTTAAAAACGAGACATTTGTAATTGATACATGTGTGTGATATCGCCAGTTTCTACTCCCTGATTTTCTTCCCGTTCGATCTCCGTCAACACACTGGGTTCCTATTTTTGTCGAATTTCGGCTCTCCACTATTTCTGCTTGATTCCACTCCAATTCTGATATCCCTCGGAAAACAAAAACATCTTGATTAGTATCATTACATCCATTCTTTCATATTCTTTCCATTATTCAGTACCAATCCCCCAGGGGACACTCGTCACCCAGACTCGTGTCCACCAGATATAATCTAAAGAATGCATCGGACACCGCGCCCCGCACGCCGTGAGGTGTCGGCCCCTGTTTTCTGAAGAGTCCATAACAGACCCTCCACAGCGGTCAGAACACACCCCACCACAGGTACAAAGCAGTCAGCATCCAAGCATCTTATCCCATCACTCAAGCTACCATCCCCAGAATCCAGTGCCCTGCCGGACGGCCATGCATAACCGACCGGACCCAACACCGAACTCTGGGTACTCAGCTCCACATAATACAGTCATCACTCACGTACCTATTATGGGAAAAGCAAAATTGCATACACATCCACACAACCAACGGTAATGTACCCTCGTTCAGGCACGTCCCCCACCCCACACCCTCTTGCACGCCCTGGCCCTCCCGTTCCCCAACCCAGAATGTCCACCACCCAGATCAGAGAACAGCCGCCAGCGCGTACGCCGGGTATCTTGGCATCAACGGAACACCCACACCCACCCGGCCCCCCTCCGCGTCATCCCTCACTATCATCATAGCAAACGCAGGCGCAGCCGAGCAGTGTGACCTCTCAATCGCAGAACCAGCCGCGCAGAGAGTCCTGAACATATACATAACACACACTCTGATCACAGTCACACAGACAACTATAACTGCAAACATCACCACGGCATACAGCAGATATTTAACAACAGACCACCCTATATAGCCCAATTGTTCATGACCCCAGTCCTCCCACGAGTCCTCCCGAGGGTCCTGCATATCCCTAGTAATGTTCTTCAAATGCTCAATTATGGCTGGCAAACCCCCTTCATCATTGGCTGGTATGAATGTGCAGCATTCCTGACCAATCAATGCACACGTGCCCCCTGACTTTGCCAATAGGAAGTCCATAGCTGCTCTCGTCTGCAGCTCCATCAGTCGTAAGGACCGTAATTCCTGAGCCTCCAGGCCCAAGCCCCTCGCTGTTGTGGCCGCCATATCCTCAAATAATTTAGCCAAATGATCAATTTCCCCCATGTTTGCATATGCCCCATACCAGGGAAACGCCACCCTGAAAAAATGGTCCGCATCCCTTCTCCTCCTTGTCTTGGGAAACGCTGGCAAAACATCAGATACCCTCATAGCCGGTACTAAGTAACCCAACGCACATTTTCCCCTCCAGTCAATTGGCAACGAGGCATACGCAAACTCACCACAAATCCAAAACGCCCCAGTCGGGGCCGGCGCCTCTGAATCCTTGCCCCAGACCCCACTTTCTCCCATTCGATTTACCCTCCATGCACTTCTCAAACCCAGCCGACCTATATGCTATCGGAATGGGGCTAGTGTCTAACAGTTCTCCATACTTTATCATTTTATTCTTCATTGACCCCCGTCCCAAATACCTCTCAATCCTGTCTTGCCCCACCCCGTCACACAGGTCAGGGGTAGGCAAATCCCTTAACACGCTGGCATGACACTTCGTTATAGGGTGCGCAATTAGAGGAAGGCCCGCGGCGGCCGCTTGTGGGGACAGGCCGCACACATAGCAATCTGATCTATTAGCCATCTTTGCCACTGCCTTTGCCATCCCTAAAAAAAGATTACTGTGATGGTCCGGCAGCGACCGTTTACCCACTACCACCACCTCCGGCAGCGCAGGCTGTCGGAATGGCCCATACAGCATCACGCCAGCCAACATACACAACCAAACCATTACTACAGCCCATCCCAAAAGCACCCGCCTACTACTTTCACTCAAACCAGGAACCATGTTGAGTGTTCCGTCCTCCTCCGCGATCCTCCTTCACCGGCGCGTGTCCTAATATGTCCTGCAATCCCCACAAACAACAACATGTTTTTATAACAACACGCCCCACAGCCAACAGTCCACTGAAGTGAGGACCCAAACTTAAACAAAAATTGAGGACGCACCGGAACCCCTGATGGGTAGGAGAGAGGGCGTGACGGGACTACTGGGCGGTCAAGAGAGGAATGGGCCAGGGGGGAAACATGTAAGTCCAGGCAGGTTCAGGGAGAGCCTCGCCAGGTAGACAAGACTAGTATAAGCCTGAGAGGCCAGGGGGTAGATGTAGGGGAGACTAGGGAGGTAAGGGGGGGAGGGGGTAGGGAGAGAGAGAGGGAGAGAGGGAGAGGGAGGAGGGGAGGGAGGGAGAGAGAGAGAAGAGGGGGGGGTGGGTTAGGGAGAGAGAGAGGGAAAGAGGGAGAGAGAGGAGGGGGGGTTAGGGAGAGAGAGAGGGAGAGAGGGAGATGAGGGGGGGGGTGAGAGAAGGAGAGAGGGAGAGAGAGGAGGGGGGGTTAGGGAGAGAGAGAGGAGGGGGGGTTTAGGGAGAGAGAGAGGGAGAGAGGGAGAGGAGGGGGGGGGGTAGAGAGGAGGGAGAAGAGAGAGAGAGGAGGGGGGGGGGGGTTAGGGAGAGAGAGAAGGAGAGAGAGGAGGGGGGGTTAAGGAGAGAGAGGAGGGGGGGGTTAGGGAGAGAGAGAGGGAGAGAGAGAGGAGGGAGATAGGAGGGGGTAGCGAGGAGGGAGAAGAGAGAGAGAGGAGGGGGGGGGGTTAGGGAGAGAGAGAAGGAGAGAGGGAGAGAGAGGAGGGGGGTTAGGTAGAGAGAGAGAGAGAGGAGGGGGGGTTAGGGAGAAAGAGAGGGAGAGAGGGAGAGGAGGGGGGGGGGTTAGGGAGAGAGAGAAGGAGAGAGGGAGAGGAGGGGGGGGTCAGGGAGCGAAAGAGAGGAGGGGGGGTTAGGGAGAGAGAGAGGGAGAGAAGGAGAGGAGGGGGGGGGGTAGGGAGAGAGAGAAGGAGAGAGGGAGAGGAGGGGGGGTTAGGGAGAGAGAGAGGGAGAGAGAGAGGAGGGAGAAGAGAGCGAGAGGAGGGGGGTAGAGAGGAGGGAGAAGAGAGAGAGAGGAGGGGGGGGGGGTCCTAAAATAGGGACACGTATCTAACCAAATATCACCATACTGAAAGCCAACGCACGGCATAAACTGCACCAGCTAAGCGCTTCCTGTATCTGCCCAGGACGGGAGTCCAAAATAATGCCTCCACCGCCCCCTAGCGCAGTTCCAACCACATTGCTTTGACAATATAATTCCCTTACAATGGTTCTTCTTGCCCCGTCCAAAATGGCGACCACATCGCTCCACCTAAAATGGCCGCGCATCGCGAGACTTCCCGAGGATCCCCCCCAGCCTGCGTCAGCAGGCAGGACGGAAGCTCCAGGTCTGACTCTGGCGCCACCTAGTGTACTTTTAACCACATCTCAATTCCATTCTCTCGTCCACTCCTCACACCACACATATGGCCCTTTCTTACCAGTGCGCATGTGCGAACCTCTCATAGGGCCTACTCATTCTCCACACATTCAGCACTCGTACTAACATTGGCCAATACTGCAATTCACACGACGCATTCAACATCAATGACAATTCAGTTGCACTGTAATATCATCCCATTCACAACATACAGTATTGCACAATCCTAGCGAGCCACGACGAGCTAGTCTCATCGCTTCGTCCATTCGGCCATATAGCATGTAGTTAGCTTAGCCGCTTGTTTACATCCTATATCCTGCGCGCTACGACGCGCACAAGCTTTGACGAGCACGCGCTTTGACTAGCATGAGCCTCGACGAGCACGAGTTTTGACGAGCACGAGCCTATAACGCCAAAACAACTTTAGTCTCAACATAAGTGCCAGTATACAGATTTAATCCCTTATTTCATTACTCAATGTACAATATAACAATAAGTCCTTTTGTTATGTCAGGCACACCTAACCTCTACCATCCATACACACTCATCAATTCAACAGACCTCACGCCATTCTCGAGCCCACGCGGCCATCTTTAAGGATTTATTGTCAAGCCCGCGCGGCCATCTTTAAGAATTCACATTCGATTTTTACATTTTTTAATAGCTTCTATGCGCCTATTAAAAACGAGATTAAGTGCAAAAGTTCACTTTAATTTTACCTAACGTTTAGATTACAACCAGTATTTTGAACCGAAACTTTATTAAGTACTATTTGTCCACCAGTCATCACAACGGACGTGCCTCGTAATATGCTCCAGAGTAACACGCACTAAAAAGGATCGCCCTCGACTTTGGGGTTTCTGTAATCCACAAATCTCCAATTGTAGACAACCCTTCGTCTTGATCCTTTCGACCACACCCTAATGTGGGCACAATCTTCATTTAGTCCGGTCGATATTAATACAGAGAGCTCGTTTCGTCGAATTGAGACGTCACGGCTGCCCCTGTTTAATAAGTTACAAAACCTACGTTAACTCCAGAAATGCCTCCCCCTTCATATCACTCCCACGCTAATGCTCGTGATCCATAACTCCCCTGTATCATATTGATCGCTTTGTGTACTTACATCTTCCAATTACGTGACCCAAACAATGTTGAATTATTGTATTAACGACCCTATGTCCTGCCGATGGATCAGACCCCCGCCGTTTGCCGTTTGAGTTACAGCTCCAGGCCGGAACCCGCTCCATCCCGCCAGCATAGACACACAATTCACTCATTGTCCAGACACGTAAAAAATTACCACCTCAGCTGCGCCCGGTTCTAGGAAAAACGATTAGGTATATCCATTCCCCAGAATACGCCCTGTCGAGACTTGCCGACACCAGATTTACAGAGCCCACGACTCAATAGGCCTTTCATCTCAATGTAGCCCGACACTTCAATCCGCGATTGAACTAATACAATATGATCACAGTTGTTATGCTCCTCACCGCCTCATATATATCTATCCTACATGAGGTAATATACTGTCAACCCCTGGCTCGAACTGAGCGACCACGTATTCCGTCATTACACTGACCTATTTTCAGGTTCTGATGCTTGTCGAAGTCCTCCGGCAGCCTCCTGAAACATCCAGTGTTGTTGTCGAGAAAAAAAAAATCTCAATTGTGGGTCGCTGCTGGTCCTTGGGTCATCGGCACCACTTTTGAAGTCTTCCACGGGCTATTTTTGTATTCAGAACATAATCTCCTAAACTGCTCTGCGTTGTGTAAACCCTTAAAAGCCCTATGGTACTTTAAAAAACCAGGAACTGGTTTACCACGATGGCAACAAAGAGGCGGCGTTTGAAGAAAAAGAGTCTCGAGCGGATTGATGTAACGAATCCGGTTTTTAATGGGATTCAAAAACAATTACAAATCAAAGATTTGAAGAACAGTGCAATGAATTCTAATGGAAGCAGTCGCTATGCCGAAGGACATCAGAATTCAGTCTAAAGTTCAATATCTAAAAAGCATGTATCTATAAGCATCTTTCGTCTCGGCTTCTTCTTCGATGGTAGTTGGAAGTCGTCTCAGTGTATCGCCGGTCGGTCCTCCTTCAGTGGGGGGAGAATGTAGAATGGGTGTTGCTCGCTCCGTTGTTGTGGGTGGGATTGTGAATCTCTTGATCTGAACCACGTACTTTAAAGACTAAACTCCTCCCGCCAGACTTTACGTCATGAGGGCGGGTCTTTCTATGAGCCAGAGGGCTTCCGATTGGAGAGCCCGTGTTGCCACGTTTGATTGGCTGAAACTAGGTGGAACTAGGTGACGGTCTCCTTGAATAGACCTGTTCCGGAAAGCCTTTTAAGGTATCGTTTAAGGTATAGTTTTGCTGGAAGACCCAACTGTTTTAACAGCTGCAGTTTGGCAGTTTCTGTTGAGGGAAGTAATAAAATATCAGGGGGGGTATGCGGGCCATTCTATTGTAAGTGTATTTAGTCAACAAGCCGTTTCTATTGTATCTGAGTTTCGGCCTGGGGGAAGTGAGACAGAAGTCTGTTGTGTCCTGTTGTGCTAACTCAACTTTATATCACCAACCCTCCCCCTCTGCAGGCGGAGCGCAGCGACCTTTGTGAGCTAGAGTGTATGATGCAGTGCCTTACCAATAATGTCTGCCAAACACCTGCTCCTTGTACATGTAAATACATTTTGCCTGAGAAACTACCACATACCCATTCTGCAATCTGTTAATAACACTTTCATTCAATCAATCAATCTGCACGGTGATTGATTGAATGAAAGTTTTATTAATATATTGTTTAACCCTTGTGCCTCCTCAGCAACTATTTCCTGTATCCAGCCTTTGTGTGTGTGTGTGTGTACAACGGTGGCGGTGTTGATGATTATGTCATGAAATTGGGTCCGTTTGCTTATTTTCCATATATTTACAGAATTTGAGAAGATTGTATTTTGAAAACCTCTAAAAATTAAAGTTGCCAATATTAGAGGACAAAACGACCCCAGTGGTTTATTTCATGCCATTAGGGGGTTAGGGTTACCCAGACAGAAAGATTAGGAGAAGGTAAAATCTCATCCCTGTGCCCGTGCCCACCCCAACACTTGCTCAGTGTTGGGAAACAGTCCCCTAACCTAACCCTAACCCTAACCCCAACCCTAACCTTAACCCTAACCCTAACCCTAACACAAACAGGAATATAAGGGGTTACAATTAGGAAATCTTTGGAATCTTTGATAGATATGTTGAGTTAGGTTCATAGTGGTATTCATAAAAAAAAGAATTGGAATGAAATATTACAAATTAAGTTTTTTATGAACTTGAATGTGATGCAATCTTTTCATGCACTGATGTGCCAACTCTGTCAGTTACCTAACAAGGCACAAGGGTTAATACAACAAATAGATCGAATTAAAGCCCTATTTGTTACATGCTGATATGTGAGGCTTGTGCCGAAGTAGACGGCAAACTTTTAATTTTTTCAAATACCACTCCTGACTTTCAAGCCTCTACCTCCATCAATCATTTGGCGATCTCGAACATTATTGGACAGGGTTGAACCGAATGAGTGTGGCTTTCCAATGGTACCAAATGTGGGAATGAGCGAATCAGGGATCTAGGTGAAAAGTCACAAGCAAATACAGGAAGAGAATTATCTGTCGAATGCATTGGAGAAAATCGTTTCTCAATGAGAAAATCGTTTTCTGAGCTATTTTTTTTTTCTTCACTTTTTACCAAAACCGCTTCTACTGTAATCACTCATTTCTGAACAGACTTTTATGAAATTTGGACATCTACTACAGAATACTTCAGGCTATGGACCCATGGTGTTTCAGCCGTACCAATTTTCTTTGGAAATACTACTTCTGGACTACTAACTACTACAGAGTTTTTCTACAACTCAAGTTCAGACCTATGTTACTCTATTTCATTAGCACTAAAAGTGAATTTTCTTTATTGTATGAGAAACTTCAGAATGTCATCTTTCAAAAGAGACCAGGCTCATGAATGCCACTGTCATTGGTTACAACCCTGTCCAAATGATTGACGGATCTAGAGCCCCGGGAGTCGGGCGTGGTAATCGAAAAATAAAAGTATGCTGTGTACTTTGGCGCACGCCTCACATATCGGCATGTAACTTGAGAATCGCTGAATGGATTTTGCCGCCTGAAACGGCAATCGACAGACAAATAGGGCTTTAATTCGATATATATATTGTATTAAAAAATATGCACACCCAAGCCGCTAGAGGTCGCCAAAGTGGCACATCACGCCGGTGGGCAAATTGTCCTCAAAACTTCCCGGGGCCGGGTCGGTGGGATAGCAGGTGCTGTCTGCCAACAAAAATGTTGTTTCAACAAATGGATTCACAAAATGGATTACCATCCAAACATTATTGAAGACTCCTGTGACCAGTAAGTAAGTACTATGCACGTCTAACTTTTCCTAACCATTTTGTGATGCACCATTTGCTACGTTACGTACCATTCTGTATTTCTGTATGACAACTAATAAAGAAACTTGAAGTTGTTATTGTTTACGTAAATGTCTGATATGTGACTAAAGCCAAGAATCAACAGTGGGAGCATTTCACTCGCATTCGCGACTAAAATAGCGAACCAGACAAATTATTTAGGAGCACACGTGACAGTTCGATGACCTAAACTAACATTAGCTGCTAATGTCAACCAAGCTGGTCCCAAACAGTTATAACTAATCCTGGAGACGCTCAGCGGAGTCTCTGGGAGTGGAGAGGTTTCTTTCTCCTACAGTGAGGGAGGGGAGGAGCCGAGTCTCTCTCTCTCTCAAAATGTTGGTATCATGACAACACTTGCTACCTTGCTTCTGTCGCACACAGGCTACACACACATGGAAGTGAATAGCGCTCGTAAACGTTCTCTTTTCTACCTAATGTTGAACCTAAACTATGTTCCTGATTGCTTGATATGGTATTGCTAGATCTTGAGTCATATTTGATCTGTAAAGCCTAGTTTGACAGTTTGATCTGAATTTCATTCAACGTACAGGCTCGTCAAGGCGGCTCGCTCATTACAGACACAGAAACAGCCTGTTTCTGAACAGGACTAAAACAGAGGGGTATAGAGGTTGCTAGAATGAGTGATTTTCGGCAAAAAACAGTTTGAATAAAAGACATATTTAGGGGACCTCAAAGTCCTATTTAATTTGTTGAAAATTACTTTTAAAGGACCTTTTTCAGGTTTATAGATGGTGGCTAGCTATACTGACATGTAAACAGAGGTGTGGAGAAAGGGAGACGTTGGGTATGTATTATGTAAACATTATCCCCATCTGTCAGGGAGTGAATGCGTCATTCTCTTGAGACACCTGCCCAACAACAAATCGTCTTACCTCAGAGCGTCTAGACGTTCTGCTTGAGCCTGTAAAACATCGCTCAATGTGCCGCAATGAACCCAAGGCAAACATCTGCACTCTGCTGTCACCTAGAGTTGATCTTTATCACATGCACCCAACAACCAGCGCGATATGCCATTGCTGTCTGACGTCAAGGTGGTCAAATTAAAGTTGTAAGATCGGTATGACGACACATAATGCTACTTCTCCTTTGGCTTCACATCTACTGCGGTCAGGGTGAGTTTGCCTTAAAAATAAAAGCATGAGAAAGTTTTTGATTTTTTGATTTTTTTTTTTATAAAATGTTAAGCAGATCTTCTAACTATGAGATGTAATAAATGCACATCAGAACACTATGGGGAACCTCACGTGTAGAACAGTAGACAAACAATGCAAAACAGATGGTGTGGTATTTTTTGCAATGCTTTCCTGACTACACTAATACATTTGGCCATTTTCAAAGCTATGTAAAAATAATTCTAAATATATGTAAGGGGTGGGGGCGCCTAAATGTTTCCAATTACCCAAGGGGGGACTGACTGAAAAGAGTTTGGGAACCACTGATATACAGTATAGCAATGTTAAATGTGTATTCCATTACCCCTGTGGTTTCTCAGAGAGAGAGAGAGAGAGAGAGAGAGAGAGAGAGAGAGAGAGAGAGAGAGAGAGAGAGAGAGAGAGAGAGAGAGAGAGAGAGAGAGAGAGAGAGAGAGAGAGAGAGAGAGAGAGAGAGGGAGAGATAGGTAAAGAGCAGCTTAAGCAGTGCAGGACAGAGCGAGAGCTGCAGCAGGATGAGCAGTGCTGAGAGAAAGAGAGAGAGCCTGGTCTCAGGAGGCCCTGGAGAAAATCTATAAGCTGTGCATTTTAATAGAGACACTTGCAGTCCCTAATAGTCATTTTCCTTGTGATGTGAGGCTTTGATTTCCCCCTTATCAGCCGTGAGCTGGTGGCGTGGCTGACAGGGGGATTATGACATGGGGAGAGCATGTTCTAAGGAAGCTCCAGGTGGCTGAAGCGTGGCCTGCCCCTGGGCCCTGGGCCGTGGCACTCGCTGTACAGGCTAGGAAACAGCCTGGCGCCCTCCCTTCCCTTCTCCTCCACTACCACTCCCGCCCCCTCCGAGGGCCCAGCCGTCCATCCTGAATTAATTGGGTTTGGTGCTGGAATCCCCTTCTCACGGAGCAGCGTGCGCGATGCCCAGCCGTCAGCCGCGAAGACAAGCGTGTTTAGCACAACAATTATGATAATTGCTGGTGAGCACTCAGCTCAAGGGGCAATAAGCAAATCTGATTAAGGGTCCTTCTGCGTGATCAAATATTAATCTGCTGCGTCTTCACCGTGACCCAGGCGGGAGCATAAGAAGCTCTTATGGTCTTATGCATTAACAGATTTGCACAGGCTGAACTCATAGCACCTAATAATATTGAACATGCGAGCCAGGAGAGCTTAGAAGCCACTTAACAATGAGCACAGTAAAAATAGCAGTAGGATAATAATGAGGCTAAGCTTTATGACAGCTCAATTATTCAAAACTCAGAATGGCAGTAAATACCTATTAGGCAATTTTCAGAGAACCACCTGTTGGATTGGATTGCATACAGCTAGTTTGTTTAAAGCCTTCCGTGAGCTTTAAATAGAGGTGCCCTTGGCTCCACACACACACACACGCACGCACGCACGCACGCACGCACGCACGCACGCACGCACGCACACACACACACTTACTACATGCACATATCCACCCAAATTATGCAGAGGATGCACTCATCAACATCTTCTGTGTTGTACATGTGTGATACAGTGCATGTCATTGCATCTGGGGCTGGTCTACGTATCCCTGTACTAACAACGACCTTTTCAGTGGAATTGTGTTGCTAAGGGTACAGCTTGGGCCCAAATTGATCAGTTATTGATATTAGCAAACACTGCAACAGGAAATAAACTTGGGCCCATTTACAATGTTTATTATGTCAAGTTTGAAACGGTCTATATGTTTCTCATTATCCTCTCTCTCTTTCACATCTTTTGTCTTTCATTCTTCACTGAATAGAATTACAGTTCATAACATAAAAAGAAGAAATGACAAACGCACCATTGCTTATCCATTCCACATACATGTTTATTGTAACTCTATGAAGCTAAAACCATGAAGCAAAAATATATCCCTGTGATGAAAACAAGAAATATATCTTAAAAAAGAGAGAAGTAAACTAAATAAATATGCCGTATCGTTCACAAGTTGTGATTAAAAGAGACCGTAATGTTGTGCAATTTAAAGATTATTTTCATTGAAACGTCTCTCAAAGTTTTCATGAGTCGAGATGGATAAGTAAAGGAAGTTACTTTGAAAAGCCTGTCATCCAAGAAACGCTGCCTTTTCACGCCACAGTGCTTTCTAAATCTAGGTCGGTCAGACACCAATAAAATGGCAGCTTGAAGTTTGGAAGTGTCTCTGCCAGAGGGAAGGAGCTTCACAGCACAACCAGACTTTTGTGTCTGTTAGCTATACGCATAGCAGTAAGACATGTGAGAGACATGTCAAACACATGTCCACCTGAAGCACTGCTAAGAACCATACAAACTGTGTCTTCGAAATGTTATCAACAATATAACAATTCCCCCAATTCTGAAAGATTTTTTTTAAATTAAATAAAAAATGTATAAATCCTCAAAAGCAAACATCGCCAAGGTTTTTCTTAAGATCACTGTGCTTGTGATTTTTTAAGGAAGCTCCTTTTGTATTCTGTGCAACACGGAGCAAATAATCCAGTTGGCTCATGGACTAGACAGCAACTGGCAGTTTAAAAGAAGATTAGGATGATATTAAATCAACACAAATTCCTGGTATTTAACAACACAAAGGCAGCTTGTAAAAATCATTGGATTATATCTATCTGGATTATAACTACAACCCCCTCCATTGGTGAGAGAGACAATTATAGGGGGAGACTCCAGATGACATAATCTGTTTAAATCAACAACGCATATTTAACTCAATATAATTTAGAAATAAGATAAGGCTTAATCCACGGCTCAAATCTTAATTCAAAACGTATTGTCCTGCTCAGAATTATCGTCAACATATGTCCCTGACCTCCTCGTGGCATAAACAAATGAGGCTGAACTGTATGACTGTGCTGTAGGACATGGGATGGGAGAGGAATGCAGGAATGAGGCAAATGGGAACCACAAGACCTCCAAATAGCATCAATACACGTATTCTCTATACATGCAGTGTAGTTCAACATTGGATCAGTGACTGTGAAATCAAAATGTTAAACTTAACAACATACACTAGCTTCTGGGAATGCACGCTACATAGTTGTAAGTTGACTATTGAAACCTACAGTTTACAATGTATAGGTTGTGTATGACTATAAATTGTATACATTTTAATAAACTATGAATTGCACACTGCAGTGTAAATTTTATTCAAGGCATTTTACAAGATCCTTAGTGCAGAGGGTTGGGTTTTTCAGATTTCAGTATCCCTAAAAGTAAAAAATAAACAATGCTATAAAAAAAAAGAATAGAAGGATTGTGAGTGCATTTCTATTGTAACACTGCAAGGGACACACAGTAGGCCTAATCCATCCAAAACATGTATTTTAATTTGGAAGCTGTGTGGAAACCAATCTACATATGTTTGTTTGTGAGAATGATTCTGGCTAATATGAGATTAACCCAAATGCGTACTTGCCTAGGAATAAAAACACACTCACCGGTAGCTGTATCAGTAAAGCTTGGCTGACAGGAGCACTGAAACACAATATGACCACAGTGAGAGAATGTGTGTACATACAGTCATAAACAGCACTGGGGACACTGCCTCAGATGGCGGGAAGCAGCCACGTACTTACTGTACAGTACATGTTTAATAATGTCAAATGGACAAGAGTAATGAAAAGCATCCACAAAATATTTTCAACACTTTCAGGATGAAGAAATACCATAAATGAATGTTAGCGTCTGAAAAGGACAGGATATGTACTTCCTATTTCACAACCTCTTCAAGTCAAGTGTGAAAAAGGTGCATTTGTTTCATCCTGATCGGATTATGTAAAAATGTGGTTTTGGATGCAAATATTCTAATCACAATGGTACAAACACAACAACGTAAATTATGTTATATATCCTAAAAAAGGCAAGAGCAACAAAAGCTTTTGTTCCGATGGACAGTATGAGGTGCAGGTGAACAGAATCTAGGTGTGAAACGGGAGCAGTGCTGGTAATCAGACAGGTGCTCTACGTATACCTGCCCTCTGGCAGCAGGTACTGCATAGTGACAGAGCGGCTGGCTGGTGGCCAAATACTCAGCCATAGGTTACTAACCTGCCTGGCAGTGGGACGAAACAATTCCCTAAACAAGTAAAGACACTATAGGCACTAAGGTTCTGTGGATGAGCATTAAAGGGAACAGCACACATCAGGGGCACCAATGTGTAACAAATTATGTTTAACCCATGATATAACAGTATGCACATCCGCTGCCACTGAAGAACAGCACATGTCTAGAACTGGTGTTGATGTTGAACGTTTTCTTCCAGGTTCAGGTAGGGAATACTTTTTACACATGAATATCTGGTCAAACTGGCTAATCCATATTAAATAGTTACTTGATTTGGGTTATGCCACAATTAAAGGTTGATACGTGCAACTTCTAGCATACTGGATTATTGTAAAATAATAATAACAACAACAACAACAACAACAACAACAACAACAACAACAACAACACCAACAACAACAACAACAACAACAATAATAATAATAATAATAATAATAATAATAATAATAATAATAATAATAATAATAATAATAATAATAATAATAATAATAATAATAATCTATTTTTCACTCATGATAGTCCACTTTCTGTGCGTTCATTTGCCCGAGATGGAATGCTCACTGACATGACATTGGTTGGAGTGAGATCATCTATTTGGCCAGAGGGAAGAGAGAATGTTATTCCTATCCTCTGGCCAGTGTGGGCCCTTCTACTGTCAGCCGGTGGTCATTTCACAGCCCAATCTAAACAACCGAATTGGGAGGAGATTGAGTATTTTCACGGAAGGCTGCGTTGCTCCCTGACGCCACGGACTGACCAGTGTATGAATGGCTCCATCTCATCTGCCTATAGAAAGCCAAGGAGGCTGTTAAGAGTGACCACACTATATAACGGTGAAGCATATCACTCCGAATCATGCATGTCCAACATGTGAACAGACTGTCGCCCCACTAACTATGCCTCTTGGTCCCTCCGTTCCACAATTTGATTATTGCTCTCCTCTCCTCTCCTCCCCCCTCCTCCCCCTCTCCAATCCTAAACAGCTCCCAAAGATTTAATATGCCAATGGAATTTGATATATGACTTAATTTAGATAGAAACCTCATGACATGTGGCTTGTGACATCCTGTGGAAACAGAGCTGTTAACTCTTTGTGTGTGTGTGTGCATATTAATGCCCCCAGAACGCAGGCAGAGGGGGAGCTCACTGTGTTTTAACTTTGAATGAACAATGTACCGTTTCACTCTGTATTATATTTATCAATCAATGTGCAATGTACCATTTTGCTCTGTATTATATTTATCAATTATACACATTTACAGTATTAATATACTAGTTCTTATTAAATATCAAGAGAATGAAAGTCTTAAGACACTTTTAAAATATCTATTGAATGTTACAGACTGTTGTGATGGCCTCTGATGGTTTTCTGATGAAAACTAGATGTAAAAAAAAACGGATGAAAGAAAAATAAGATGCAGGATCATGATACAAACATGTAGTTGGATCATGAGACAGTTGGACTTCATCTACAGACACTTTTACTCTATCAAGGGATTATTATTCTCTAAGGAGGCTCATCTGAGCGTTTTCCTTACTTAAATCATAAAGGCACTGTAATGAATGATAATAATAATAATAATAAAAACACTATGATAAATGCTATTTTATTATCAGTGATCTTTTATATGTTTTTTGTTTCCATCCATTGAACAACATACTTAAACTAATAAACATCTTGTCGTGAATTTACAGCACTGTGTGTCAGTTCTTTGCTTAGACATAACAAATATAATTCTAGAGGCATGTATGCATTTAGGCGGTATGAATAAAATATAAATCCACAGCCATGATTGAATGTTTATTGGATCATGCTGTTATATTTATTCAATAAAATGTACAATGCGTCCATCAGTTTATCATCCAATAGTGAGATTTTCTGCTAATAGTAAACAACTGTTGATTTGAGTCACAATGGGGAATGTAACTGTACGTTTTAAGCAAAAGTAACATGTCACTTGATTACATTTGTTACACCTACACCATATATGTACAGACTTTTATTTGAATGAAAAAGCCCAGGTAAAGATCCTATATTTTAATGATGGATTTTTTTGCTCTCAAATTGAATGGCTGGACTCTTTATACTGACAGCATATAACAAATACACCAGCTAATTAACTGCAGTATAGATATACCGAACATGTAAGATGGTCAAAACTCTTCTGGATGGAGGCTTTAAAATATTTCTAAAGCATACAAGCATAATGTGACAAGTGGCAATATGGGACACAGACCTCAAGTCTGCAAATGTATATATATATATATATATATATATATATATATATATATATATATATATATATATATATATATATATATATATATATATATATATATATATATATATATATATATATATATATATATATATATATATATATATATATATATATATATATAGTATACAGTATACTGCTAAATGCTCTGGTTGAAATCCTCGCTGACACTATGCTAGGCTATCACGCCTCTATTGGACTTTTTACCCACTTTACCCACCTCACTGTGCTGTAACTATTGCAAACAACACCGCCACCAACAATGAGAACAACAACAAGAACAACAACAATAGAAACTGCAGGGGGTTGGAAAGCCCACTCTTCATTGGAAAACACACATACATACAGTACATACACACATGTAAATATACAAACCTATAAGATGTGAATAATATATAATGAAACATAATTCATGAACCGTTCCTCTAATATATTTTATGTCTGCATCACTATTATTACTAACGATATCTAATCAGATTACCCTATGGCGTTATTAGTGGCTGTGGTGACTCAGGGAGGCCAGAGGCAGGTGCATGCAGCCCACCGGCTGGTATCAGGTATCCTTTTGGCCTCCACCTCGCCCATTTGTCATGCTGAATGAGTGGTCTGCCTGGCTGCACTTTCTCATTCCATTTCCTCAGTCCCAGGCTGCGCTGAGGCCCTATATACCACCCACTGTATACCGCTGTCATTTCTTCAACCCCTTCCCATTCACATGGAGTGTGAGCAATGATGCTCTCTCACGTTCCCCCTTTCAATGGCTTACACGCCATGCCCCCCCTCCCCCCACCCCACAATGCACAGTCTGCCCCACCTTTGGGGTAAAAAAGCAAAGGACACTTGCACCACCACTGAAAATGCCATCACTGTTTTGCACACTCAACAAGTTTAACAATACAACGAATAACACCATTATCAATACTATAATAATAATAATAATAATAATAATAATAATAATAATAATAATAATAATAATAATAATAATAATAATAATAATAATAATAATAATAATAACGATAATACCAATGTGAATAATAATAATTACAATAATAATAATAATAATTCCCAAACAAAAGATCACCTATTACAGTAAGTCAACTGTCAACAATAATAAGGCCTAAGGGATGCCCTGCCAGATGTATCAGATCAGCTTAATCATTAACGAGCTTATATGAAAAACCAGCATGCTCTCTCTCTCTGTCTAAGTCCGCTCGTAAAAAAAAGATGTGGGTGTGCCGCTCTTACTTACATCCATATAGCGCCCCTCATCCGTCCTACCTCTGATAGCCCCCCCCCCCTCCCAAACATCTTCTACCCGCCACGTTCCACCACAGTACGCCTCACAACACAGAGTAACCCTGCTGCAACTGGAGCTAGTAACTGGAACAGAAAACATTGTCTGTTCCTACTCAGAGGAGGAAAGAGAAAGGGGGGGGGGGGGGACAGAGCCTCAACGAGAGTAGGGTAATCACAGAGCACCCCAAGCTCAACCAATAAAGAAACTCTTCTCTCTCCTTTTGCCTCCTTTTTTCTGCAAAAACCAGGAAATCTCCACTTATTTCAACAAACATTTGCCTCGACTCAGGAACTAAAGCCGGAGCTTCTTTTTTTTCTCCTCAAAGTGTGTGTGGTGTGTGTCTGAGGGAGCGTTGTGCATGTGTTGTCTACCTCCACTTGAAGGGGGGCATTGTTAAGAGGTTGCAGCTCCATCTGCTGGCAAACTGTGGGGTGGGGAAAGAGGGGATAGGAGAGAAAGGATGGAAAGAGAGAGAGAGAGAGACAGAGGTTGGGCAGAATAGAAAAACAAAACTAAGTAAACAGGGGGGGGAGCAAGTGAGTCAGTCAAAAAAACACAATGCTCCAACTCTCTGAGTATTCTTAAAATCCCTAGAGGAGTTCAAAGTTCTCCTCCCTCAATCTCACATTCATAATTCTGACCATCGCCAGCCAGACGCACTCCACATACCCAGCTGGTAATAAGTAAGTATATGGGACACATAAACAATCTTTTTGGTCTCGCCCTCATTTCCTTTCGGTGGGATCTTGTGGACGGGACTAATAATGAGTTAATCAGCCTGATTGCACATCCATCACTCACTGTGATCTGTTTCTCTTTTTTCTCTTTCTTTAACTGAAGAGGGAAGCGTGTTTTACTTGGGAAATGAAATATTTAGTGACCTGTTCCTTTACCCTCGAACTTCGGACACAGTGAGCGAACGAGAGAGAGAGAGAGAGAGAGAGAGAGAGAGAGAGAGAGAGAGAGAGAGAGACCACAGCTGAGTAAACAGAGTAGGGATGTGGAGCGAACAGGTACCCCAGAACCTACTTCACACTGTCCTCCATCTAGCCCTGTGCACCACCATTAGGTGACATTTATACCACAAATAAACGTTTTTTTTCTCTCAGTCAAAACAGTATGACAAATTACCCTGTGTAATTCAATGGTTCCCTTTTTCCCCTGTTCAGAATTGATAAAACCGGGCAATTAAGATTAAATGTCACGCCTAGCGTATTGTGGCGTTCCTCATACACACCGTCAAAATACAGATGACATGTCGTACATTTTTACTCAACCAGGTCAAGTGCATCATAGTGGTACTTCAGTGGAAAATCCTGACTCATGTTATGAAGAAAAATTTGATTAGAGACAAGGAAGGAAGACTATTTTAAGGCCGGTCGTCGTGTTGGCACCAGCTGACGCAACCTTTCCTCCTTTATACTTTACCGCTTCAGAGTCAGAATCAGAAAACATTTTATTCACCAAATACAAAGAGTTTGTCTCTGAAGACATAACAACTTAGCACAGTGCACGACAGACACACATGGTACAATGACAACAGGACCTCACACACTGTACACAGGGTCGACACCACAAACAATAGACAGTACAGAACGTATCACTCTACATATACTTAGCCTCTCTCTCTCTGTCTCTTTCTTTTGGACTCGCTGCTATGCCAAAACAACGGGCTGCTCTTCGTTTCCATTAAGCCATGGAGTTGGCTGTATAGCAAACCCCTGATATGGTCATTAAGCGGAGACACTGGGGTGTATCAGTGGTGTGCCGAGCCTCTCAGTGTTGAGGGATTCTAAGATAATGGGGGAAGGGGGGTCGAGAGAAACCTCAAGAAGAGTTAACGTCTTCACCGGCAGTCCATACAGATAAGTTCAAAGCCTGATACAAAGGCCACTAACGAGACCGGAGGGCTGGACCAGATGTTAGGAAAATGAAGGTAAATCAATATTGTTGAGAAGAAATGGGAGAGGGGGGGGGTGAATTATGTAAATGCATGTTCACTATCAGGAGGGAGGGAGACCCAAGATGTCCACTTTCATTTTATCTCTGCGATATCCCCCAAAACGCAGAGATCAAGATTACCACAGAGATGTGAGAGGAGTCTTAAGCATTGATCAAATAATATCCGGGGATTAACCGGCACAATTCAAATGTGTGAATTATGTAAAGGCCGCTATTGGGAAGCATGTATCAGAGAGGATGCGCTGTACATGTTCATTTTTCATACATTTTTCAGACTTTTATTAATATATTTTGATCGCAAACTTTAAAGGTAATGCTCAAAACACTCTCAGGAATAAGAAAAGGCAGCACATAAACCCTGTGTAATGAGCAAACGCAACGTTTTCTCCACCATATGTTCACACAGTCTCAGCCTCGCTACATACGCCTCAATCATTTATGCACATTAATAACGTGCAAAGTACACCGGAGGGCAGAGTCGGTAGTGTATTATGTGAAGGTGTTAAACATTGCATACTAAACATCTTATTTTCCCCACGGAGCACCTGTTCAAAATGGTAGTTTTTCCGGCAGTTATCAAGCTTGTGTTCTTCTGTTTTGGTACGTATACACAAACCCTGGAGATACGGTACGGTAGAAAAACTGAATCTGAAAACGCCAGTATGATTCACATCTTCAGACACTGCGTACCTTTAGAAGGTAAGGATAGACGAAGATAGATGGGCTGTGCCTAATCAAGGTCTATTGAAGTCTTATCCTCCTCCCTCCCAGCCCTTCTCAAATGACCAGTCAGCACTAATGTGCCCATATTGTGTCTATAAGTGTGAATTGATTTATATTGCCGCATAGCATCCCCAGGACATTGAGAGAGCACCATTGGAACCCAATACCAATTATATATGTTTGTTTCTGGGGAAATGGCCACTCAGGACGCCGGATCAATGGGGACATCAAAGGTCAGAGCAATATATTCCCGCTGAAAAGTTAGCGTGCCATCAAGTCTGCCAGCCGCCTGGTCGGCTCACCGAACGTCAGTCGCTTGATCCCCTCCGTTGTGGCGTGGCAGAGACAGCGTGCAGGGATCTGCCTCACAGAGCCGATGAGGGACGTTTCCTTACATACATGACGCACGCCTGCACTTTGCCTATCGTCGTATGGGGCGGCGCAGGGTAACAAATCCATGTGGGTGGAAGGTTGTGCGAACACAGTGTCCCAACCACCACTACCACCCACACACTGTAAATAAATAAACATAATATTAGAGGAATGCTGCATTAAAACAAACCTCCGCTGCGTGCCGTGACCAGGCCCTGGCTTGAATGGGAGGCTTTGATAATGAGGCAGCAGCCCTGGACTGGCCCCTATGCCTGTACTGTAACCCTTCCCAAAGGAGACGGGGCCATCGATATTCATATGTATATCTAATTAGAAGCTATATTAATTACCTGGTGCTTGGATATCCCAACTGAAACCAACACCCAGTAGGCCTGCAGAGAGGATTTCCTTCTGCAAGCATGCTTTATAGATTTGCTTTTTTATTTTCTCCCCCTCCTTTTTACTGCCCACGTCTCTGAGGACCTTTTGAATCCATATTAATTTCCTCTCTGGCAGTTATGCGGGCAGGGTATGAACTGCACTATTTCACTTTTAATCTGTCAGTAATTTAGTAATGTGTAAACTAATTATGCGCCAATATTAATGTAATTGGTTCTGGGAGCTGTAAAAAAAACAAAACAAAAAAAAATCCATGTGTTTGCAGAGAACACATTAAATTGCATTGAGTTATTATAATCATGCGTCAAGTGCTGATTATGTTATGAAACTAAAAAGTGGATGTCAGCCACAGGTCAATACACACAGGCCCCCTGGCTCCATAAAATCCATGCCTCTCCATTCGATAATGTGAA
This sequence comes from Notolepis coatsorum, assembly GCF_963971535.1. Lineage (NCBI taxonomy): Eukaryota > Metazoa > Chordata > Actinopteri > Aulopiformes > Paralepididae > Notolepis > Notolepis coatsorum. The sequence goes on along the minus strand of NC_140184.1, from coordinate 53,604,385 downwards.
AGGAGTCGGCGAGTCCCAACAACGCCCCCCCCCCCCCCCCCCCCCCCCACCCCCCCACCCCACACACACACTCTCTCTCTCCTCTGCTACCCACTACTTGGATGAGCGCCTCCTGTGTATCCGCTTCAGGCTGCTATCTGCTGAGGATCAGTCATAAGTTACCCTCTGTCCATACAGTGTGGCCGGTATTCTTAAAAGGTGTCCCTCAAGTCTTATCTATCTAGACTCGCACGGTTAGCAAAGCTTGTGGCATCAGTGAAATTTGCCCTACGACAATACATCTAGATAGATGTTAGCTCTGTTCATCAACACATATCCTTGCAGTTTGGTTTCTCTCTCCGTCTGCTATGAGATCATGTGTCCGCTACGAGATAAGCGCCATGGAAATATATGTATGTGTTTGATCTAAATAGCGAAAGTGGCAGAGACATCGCCGCTATGCATACAGTGAAACGATAAGGCTGTTTGAACGACTACTGTTAGCATGAAGCATCCTCCGCGAATTACCACTAATACTGAACATCAGCCAATCAGGTAGCCCACTTTAGCCCTAGGGGGAGTGAGAGAGATGGAGGGAGACCATTAGAGAAAACAGCTTACCTTCTCCGTTCGATACGCACAATATTGAGAAGAAGGCCTCTCGATCACGTCCTAAGAGGAAGATTGGAGATGGTCAATTTGTTGTTTAGCGATTTCCTCAGATATGACCTGAAATGGTTGATATTTGGAGTGTTGGGTGACATAACACCATTCAGACGGTCCCCAGGACTCTGTTTATTCTATCCTGATGTTCCTAGGTGATAAGGAGTGCCGCCTTGTCGCTTTTGTACATCCATTTCTGACACTATCACCCTTCAAGGTTGGTACATTTTGTCAAGTCAAGTGTTTCTTTATGAATCCCATTGGGGGGGGATTCAGGTGGCATAGCAACACAGGGGAGGGGGTGGGGAGGTACATGCAGGGTAATAGAATGACAATGAAATATAGATAATGATTCTATCGATAATACTAATAACACACTAGCCCACACAAGTCCGTGCAGGGTTTAGTAGTTAAGAGTCAAACAGTCCTAACAGTTCTCGAGTTCATCAGCTAGTCAGTTAGTTCTCCAACTATTGACAGAAGGACTGGCTGATTTGTGGCGTGTCAGGTTAGCTAGACAGTTTAGTGTATAAATTGATTATTTATTTGGTTTGAATATCCACACAAACAGAGAGGTCTCTTTCCTTTCCCACAACCGTAAATATAAAGACAACAGCGAAGATGGTGAATAAGGTGAAAAGATGATGTCTCCACTTAAAGCCACAATCTGGTTTTGTAGTGGGGTGCCCTCTCTTGAGAAAATGGCTGCTTAATTACTTTGTTTACATTGGATTTAAAGTTTTACATGATTTTGGAGGATGTACTGTACAAGGTTTGTTTACATTTGGAATATTGAGATCTGTGTTGGACCTGTGTAGAGTAAGAGCATTCTAAAAAGCGTATATCCCATCTACAAGCTAATTCATTCCAATAATATAATTCTAGATGGTGAAATAAATCCTGAATTGCAGGTTTTAAAAAGTGAGAATCTGTGTGACATTATGGATTAGATTCAGATTCCGGGCCCACACAAATCTCGCTGAAACTGTGCACGGAGTTTGCCCATCTCATACCACTCTCTGCCACCACTCTAAGCCTATGGAGATGTTCACCTTCTTTGCAGGGCTATAACTTTTTTAATTGTATTGCTAAATTGACATTACTATGGCCCATTCAACATCGATTATCTATCGTTCAGGATGTAGGAACGTTATACTTTTTCATTCATAGATTCATACGAAAATAAATATGTTTTTATCGTTTTCTGCAGTAATTCCTAGAACGTGAGTTATAGGCATAAACGCATAGATTATCAACCGTGTAATCTATATCTAATCTAATCTATATCTAATCTGTATCAGCCGATGGCTGGGTGAGGGAATTATGAATACCATGGCGAAAATGAAATATGATATCAATAACGTTGTACGCCGTGGTTTGGCAGAATTCGCATGACCTTGAAACACATTGTACGACGTTATTGGCGCCCAATGTGTTAAGGCACACACGTTAACCTCTTTGTGAGATAATTAGGAAATCAGTCGCTGTAAACAGAGGAAGACATGACATGTTCAGAAGTTTACATGATCGAAAATGACTTCCCATTTGCTCAAACCCATGATTTAGTTGTTTGATGAGACTGGGAGAGAACTGTGGGAGAGTGAGCGACAGCATAACGCAACAAGTGAGTGAGCTCACCGTCGCCAGCCTCTGGTAACCATTATGGCTGTCGACGGTTATGATTGATGGCCTTTGTTTACAGTGTTTAAAAAGTGAGACAGATTTCAAAACATAATTTTGCTGCATACACAAATAACCAGGTTGAAACCGAACACTAATCCACAGTAAAGCATTTGCCCCGAAAAGGTTCAATAATCAAACAACAATAACAGTCTCTATCTTTACCATGAAATTATGTCCGTTTCAAACGCCCGCTCATACATCTTAACTTGACAGCTTTCAGCCAGCTGTGACGATTACGGTTTGTAAATACAGTACTTATGTCGAACTGTACATACTCATCAAGCAGGGAGTGGTTTGAACTTTTCTCTTATGAGGCGGATTAAGATGAAACATCTTGAAAACAAAGTGTATGTACTTTTAATTACCACCGATGCACAATCCCTGGAAAAACTTATATTCTACCCAGAAGGATTATTTAAAAAGGGAATGAATGAATTCAAGGAAATACAACTTTGAAGCATGGCCAGCTGTTGTGTCCTCTAGGAAAACGAGCTACTTTGGGATATTTTTGTTAGAGAAAATATCAAACGAAAAATCAGATGAGTGGCCTTTTTTTTCTTTTTCTTTTTACTTTTTCCCTGCGTAAAAACAAACCGACTGTTTGCAAAATGTCTGCCTCGCTGTCTGATGCCCCTCAGACCTGTCTGGCCAACGTGAGAGTCAATGAGTCGATTGAAGCTTGTATTCCACAGAGGAGGCATTAAGATGAGACTCAGTTCCATACTGTGAACGAGGAGTGCATCTTCTTCTCGTGGCTCCAGCAATGGATTTTTGTTTTGCTATAGCTGGCACAGCAGTCCTCCCCCACCCCTGTAAACACCCACCCCCCACCCATCTCTGTGTCTCTTTGTCTCTTTTCTTTTTTCCATACTTTCTCTCACTCTCTCTCACCCTCTCTACCTCAAAGGGCTTCTTTGTTCTTTTTGCTTATGAGTCTGGCTGGCAAACGCATCACTTATGTGACTTTTCATTAATTATAGATGTGTTCTCCCTCCTTGTTTCACCTTCTTTCCTTTTAGAGAAGACAGGACGAGAGACTTCCTGAAAGAGGGAAAACACTTGTCTCAGCTGAAGCCTGCATCTTATGGAAATTCATACGGTGGATATAATTATTTAGCCAAACATGACACATAGCTAATGCACCAGGCACATGGCGCTTTGATGAATGGCTATAATGAACTTGTCTTCCCCGGGAGAGAACAATGGCTATTTTCTGATCTAGGTGGCTTAGCACCGGTAACTCAAATCTGCCCAGTGCGAGAGCAGGGTGTGATGGGGTAGGGTACCCGGAGCTCACCTCAAGTCATGCTGAGTGGCTGAGCTTTGGGTGAGCCAGGACTACAGAGAAACATCCTCTCACTCCCAAATCACACTAAACCTCTCTCCTGTTTAACAAATTGCCTGTACCACAGATGAGATTGCTTGTCTCAGGGAAGGCTTGCTCAAGCTTTGAAGTCTGCAGGTCAGCGCAAGGCCAGCATTTGAAGTCACTGCTGAGGTTGGACTGAGTTGATTTCTCCCTGGCAAAGGCATGGGCCTATAAGGTGTAAACAAAGACAGCAGTATGAAAGACCTCCCCGTTCTATGCTCTGACATGACCGGAGGCCAGGCAGACGTATTTCTGACTTCATCAAATACAATTACAGACACATACGGGGGCCAGGCATTGGTGACTATATAGAATCTGTCAAACCCATTTTAATTATACTTGGCAGTGGTCAGTGGTGGTCAACACAAAATGTAAACTACTGTACCAACAGACGCAGGGTGTGGAGATACAATTCATGGCCTATGGAGAACAGCGGCGGGGGGAGAGCCTAGGCCACAGCAGTACAACTCTGCTGCTAATGCAGCAGCAGTGCTCTGCAAAGTTGAATGCCGATGGTCATGATAGGAAGCCTCCAGATGTTTGGTGTATACAGTATGAGTATATAATCCTTTCTTCTTCTGAAACTTCAGGTTATTGCAATACATGTATTCTTAGTCAACTTCGCTAGACAAATTGAGTGTTGAAAAATAAACAAATACTTAAAACACTCCTGCTGCATCTGAAGTTGAACCTGCAAAAATATTCTTCAACCATCTTTGTTCTCAAGACCTCCAGTCATCACACGCACACAGACACACACACACACACACACACACACACACACACAAGGGAGTGTTTCCACTCCATACGATGACACATCTGCCATGGCCACCCAGCTAACAAGGCCTGCGGGGGTTCGGTTGCACAGCCACTTACTCTCTCCCTGGTTGCCAGGCAGGGACTGCTCAGGCCCTGGGTGAATGATTCGCTTATGGCAGAGCTGGTCAAGCAGGGAGTGATTCGAGAGAGCTAAGGTCACAGTCAGATGATGAGGCTAATTAATCTTGCTTTGCACTCTGCTCGTAAATGATTTGCTTCCGTAATTATGCCCCACTACCATCTACACCCCCCCCCCCACCCCCTCCTGAAAACACACATGTCCACTGCAACACTAACAAATAAAACTTGTATTTGATGGAGAGACAGGGGGCAGAAAAAAAACATGTTTGGATCGTGCCGACTGTGGCAGCTGTTTATGACACAGTGAAATAGGAGCGACATATACGGCTGCATCTTTCCTTCTCACCAGCCTGACTCTTTCTCCCGCTCTCTTTCTTTAGTTTATGGAATTAATGGAAGTGGATATGAATCAGCTAGCCGAGCTTAAAACTATTATTAATATTACTAATATATTTGGCCAACACATTTTAGGCTAGCTGATCCATATCCACTTCCATTCACTTGTGATACGCTAGGATAGCTTGCAGCAGGATAGCTTTCTATTGAAAGCACAGAGAATAAATTGATATCTTCATGTCTGACTCTGGAGAAGACGGTGAGCGCATTTCCCATAAGGTTGGCGTGTTCCTTTAACTAAATCAAGTTTTAGGTCAGAGCATTTATCTCACACACAACAAACACTACTACAGCTGACCTCTTCTTGTTGGTCAGTCAGTTTGATGATAGTCGACCAAGACTTTTTTAGTTGATCTGTCGTTTTTAATGTCCCCACCCCCTCCTGAAAACACACACAGCCATTGCAACATACTAACAAATAAAACTTGTATTTGATGGAGACGGGCCGGAAGAAAACATGTTTGGATCGTGCCGCCTGTGACAGCTGTTTATGACACAGTAAAATAGAGACGTCTTTCCTTCACAGCAGCCTGACCTCGCAGCCTCTCTCCCCCCTCTCTCTCTCCCTCCCTCTCTCCATCACAGGCGACGGAGAGAGATGCGTTCCAACACGCTCGTCCTCGCACCACATCCATTACGACAGGAAGTCAGAAGAAAACACTGGGAGGCGGGAGGGAGGGAGGGAGGGAGGGAGGTGGAGTCATTATGTGACTCATTAATTCCATATAATCACTCTTTCTGACATGTTTCTGACACTTCCTCTGTGTGTTTTCGTCCCGCTAACCGAGCCTGCATGCACAGGAGGGAAAGAGAGACTACAGGACCGCAAGCTTGTAGCAGCGTCAGGCAAGGGGGGGGGGGGTTCTGTGTTGGGGAAAAAGGGACAGAGACAGACGGTGACAGAGACACTGGGCTGAACACCCCAGGGCGCATGCAGGGCTAGATTTACCCCGATGCTCTGGCCTGGAGGAGCCACCATCATTGATCGGGGCTGGAGAGCTATGGTAGTCGCCATTAGGGCTGGGGCAATAGAACTGTACTGGTATTGATTGATGGGGCTGGCCCTGTTAATATTATTTATGGTGGGGGGCTACACAGCTCTCTGGCAGAGTAAGCCCCCCATAATAAGTGGTAATTGATGGCGAGGGAGGCCCCGGCTCCCCCCACCGCCTCCTCTTGCTGACCCCAGCCCTGTGAAACTCTAACACAGTTATGATTGATATTATCAGATTACATAACCTACTACACAGGCCATGTGGGTCTCTGCTCAAGTGGGCACATTGATTTTTGATTAGGACGGCACTCAACACATCACGGAAAGGCCCGGGAAAATAGATCCTGCAGATCACAAGGCTTCTTCTTCCAGGTTTCGGGGGGGGGGGGGGGGGGGGGTCCCTGATATTTGCAGTCTTCTGTGATTAAGTGTGAACAGTATAGCCTATGTGTGGATATGACTGGTGGAGAATCTGATATCATAACCTGGCCAGTGCAACTGTTGAGGTGTTCAGCACTAGCTTGCAGTAGAGCTATATTAATATAAATAAAATGAATACGATCGTTGGTTGCTTTGAATCACAATTCTCGCTGTTTCCTGATTCCAATTTAGCACAAATCTATTTATTTTTTTACTTCAGAGAACCATGGGTTTCTATGCTGTGGTCAATTTCTGCTATTTTGCCGACATAATCATTTCCCTGATCTCAATTTGCAATTTTTCAAGTGGGTTTGTCAGATGAAATTCAATATTCCCCGACTTGTGTTACAATTGAAGCCGCTATCAGTTTAGCTTTAGTCACTCCATCCATTCTGTTATTCTCTGTCTGAACCCATCTCATGGTCCTCTCTGCTGACCTGAGCAGCAGCTGTATGAATAGCAGACCACCATGATGGGAACCAGCCATTAGAGGGCCGTTTCCTCTTACTTTTATCTCAATGAAAAGTGACCCTGGATTTGACCTCCTAATCAAAACATCCTTTGTTTGAGCATGGAGAGACCATTCGGCATGAAATAACAGTTATCAAAACGCCCCAGGGCGAAACTCATCAAACCCTACAGTTAAAGAGTTATTATACCGCAAAGAAATCATCATTTTCCATTTCCCACCACCTTTTATATCTACCTTAAAGGAACACGCCAACTTTATGAGTCAGACAAGAAGATAGATACTGTACCAATTCCCTTATGGCTTTTGGCCAAAAACACATCTCCCAGAGTTTTAAGCTAGGCTAGCTGATCCGTATCCACTTCCATGTATGTGTGCTAAGCTAGGCTAGCATGCAGCAGCCTAGCTTTCTACTGAACACACATAGAGGATTTGTGCTTTATTGCAAGTTTTAGGTCAGAGACCTTTCTTCAAAGCATTTATCTAACACACAACAAACACTACAGCAGTTTGATGATAGTCAACCAAGACTTTCTTAGTTGATTTGTCATTTGTAATGCCCCCCCCCCCCCCCCCCCATGCTGAGCTAGTTATTTCCTGAAGCAATTATCTGATAAGCTTGCATGTAGCAACGGCAATGTTACAGATTTAACAGTTAGAGTAAAGTAAATCAACTAGTCGATTAGTCAACAAAGTCCTATGCAGTGTTGGGGACACTACTCTAAAGCTGTGGTTTACCAAACTATAGCTACTTCACAATAAAATGTAGGTACACTAAACATTAACTACTCCAAAATAAATGAGTTTGTTAAACTAAAACATAGTTTTAAAGTAGTTAAATGATTACAAGTCTGAATCTGGAATCTCATATCCTGCATTTACACAGAGCAACAACTGAAGTGACACAGAGTGAAGTGTGGGTGTTTTAGGGACCAGGGCAGACAAAACAGACAAAATGTAGGCATACGCAAGGGTGTGTTTTAAGGACAGGGAGCAGTTGCTCAGTTAGAATCAGGAAAAAGCCAAATGTCTAGGGAAATAATGTACTTTGTAATTACCTATCTAAAATACATGGCCCAAAGTAGTTAACTACTGAAAAGGAGATTTGAATGTAGTTAAACTACCACCCAACTACTGCAAAATGTAGTTAAACTAGTAATCAACTCGTCCAACACTGGTCCTATGACTATTAGTCCACTTAAGAATGTCTTTAGTCTACAACAGCCCTAACAAACACTGATCAAATTGATGGTGAGAAGAAGGTTTCAACAGTGGACACAATAACTGCTATAGAGGAACCATACTGGGGCACTCTTCACTTTAACAATACAGGTGGTTGCTTAACAAGACAGAGGCACCGGTGCAGTGAATGGCTAAACTATTGCATGGCTGAGCACAGACCCCCCCCCCCCTCTTAAATACCTGCTCAGTTACTCTGGACAGATGGACAACATCCAGCAGGTCTCAATAGCTTTCTGTGAGTCAGACGTCATTTTCATTCACGGTGCACGGTGAGATGAAATCAAAATGTGTATGAAAAACATATTAGAGTTTCCCTGGGGGCCCTCGCCACAGTTCGTACATGCACAAGGAGGTGTGTGTGTGTGTGTGTGTGTGTGTGTGTGTGTGTGTGTGTGTGTGTGTGTGTGTGTGTGTGTGTGTGTGTGTGTGTGTGTGTGTGTGTGTGTGTGTGTGTGTGTGTGTGGCTGTGATTAATGTCTCCTCATGACTCTTTTGACACCTCCGGTGTAATGGCTCCTTATTTTAGAAAACGTGCAATTATCATTTCATTTCATTTAAGAATTCTGTCGTTGCCATACCAGCTCTCCCCCCTCTAATGGCGGTACATCCAGTCTGCACGGCAGCAGCTGTCTGGTATGGAAAAATGTTGAGGAGAACTGTGAGGACTACGAGCTCGTTATGCGCCTTAAGAGATTTTTAATTTGTCCAGTTCATGATGGTAATTGAATGCAAATAGCAGGAAGGTATCAGTGTGGCTGCTTGTGTGATGTGACCCCTGGCTGACCAGCGGCGAGAGGGGAACAAGGCTGGAATTATGCTGCCAGGGAATACACCTGAACCCTGGGCAGCTACAGTATGAACAGGACCTCTTATTCATAACCACAACATTTACAAATTCCACAGCGGCAAACGTAGAATCAAAATAACATAAAGCTAAAGAAAACCCCAGGCGGTTATTTCACTGAGACGGCGTGAACTTAGCCAAGAGGTGAAGAGGACAACACAAACATACTTTGTCCTGTTAAATGGAACGATAAATGAGAATTGTGCCGCTAAATGTGTTGATAAGAAATTGTTCAACTTCTGCATCCTGTCATTGTTTTTTATTGCACGTGTGGGCAATCTTCCAGATAGAGTTGAATTGATTGGTTTAATGATCTTCAACCTCTTCCATGCCTCCACCCCTCTAACCTCGAAGCCACTGCCTCTTTATCGCGTCTCCTCCCTCATCAGCAGAGGCTAGCTGTGAATATGAACATTATCAGCTTTGGGTTCAAATCATAATGGTTCACAAATCAGCCTCTATGGATTTTCTGCTGGTGGAATCAATAGCTGCTCGGAGGGGGTCATGATTTCCAGCTTTCAGATATACTCCGGCTCCTAATTCATACCATACCACCACTGTTACATGTCCCTGTGGCATGTTAGAATAATCTGATGACAGACGGCAGGGATGAGAGCAGCGATGGAAGAAGAGATGGGGATGATGAAGTGGAAGCGGGGAAACAGAAAAGTAGTTGAGTCATTACTGCGGCGAAGGCAGTGTTTAACAGTGCAACTCCTGCACTGTAATGTATTCGGGCAGCACAGTTGATATGTACACAGTCACACACAGACAGAGCCAGAAAACGCATGCGCGGTATAATTCCAACCGTCAATGTACGAGCAGGACCAAGCGGAGCTGCCCAGCATGACTTGGAGAGCACCTCCACGTAGCTTAGTGGCTACAAGAGAAACACAGGGCCGTTCACTGCAGGACAGCCTCACATGATTAATGACCTCCAATTAAGGCCTGGATGGCAGGTTTCATGGATTCATACTGCCCTCCCCCACACCCCCACCCACCACCCCCTCCTGAAGATAATCTTTCGCAGGCTAGGCCAGACAGGCAAACTCTCCCCTACATCAACAACATCACAAACTCTGCTTGTAGGACAAGACGCTCCGCTGTCTGGATGGCAGAGGGCTCAGGCCTGTTATACTCTCAACACCTCCTAAACCAGGGGAGAGATGTCAGCTAGTTTGATTGATTGATTGATTGATTGATTGATTGATTGATTGATTGATTGATTGATTGATTGATTGATTGATTGATTGATTGATTGAAAACTTTATTAACATATTGCAGAATGGGTACAATACAGTACAGCTCAATACAAACAACTGCTAAGAGGATGAAGACCAGAAAAATACTGTTGTCTTGTTTACATAAGGGTCCTCCATTTTCAATTCATCAAGACATTTAGAGACATACAAATATACGGTACTATGTAAGAAAGAGAGAACATCATAAAAAAAAATTATCAGAAGGGGAAGAAAATGTACATTAGAGGGGGTTGGGGGGGGGGGGGGGGGTTTGACATTTTACCGGGGCCAGTTTCTAATTGCAGCCACCCGTAGGTGCTCTTTGAGAGCTGGGTTTCACTGGTATTTGAGCTCCAAGTCTTTGTACATTTGACACTTTTAAGGCCCCTGTTGTCTGAGTAGAGGTGTATGAGGAAACATCCAATGCCACTTCAGCAGAATGAGAAAGAGAAAAACACAGAAAGATGAAAAAAAGGTTATGGGTTTTAAAACCCAATGAAACAGATCAAACAGACAATGCTTCACCTTTGAGGAGCCTTCAAGTCTTCAAGTAGAACCACACTGTAACTTATTATGCGTAAGTCTATCTGTGGAGGAAGGTGCTCGTGAAAACAATTTAAGTGGTCAGCAATTTCCAAACCTCCCCTCAAACCTCTCCTGATGACTGATTCGCTCTGCGTCCTCGGGCTCTTCCATTTAGGCAGCGCTTCCATCTCACTGGAGCCGACGCTGGTCTGGAAGAACCACCACTTCTGTTCATGGTTCAGTTTTCAATGTTGCCTTTGCTCTCCAAACCGCTCCGTTATTAAGGGTTGGAAAGTGCTTCGATGGGTGGAGGGGAGGGGGAGGGGGAGAAAATAAATCTGACAACAATTAAACACAAACCGCGTTTGTAGTCAGGAAGAAGTAGCTGTTGCATTCCAAGCACAGACGGCCGATGGGATGCCGCGGAAGTGCCATTAAAAGGAGAAAGGATGCGTGAACAGCTGTTTTCAGTGACGGCTTACACTACGAGCCATGATTCCCTTTCTGTAGGGCCTGGGTCGGAGGTACCGCAAGCCCCTGGCACGCCTGCTAATCTCGCCTCACATGGTGTGCATATGATGTACTCTCTGTGTTTGTGTGTGTCAGCATGGTAAGGAAAGGGACAGGCAGTCGTGTGTGTTTGAACGGGGAAGACTTCCGTTCCCAGGTCAAGTGCCTCTGGACGAGGGAAGCTTAGTCCGAGCGAGCTCTCTGGGAAAGCGTGTTTGAGTGATCTTGTGCTTACTTTAATGAATCAAATCAAATGTATTTATAGGGCCCGACAACACATGTTAATGTCCACATGGGCCGGACACGTCTTCTTTAAACAAGTCAAGAAGAAACATCACAATAAATCAAGAACAGAACAAAAACCATGAAGTCCAAAACATTTAAAATAAATGAATGAACACTCCCACACGAAGGTAAGGAAAAACTCACTAAAAACCTAGCAATAGGGAAAAAAGCACCACAGGCAATGTGGGGGAGAGAAACCTTAGAAGGGCCGTTCAAGGGGGATCTCCCTTCTTAGATGTCGGTAATAGTAGTGTTGCAATAAAATGAAACACACAGCTACACAGAAAATATGTCGTGTGGACTTCCAGACAGACCTCCATTCCCAGGCAGAGGGAAGCCGTAAAAGGTCCAGTTCATAAAGAGAGGGAACGTGGGCTTCTGCATAATCTGTGCAGCATGTAGGCAGATGGTACCTGTCTGAAAGAGGGGGGGGGGGGGCAAGAGAGGGAGGGAGAGGGGGAGAAAGGGAGAGATGGGAGTAAGGGAGGGAAAAAGAGTTAAGAAGGAGAGTGTGAGAGAGAAGGAGAGAGGGAGAGAGATACTGAGAAGCACTGGAGGAATGTGATTAAGTATGTTTATGGGGCCCATCACTGCCACACAAGAGCAGGACCACCTGCAGCCTGGAAATCATTATGCCAGGGTCACGGGATATCCTCCATGTAAACCCTGAGTCACTTCACGTCAAATTGGGTGTAAAGATCCCATTTCCTCCCATCGACAAACCGAACCACCTGCAGCGTGATAGGATATGATGTCGTTGAGGTCTAGCGCATCCATTACCTTTCCATTATACTCCTGACTGAGAGAAGCAGCCTGGTGGTACTCACAGAAGTCTGCGAGAGGTGGTGGGAACCTTGCTCGATCGTGGTTATTATTTGGGGGTCAGATAGTGATGACCATTTCACAGGTAAACCTCAGGAGTAGTCCAAGTGAAGGTTTCCTTGTTATTTAAAGGGTAAGTTGAGAATCCTGGACCCCTAGCCTGTACTACTTACCAATGATCAGTACATGATGATGACAATGATGATCAGTACCATGCTGTTCTTCATACTGGATACCTGCGCCGCTTGCCAGTTCGCCACAAAACCAATTTAAAGTAATGGAGCCGTGTTTCAGTTTGTACAAACCCTGAAATAAACACTGAGACCTACTCTACAGTGCACCCAAAGCAAGTGGCAACAAAAAAAGAATTTCTTCGAGCAAGGTAATTTTGGGCACCGTTTTACATGCGTTATTATTAGGGATGCTCGATATTGGCTTTTTTACCGATACCGATATATACCGATATTGTCCAACTCTTAATTTTCCGATACCGATATCAACCGATATGGGGTCCCCCCCCCCCCCCCCCCCCCCAAAAACTGAATAATTTCAGGTAATTAACATTACATATATCTTGTCATGGAATTAACACAACATTATGCATACTTTTGACAATAAATTAAATCAGAATTTGTTCTTACTTGCTTGCCTGGGTAAATAAAGGTGAAATAAATGTAAAAATTTGTGGATTTGTGGAAATGTTTTTTTTTTTTTTTTACCGATACCGATAATTTCCGATATCACATTTTAATGCCAATATCGGCCGATAATATCGGTAGGCCGATAATATCGGACATCCCTAGTTATTATTATTATTATTATTATTATTATTATTATTATTATTATTATTATTATTATTATTATTATTATTATTATTATTATTATTATTATTATTATTATTATTATTATATATATTTTTTAAACATTTCAAGCTCTAGAAATGAGACCGTAGCCTTTTTGTATTTTGCTGCACTGGTTGTGTTCAACCAGAAGAGTTTGTACAAGTTTGTATTCTTCAAAAGAAAATAAAGTTGCTACTAAATTAAAGTGTTATATTATATATATATATTATTATAATTATTTTTTAAATCTCATTAATTCCATAAGAACGTAGAATAAACATTTACAAACTTTTTTTTTAAATGGTCCTTTTGCATGTTCTTGGTATCTGATTCTAGGGATATCTATGGATCTCAGGGAATGTATTCCCAGTGTCAGAAATACTGTGTCTGTTACTAGGCTTGAGTAAATTGTAATGAACCAAATGAGAATATCAATTCAAAAAAATATGTGTGACTGTGAATAACACCATGCTAAAATCTAAGCAAATGAATAAAGGGAAGATGATTAAACAGAAGGTTTTGTAGATACAGTACTGAATTCTGCCATCCGGACACATGCAATTTGAATATGATTATATAATATAAAATATCAGGCCTAAAATGGTTATGCGATTAAAATGCAATTAATTGGATTAATTAATTACAAATCCTGTAATTAATTAGATTACTTTTTTTATCGCCTGACATCACTAGTTATATTTAAACATTTATTTAAAACAAGTTCAAACAATTATAATATCATTGTTACAACATTGAAATGTGCATTGAAATTGTGCAAAATAATATTACAGTGGTGCTAGAAAGTATGTGAACCCCTTTGGAATAGTCCGTTTTTCAAATATTTCACACATTCATATTTAGTATATATTCATCTAAGATACATTTCACACAATCCCTAAGATGTCAGTGAATTGAGGGAATTAATTCAGTGAATCCATCAAAGCATGCAAGGGACTAGTATTCAACTCTATAAAGGTCTGGGAAAGGTTTAGTTGAAGCTATAGATGCCAGCAGCTGCTGGATCCAAAGGGTTCACATACTTATGCACACAAGGATATTTCATGTTTAATCACTGTATTTATTATACTGTACATGCTTCCACAGCAGCTCTCTCTCTCACCCCATCTCTATATCTCTCTCCTCTCTCCATCTCTCTGTTGCTTTTCCTCTCTCTCCTCCTCCCTCACTACAGTCAGGCACGTGCACACATAGAGGCCAAGGGGTGCCTGAGCACCTGCCTTTTTGAGCCTCATCAAAAAAGTGCCCTTTTTGATTCTTTTTTCTTTTTTCGTTAAGCATATAGACTGCCCTTCCAACTGAAAACTGCTGCCCAACAGCAACAAGCTTGACACCATGAGTTGGTTGAACCTAGCATCAGTATGTACTGTCTGCCAAACATGCAAGGGGAATGGACTCATTAGACTGATTACAGCGCAATGTAACACTTACCAGTAATGACATCTTTCAGTCGCAGTCTGTGGAAAGACGTTTTGCCATTGATGCCACGCCAGTTGAGCAGTTTGGCAAGGGAGTTGGTAGTGCTTCATAATTCGCCAAACGCTGTCCTTAACATCAACTCCTCCAATGACGCCGAATTCAGTAATTTGAAAAGATAATTTAACATGCCTCATATTAAAACATTTATTTTTCAAAGAATGCCCGTCAATGCCATGACTCCCCAATGGCAGATGTCCGACAGCAAAAGCAGCACCCAGCTAGCATCCAGCAGTGCCATACAACTTAGGTGGCAACTGGCAAGTAAAAAATTAAAGTGGACCTGCATTGCTATTCCTAGAACTATTTGGGCAACGTTACACAATTCCTGTGAGTCTATTGAAGACATCTGTAATTTTTTTTTTTTTTTTTTAAATGCATTGTTTTATATTTCTTATCAAGTACTCAAAAGCCTCATTTCACAGCATCAGTATTTCAGGCTGTGATGGCCTGGCTCCGCCCATACGCACTTTGAGTGACAGTCATCCACACAGTCTGCGACTGGTAGACAGAGAGCGATAGACTGAGGCACGGAGGAGCACTGTGTAAACAAGCACACGCAGACGCGGCTCTTGGAGCGACTGGCAGACAGAGAGAGATAGAGAGAGACTGAGGCACTGAGCACTGTGTAAACAAGCACACGCAGCAGACGCATGCTCTCTCTCTCCTCTCTCTCTCTCTCTCTCTCTCCCTCCCTCTCTCTCTCTCTCTCTCTCTCTCTCTCTCTCTCTCTCTCTCCCTCTCTCTCTCTGTCTCTCCATCTCTCTCTCTCTCTCTCCCTCGCAGAGTGCAGTTGAGGTGTCGGATTACACTATCTGCCTCGCTGTTGGAGGAAGTGATTTCCACTCGCTCTGCTATCGCTGTGTGGGCTGCCTAGGTTGTGGGCGGGCATTGGCTCCAACCACAGAGCCAATCGGATCACTATCATCTTCCCCAGCGCCCCGGTACGTCACCATGCGAGTCAAATCAGAATGACCTGATTAAAATGGACCAGGAAATGAATGACCTGAATGACGGCAATCCGCCAATATGGTATTTAGAGACACAAACACATTGATACTAACTCCTATTACTATAATACAATGCTAGACACTGAAAAAAAATTATAATGCATGTCACCTTTAATAGTTTCACATTGGATTCACAGTCACTCTTGTGACTGTCTGGACGTTTTTGCCCTTTGAAGTTGCCACGGCTGCATTATTTCCCATAGGCTATATAGGAAACAGCTACACCGACGGTGGTTTTAAAAAGCCTACACACTCCCCAAATTTAGCTCACAGGCATTATTAAAGTATCTATCTCATCTATCTACACAGATTTTAAGCATTTAATATATTTTATATGAATAATAAATAAACTAAACTGAAACATTGTGTGACTATGCTCCTTTAAGTTGGTAAGGGGAAGGTGTTACCATTTTGTTTATAAGGTCTGCCTCTTCCCCGATAAATTTTTCCAGAGGAGATGACATGTTTCAGCGGCAGTGTATCTCTGTCAAGGAGATCCTGCCCACCAGCAGGTTCACCTTTCTGCATGGTCATTTTATTATTATTATTATTATTATTATTATTATTATTATTATTATTATTATTATTATTATTATTATTATTATTATTATTATTATTATTATTATTATTATTATTATTATTATTATTATTATTATTATTATTATTATTATTATTATTATTTAAAAAAAAATTTAAGAGTACATGTTTTATATAATTTCAATTGAACAGTAATTACATTTTAAACCCAGTTGCTGAAGGGTTCTGGAGCTGCATACCATATTTATTTTTTTGTATAAGGAAGTTGCATTGTTCATTTCAATACCTGCAGTACAGTAGTCCACGCACGCACGCACGCACGCACACACACACACACACACACCACACACACACACACACACACACACACACACACACACACACACACACACACACACACACACACACACACACACACACACACACACACACACACACACACACACACACACACACACACACACACACACACACACACACACACACACACACACACACACACACACACACACACACACACACACACACACACACACACACACACACACACACACACACACACACACACACACACACACACTGTTAACATCCCAATGTATATATTCCCCAGTGTGTGTCTCCATGTGTGTGTGTTCTCCATTTTTCTTTCCTCCCTCCAGCCATTGTTCCCTCCACCATTGGTCCCTGCCAGGCCTGCCCTTCCATTACCCAGCACAGCACCGATTGGTGGATGGTTTTCCAGACTCCAACACTCAATCAACACCACCCAATCATGGATCACCACACACCTGTTAAAACATGGCTTCTCACTTCAGTCACTCTCTCTCTCTGGCATGAGGCTAGGCCTAGTGTGATTTTGTAACCTTGACTTTGACAATATTGCATTTCGTTTATTGGCCTTTGTGCTTAGTGGAAATTGCCTTGTGTGTGTATGGCCACAGAGAGAGCATTGCTAGTTATAGTTTGTTTTTGTATATATTCTGCCTTTGTTTTATGTATCATTAATGTGTTTTTCTCTCTTTCTCAGGAAGCACAGATGGGGTGAGCTGCCATTTCCTTTGGATATTGTTTTCTCCTGTTTTGGTTAGGTAAGAGTATTTTAGGTAATGTAATTTCTTTTACCATAGATTAGATTGGGTTTATTTGGAGTATAGTGGTGTTTGTTTGTTGTATTTGGCCTGGGCTCACCCTTGAGCTACATGTGCTTCCTTTGCATCTATCAATAAATATCATTGTTGTTTACAAACGTGGTCCATCTTTTCTGTCAACCAACTGTTATGTTACAGCCCTTTACCCTTAGACTCACAGGGGTCGTAACACACACACACACACACACACACACACACACACACACACACACACACACACACACACAATGTGCATTCAGTTAAGTTGGAATATGACTGTAATACAAACAGTTCAGTTTGTCAGGTACATGCAACACAGATTACAGTGTTGACATATGTCTGCTTGAAAAAATCCCATTTGCTGCAATACAAATTATTGAAGTGGGATGAACAGACTGAAAACTTTATTTTATTAGCTAAAACATGTTGACAAAGTTTACTTTGCAGTTGAAAGAAGGTAATAAATCGCAATATATCGCAATATTAATTCCACAATACTCAGCATATCGCAATATATTTTGAATCGCAATACTATCGTATCGTGACTTAATTATCGTGATAATATCGTATCGTGAGGCCTCTGGTGATTCCCACCCCTAGTATACACACACACACACACACACACACAATAATTTTTTTTATACATCACTTACAGGCATGACCACTTGAAGTAGTTGTTCTGTTTCATTAGGGGCTCTGCTTGGCATCACTACTGCACTATCTCGCGTACGTGCACGCGTACTGAATAAACCACAAATGTACCTCTAATACCAGTATTAGTCTGACCACACCCCTCATCAGCTTACCTTCATAAGCAGGTGTGTGGTCACCTGCTCTCCTCCTTCTCGCTTTCACCACAAGGAAGAAGTGCCTCGGTAGATCCCCACACTTGACACCATGATGGAAGAAAGGTTTAGGAGCAGCTTTGGGAAACAAGGATACGTTGACATCATATCTTTATTTTCTCTCTCACTATTTTCGAGAAAATACGGCGATATTGTCTTCGTACTGGAGTGTCTGGAAGATGATGATCATTCTAAAAACCCTCCACCGGTTTTCGTATTGGGAGCACGCCGCTGCATGCTTCTCAACTGCAGTTCCTTGCTGTGTTTGTTGGGGTGAAACCTGTCAGGCCACAGCTGAACTGTCGGACATGCCGCTGTTGTGAGAAGCGGTGCGTTCCAGGTTGGTGAGTAGTGTTTGCTGGCGGGCTCCACTTGTCTGTTAGTGCTATGGGGGCTACTTGACAAAGTTTATGGAAACCGGCCCCAGACTAGGGTCCTTTGTTCAGCCACCTAGGCGACAGAAGGCCTTGGTCTGGAGACCATTATAGTTTTAACTAGTGGGCCGCGACCATTGACACTGGTGATCCCTGTGTGTTCTGGACGAGTGGATTCTCTCTGTCACCGTGTTAAGGCCCCATCTTTCATATCCAAATGAGAGTATTCCTTCACGAGGGGATATGTGCATGTAATGTGCGATAGCGGCAGATTCATGTTCAAAGTCAGCTACACAGGCCAGTTGGTACTGTGCTGATCCGTCGGATGTGGTAATGTCACCGTTGTGAAGCGGTGTTGACATCTTGTTTTCTCTTTTCTCTTAAGTGAGGAGAGGTTCAGAACGGCGGCCTGTCTGGGTGAGTGTTATGTCATTGTTTACATGTTCATAGCTTACGGTTAGCCGGTCAGCTGTTAACTGCTGCGTTAGCCTGCTGGATCGCTGCATGGCCTGCTTAAGGCCTACTATTAGCCAGTCAGCTGTTAGCTGCGGGGCTAGCATGTCGTGGTCGCTAGGTGACGTTAGCTTGCTGCTATGGCCATGGCCTGGCGCGGGGTAGCTTAGCTTCTCGCGCGCCGCCGGGAGCTCGCTTCTGATCGTGTGCGTCGTTAGATCGGCGTCTCGCGAGCAGAAGCAATAGCACCCGAACGGTTGGAGCAGCCGTTAGCTTGATGCTATTCTGTTGAACGTGCTTTGATTTTAACATGTTTTACACTCTTGACCACGACGTCATCCTTGACAGGGGATGTTCGTCGACCCTGCCCTGAGCCTGGACGGGGATTGCGTCAACAAAGAGGACTGTAGCGACTGGTTGGAGCGGCGACGCTGCCCGGATCGAACAACACAGGACGGCTGTGTTCTACGGTGTCTTGTGACTGCACTTCGCTGATCTGCGTTCCGGGTAGGAACGGGGTTGGCCAGACCTCATAACACGTCTTCTGGTTTTACTTTGCTAAATGTATTGTGAATAACGGTGTTTTTCCCAAAACGTGTGTTGCTACAATGCATTTAGGATACGTTGCGGGTTATGTGTGAGCTGTTTTTGTCACTGGCAGTTAGCTTCTCCGTGCAAACGGGATGTAATGATCTGGTTGTTGTGTGAGTAACACGGCCGTGTACTCACAACTAAGGTAACTAACCTATGAAGCTATGCTTGGTGACAAGTGAGTAAAAGAATGTTCTTTCTCAGACTGTAATGACAATGAACAGTGTGTTCACACATTAACAGGTTTTCCTGTTTTAACTGGCCGTATTGAGGGTAAAATAGGAGGATTGTGTTTTCCCCCCCGGTTCCCTGGGGACTTTATCACCTCCTATCAGACATGTTGTGCATTAATTGTGTCTTTTGTGTGGTAGGGATACGATGTAACTCTTAGCTTGATTGCTGAGGTTGTGCTAAATCTGCTGGAGAAACTTATTTCCTAAAGGGAAATTGGTTTGGTTGCTGTCATGTGTGCTTAGCAAGGCCTGTGGTCGATACTAATCAAGAATGATGTATTCTCTCATTGTGAAAAAAACGGCGTTCCTCTGTTGAGTGTTTTTGCCATTTTTTGTAGGTGATGATGGGTTGTGTGTGTCATGTGACCTACAACTGGGTTGTACTGGCCACAGAAGCACATGTGTATGTTGGACCGGGGTTCTTAGAGCCCTCTCTATTCTGTGTTTTTCCTTAGTAAAAATCAGATAGCAGGTTAGCTCATGCGCTGTGTGGAGCTGTGAAACGCTTCATAGAGCTGACTATGACTGTGTCATATTCTCTTTTTGTCGTTACGTCGTATCACGGGTGTGGGGTCGTAAAGGGGTGAACTGGTAACCTTTCCTCTCCCCATTGTTCTGTCGGTCAGGGGTACACCCCCTGTCCTTCAAGGTTCCCGTCACGTGGCGGTTCGGCACGTTACGGGGGGGGGGGGGGGGGGGGCGGGGGGGAGGGAGTTCCTGGTCCCACGGCCTGGTATATTGGGCGTGTGCACCGCAGGAATTCCCCCGCCATAGAGTACGTCACCGTGCGCGTCTCTGTTGGTAGGACTTCCGTGTGCTGTTCAGGTCCATGTGATGGATCTGTTTTCAGGGGGGGTGGTCAGGGCTCCTCCTCACCAAGCGCCTATTCAGGCCTTCTGTGAGTTCAGACTCCTTCTTCCATGTGAGGAAGCCTCCATCAGAGTACAGAGCCTTCCTCCTCAGATTGTCAAAGTGAGTGGACCCTCTAGAAGGGTCCTTTTCTATTGTATGTATATTCGATTCAATTCGTTTATTGAGTGTGTATGGGTTCAGTGCCTCTTCCCCGGAGGCCCTAAAACCAGTTTTTTACATGGCTCAAGGTGCAATATATTCTTTTCAATCTGTACAGCTCGCGTGGGAAGTCTCTCTGGGGATCCCCGTCTCTTTCCTATGGGAGGGTGGTGGGATGTAAAAATGTGAACATTTTTTACCCCGGCTGTGTAGACTGGGATACATACTGTTGATGTTTCCTTCTTTCTATTCCAGAAGTGTTGGAGTTAGGGAGTGTCACACCCCTCTTGTCGTTCCCCTGGGCGCCTTGGGGATTCAATGACAGGTCTAAATAGCCTGTTCATTGATGGGGGTGTGTCCCGACGCACGTATAGTGCTAGCTCGCTGTAAACAGGCGATTGACTGGCACGCCTTGGTTGCTTGTGGTTGAAACAGCGTTTTTATAAAGCAACTGAGATGGGGGTTTTTCCTCTTCCGACGACCACATCCCATGACCTGGGTGGGTTGTCGACGGATTCTCGTTCATGTCTGGGGGATGATGACGGGATGGATCTGAACATATGTAGTGGGGTCTCACGCCCTTGGGGTGGGCCACCAGGCGCGGTTCGTCCGAACGTCTGGGTGGCGCCTTCTTTTCATGTTAAGATCAACACGCATATCTGCCCTTCTCCTGGAGTAGGCATGTCGGCGTGGTTAGGGCACGGGACTGGTTCTGGTCACGCTGGTCCAGATCAGTTGAACCCGTTGTCCGCCGGGGATGCAGATCTGCTGTTCTGGTACCCTGAGGGACTTGGGCTTTTTTCAGGGGGAAAAATGCCAGGTCGGTCTGGGTGTCACAGGGTTAAGCGCTATGGAGACCCTGGTTGGGTATGTTTTTACTCAGCACTGTCGTCATGGCTTACAGCCATGCCATTCTGTACGCGCTCGATCTCGTCGGATCTCGGCCGCTACACAGGTTGGTCCTGGTTAGTACTTGGTTGGGAGACCGCCGGGGAATACCAGGTACGGTGTGCTTAGGGGCTGGTTCTCCATTATTTTTCGCTCCTCTCTCACGCATGGCGAAGAGGGGCCTGTGGGGGTGGTTTTTTGACCTCCTCTGGTGACCCTGTGCTTCCCGTACCGCCAGGCCCGGTCCGAAGTGATGTTTGCGACCCGTAGGCCTGGGTTAACCCTTTTTGGAAACTGAAACACTTGTACTGCGGTATAGCCGGTGTATACCCGCAGGTGTGTTTTGGAGTTTTTTCTTGAGGGGTTATAGGAACAACCACCGCATTGGGTAACACCGAGGTGGTTGATTCCCTGGTGTGTTGGAGCAGTGTCAACTCCCGGGTTCACCGTTTGAGGGTGCCCCTGCACGTTCATGACGTCTGCCAATCGTGTCAGCCTTCTCTGCCTCGACCCCTCTGGGTGGGGGTTTTTAAATGGAGGCTTGGTCATGCAACACCGCCAGCTTACGCTCCTTCCGCCGGGGCGGCTGTGTTCAGCTGTCCCCTCTGGCGCCTGTCTCGTCCGCAGTCTCCAGGCTAGGGTTAACAGCCTGTTGCCTGGTTTTTCCCCGGTGCGCTGCCTGCTTCCGTTGGTTAACCTTTTTTGTGTGCTTACGGCCATGCTGACTGTCTGTTCTGCAGGGTTAGTGTGCCAGGCGGTGTACTGTTGGGGGGACGGGGCCCGCTCGGTTTACGGCCATACCGACCTGAACACGCCCGATCTCGTCCGATCTCGGAAGCTAAGCAGGTTCTGGCCTGGTTAGTACTTGGGATACCGCCTGGGATTACCAGGTGCAGTAACTGGGGGGCCTTTGTCCGAATACGCTGGCGATGTGGGGGGCGGGGCACTACGTGCCCACCTGGTGGGGTCTTGATGCTGGCATCATGGACTTCTCCGGGCCCCCATTCCATGGAGTCCAGTCCTTTTGGTGGGTCTGGGTCTTCCTTCGCGCTCCGCTGCTACGGCCTTGCCACGGGGTTGGGTTTGCCCTTGACCCCGTGATTCTGGGGGCAGTAACGAGGTTGTTCCTCCGTTCGTTCCCGGGTGGCATGCGGGTTGTGCGTGTGTGTAGTCGTGGGGTCAAGCCACGGTCTGCTCACCCTGTGCGTTAAGTTGCTTGAGTGCCTCTTCGCACGGTCGGGTCCGTCGCCTTCCCGTGAAGCCTCTAATAGGGGGGATACCCTCCATTAGGGGGGGTCGGGGGGGCTCGGCCCTCCCTGTTCTGATGGTTTTGGGGGGCTGTCAGCGGGGTGTATTTGTCAGCCAGCGGCTCCGCTTGGCCTCCCTTTGTGCAGTAGTGATGCCAAGCAGAGCCCCTAATGAAACAGAACGTTAGGTTATGACTATAACCAAGTTCTGTTAATTAGGGGTGACGCTTGGCATCAGACGGCCGCTGCAGCCCTTGACCTCACCTTGTGGTGAAAGCTTGGGAAGGAGGAGAGCAGGTGACCACACACCTGCTTATGAAGGTAAGCTGATGAGGGGTGTGGTCAGACTAATACTGGTATTAGAGGTACATTTGTGGTTTATTCAGTACGCGTGCACGTACGCGAGATAGTGCAGTAGTGATGCCAAGCGTCACCCCTAATTAACAGAACTTGGTTATAGTCATAACCTAACGTTCCTGACTGTCTTCGGCTTTCATCTCGTCGTTGAGATCCAGCACTTGTCACAGACCGTCGGGGTTCAGGGCTCGTCAGAGACCGTCGGGGTTCAGGGCTAAATGAAAAAAAAGCTACAAATCTATCAATGAAATGCCAATATTCCACTTTTCCCTCTCCATGACACATCAATTACACCAACAAGTAGGTGTTGGCTACCTTTGAGAAGATTTTCGGAGAGTCAGTTACTCTTTAACAAATGTTTTTTATTTTCCCTTTTTTAACATGAAACTAGACAAACAATACAGTAACAGTGATAATCAATGATAAATCACAGGACAATGACAGAAATAATAATAACAATAATGACAGTCCAGTAATTAAATCAAAATAAATGTAGATTAAAAGACATACAAATAATAAATACAAAACATGTGCTCTTGCTCGCTCTTCCTCGCTCTTCCTCGCTCTTTCCTTCCCCTTCCCTCCCCCCCTACCCCCCCCTCAGGACCCCCACTTGGACTATACATCCACTATTTCATTTAACATCAGAAAATTACAAGTTTATATGCTTCCCTTTATCTTCTCCACCACAGCTACCCAGACTGCTATGCTGGCTTCATTAACACCTAAAATTCGTGCAGTGGATATCTCTAGATAAATCACATCGAGATAGGTAAGAACTAGGGATGTCCGATATTATCGGCCTACCGATATTATCGGCCGATATCGGCATTGAAATGTGATATCGAAAAATATCGGTATCGGTTAAATTTTATTTTTATTTTTTTTTACATTTCTATAACCTTTATTTACCCAGGCAAGCAAGTAAGAACAAATTCTGATTTTATTTATTGTCAAAAGTATGCATAATGTTGTGTTAATTCCACAACAAGAGATATGTAATGTTAATTACCTGAAATTATTCAGTTTTTTTGGGGGGGGAAACCTTGCATATATCGGTATCGGTTGATATCGGTTGATATCGGTATCGGAAATTAAGAGTTGGACTATATCGGTATCAGTAAAAAAGCCAATATCGAGCATCCCTAGTAAGAACCCATACCTTCCGGCAGGGGCGTCCATTTGGTATGGCAAGGTATGGCACTCGCCATACCTTGGCAAATACAAATTTAAAATATATATATATATATTTTTTTTTTACAATTTTTTTATGTTGATTTAGAATTCGAATGTCAACATTATGAACGAAGCTTCGGACTATTCGGTACAGCCCTAGCATGTTTTGATAGTCAATTATCTCACTTTTACTAGGTGACTTTTGCTGTGACTAACTGAAATATGCCCAAAAAAAAGGAAAATGGACATAAGGATGTTTTTTAATCAAAGGGCAGCAGAGACAAGTGATACAGGGACACAGGTAAGGTCTGGCTTAGTGATTATAATAGTGCAGTTCAGCATTCAGTAACCCATACTTTTTGTGAATGTGTTTTTGATACTACATTCTGTTGAACACACCTCAAAACCGTACCTAAGGAAAATTGGCTCAATTGCAAGAAAAGTAATAGACAGTTATGATATTACATTCTGCATAATTCGTATGCAAAATATTGTGGTTCCCTGCTTTAGTCTGTTGACACATTTCTATACTAAAAATGCTTGTGTAGTCCTGTGTCATACCTAAATGTCATATAACTGAATTGTATAGAAACAACGCACCAAAAGTGACTATTGCACAACTGATTTGACAAAAAAAATCCACCAAGGGGGGAAACCCCCCCTTCACCCCCCACCCCCCTCCTCGCCATACCTTGGCTTTTAGTGAAAGGACGCCACTGCCTTCTGGCACATTTTATCCGGTTGAATCCAGCGTGACGCTATCAACTTTTTGGCAGCCGTAAGACCGGACAAAATTTGTCTCTTTACTTGTACAGAGGTTGATAACTGAGAAACATCATTCAACACCAATACAGAAGGCAGTGTAGATATGGTCAGAGATAAAAATTCTGATAATTTTCCCAGAAAATCTTAACATGAGGGCATTTCCAATACATATGCATAAATGTACCAAGAGCACCGTTTGAACACAAGGAGCATCAAGGGTCTTGTCTGAGACCCATTAGGTGCAAACGTCTAGGAGTCAGGTAAGTCCTATGAACAAAATTGAGATTAATCTGTTGGTGATCCGGGTTGCGTGATGATAGCCGGACGTTTGCCCAGACTGCATCCCAATCAAAATCTACTTCCAAGTTTGGGATATCCTTCCTCCAAACCAAGTCTAGGGGAAGGACCTCATATGAGGACGTAAGTAAGTGACGATAAAAGTCAGAGACGAAGCCCCTCGATGTCTCCTTGTCATAAAATAATTTGTGAAATCTGTGGTGCTCAAGTGGAATATGTAACCCTTGTACCTTGTTAATGGGACTCTGTAAGCCTTCAAAGCTGCTCTTAATTGTAGATAGAAAAAATTTGTGGAACTGGTGAGGTTAAATTAGTTAAATATATCTTGATAACTGCAGAAACCATGGTCATCAAAGATATCCCCCAATGTGTGTATGCCTTTCTTTTCCCATCTAGGAAATCTGATAGGTTGTTGTGCAATAAGGAGTCAATTGTTATTAAATAGGGGAGAATGACTGTGCCATTTATGGTGGTTAGTACACTTTTTCTGTGTGTCACGCCATATCCGGATCACATGTGTAATAAGAGGGCCAAATCTCAAGTTGCATTGCTTAATTGATAAGTTACAGTAGTGTACACTATATCCTGCAGTCTATGTGGTGCCACTATGTTCTCCTCTAATGGTCTCCAGGATACCGATGCTTGAGAATCAAACCAGGTGATCAGTGGTCTTAAAGAGAACGCTTAAAAATAATAGTTGAAGTCTGGAAAGGCTAAACCCCCGTCGGCTTTATTTCTCTGTGCAGTGGATCTTTTTATTCTTGGACGTTTGTTGTTCCAAATAAATTGATATGCAGCAGAGTGTAATTTTTGCCAGTAACCAACGGGGGGGGGGGGGGGGTAACATCGAGCTGAAGAAGTTAATTATTGACGCTCGGGTCTGTAATGAGTTTTTTAATTTTGACCACCTGCCGAAGTCATTTGTGATCCTATCTAGCAATCCGGAATAATTATACTTCACCGTTTTTCTTATAGTGGGGAATATTTCAACTCCAAGACATCTAAAGTGTTCTACCATGGGTATATTTGCTGGGAGGATGGTAGCCTTCGCAGTCACATTATGTGGAAGGAAGGCCGAATTTGGCCAGTTTATCTTAAATCCCGATAGATTGCCAAAATCATCTATTACTTTGAGAAGATGAGGTAGGGAGGTGGTAGGGTTTTGCATGAACAATATTACATCGTCCGCATATAAGCTAATGTGATGCTGTGTGCCCTTAATTGAGATCGGCGCTATGGACTGGGATTGTCTTATGTACTGTGCTAAAGGTTCTAGGGATAGAGCAAATAGTCCGGGACTAAGAAGACAACCGTGTCTGGACGAGCGCGACACAGGGAAGTGTGGGGAGCAGATGGCCGATGGATCTGTATAGTACTTTGATCATATTAATGAACCCATCTCCTAACCCCATCCTTCTAAGTACTGCCCATAAATAAGACCATTCCAACCTGTCAAAGGCCTTCATCGCATCTAAGGATAATACAGCTGTGGGAGGCGCGGCATCCTTGCTGGAATCTATCACATGCAGTAACCGTCTAATATTATCCGTGATCAGGCGGCCTCTTATGAAGCCTGTCTGATCAGGGTGAACTAAAGATGTCATATGCTTTTGAAGTCGGATGGCTAGTACCTTAGCGTACAGCTTGAGATCGGTTCCGAGGAGGCTTAAGGGTCTATAACTACCGCATTCGGTGGGGTCTTTATCTTTCTTAAGTAGGACAGATATGAGTGCCATATTGACATCCCTGGAGAAGTTCCCCTCTTTGACTGAGTATAAAATCATATCATGTAATAGGGGTCCAATTACATCCCAACATGAGAGGTACAGTTCGGGTGGAATGCCATCCCAGCCAGGGGCCTTACCACTTTGCAATTCAGATATAGCCTCCCTAAGTTCCTCTAGTGTAATAGGTGCATCTAACCGTTTAGTGT
Organism: Notolepis coatsorum; assembly: GCF_963971535.1. Classification (NCBI taxonomy): domain Eukaryota; kingdom Metazoa; phylum Chordata; class Actinopteri; order Aulopiformes; family Paralepididae; genus Notolepis; species Notolepis coatsorum. Next base: position 53,576,863 of record NC_140184.1, on the reverse strand, counting down.
CTTCCTTTGAAAGTTGAGGTAAGTTCATTTGATCAAGAAATGTATCCAGTTTATTATGATCGAAGAACACTTCTGACTTGTACAGGTTGGAGTAAAACGTATGAAAAGTCTTGTTGATTTTTTTGGGGTCTGTAATAACAATTCCCTGTTGGTCCTTAATGGCAGGGATATCAGCAAATTGTTCACTGGATCGTATCTTTATAGCTAGTAGGTGACTAGGTTTAGAACCATGAAAGTAATAATGTTGTCTTGTTCTGCGTATTTGAAATTCAGATTGTTGTAACCCTTAGGAGTCTAACCTAAAGAGCTCCTCCTCCTGAGAATTTCCCCCTTTTTTTTTGTTACATAATATAAAATTACAGATTCATACCTTCAAAATAAGCCATCAATTGTCAAATTTGAGACGATAGTTTTCAATCAATGTCCTATCAAACATTCTGGTACAGTCATTACCAATTTGCAGCAGGAGCCTCTGAAGATAATTCAGTGAATTCAGCTAATGATAAGGGAACTACACTCCTTCCCAGAATTCAATGTGATGTCAATGTTAATTTCAATGACTAATTCACACCATGAAACAAAGGCCCAGCAGGGAACAATTACAGCTGAATGGGGGTATAGTGTGACTGATCAATACAGGCAACACACACTTTGATTTGATGCCATGCATATACACACACTAGATAGACAGAGGTTTAGATATTTAGATATATATATAATAGTAATATAATAGAAAGAGAGAAAGAAAGAAAGAAAGAAAGAAAGAAAGAAAGAAAGAAAGACAGAAAGAAAGAAAGAAAGAAAGATACAGAGAGAGAGACATTTATAATAATAATAATTATTATTATTATTAAATAGAATCATTTTCTATAGGCTTGCCGTGGTAGTCAGTGATACTGGTGTATACACACACTAGATAGACAGAGGTTTAGACATTTAGATATATATATATAGATATATAATAGTAGAGAGAGAGAGAGAGAGAGAGAGAGAGAGAGAGACATTTATAATAATTATATTATTAATTCGTTTTTTACACACACACACTAATAACATGATCATAACCAAACCAATTTCAAATGTATCATCAAGTACAAAATAGATTTGATCGTAATATTTATGAGAATGCATGTTTTTTCACACTACAGGAGGAGTATGTCACAGTATGATATCATAATCGAACATTCTAGAACCTTAACCTTAACCATGCCTAACCTTAACCGGCGAAAGAATACACGTTAAAAAAGAAATCTCGTTAAAAAAAAAATTTGATGGGATTCGAACTCGTCAACAACGGACCGCAGGACCGCAGGACCGCTGCTCTGCCAGGTGAGCTGAAGCGCCGAATGAAAAAGTTGCGGAACAGTAACAGGCCACCTCTCTACTCTAGACTAGAGAGCTGTCATCACCGTGATGCGCGCTTGAATGAACTGCGAGATAACTCATAACTCGTACACACACGCACTCTGTCTCTGCCATACAGTAGTTATGTTGTTTTAGCGCGACGTGGGTATATACACGGGCGAGGATGAAAAGCTTAAGCATGTTAGACTACTTTTAATTCATAAATTAACGTTCGGTCGGGTCCGCGTGTATTCTCGAGAATGATAATAATAATGCAGGGCCTATTCAGATTATATTATCAACGACAGACAGTGAGAAACACAACCCCCCCCCCCCTCTCGCGCTGAAGAATATGCATATTAGATCACTCAGTGATTAACACCTATGCGCTGTTTGTGTGTGCGCGCGTGCATGTATGTGACGCGTTGTAGTTTCGGGGAATACAGGGATATTTAGAACTATACAATTTAGCAAGAATTAAACATATTTACAAGTCGTATTATGTTTAGCAAGTAAGGATACATATAGATTACACTATATGCACTCGAAATTGTCTTTGTTCTATTTTTACAGATTTTTGAAAAACGGGACTTCCTGAGCATTTGTGAGAGATTCTAATTATTTTGTTCTCCGCCCACGGGAGCAATAAGCCCCGTTGACTCCTAAGGGTTAAACACATTGAACAATAAAGACATAAGGAGAATGCACATATGGATTGTGACTAACAGAGGGACAAGGGAGAGAAGCGGGAACACCCCACTACCACTAGAAGGGGCTGCAGGGCAGGCCTTCTGAGGTGGAGGTGGAGTGTGGCCAGGCTGGGGAAGCGGATTGTGACACTTTTAAGTGAAACGCATCTTTTATTGGCTGACAATGTAAAGCTGGCGGATAAAGTATATCAAAACATAAGCTACTCCTCTTTTGGCACTAAATCCCGTGGTGTAGTTATAGTAGTCCTTACTCTGGAGGTCAAAGTTGACTGGCATTCCCAAGCTCACCTCTATGATGTCACTTCCTGCCCTCATGGTATATAGCTCCCATTTTTACAAGCTATCACTGCTAGCCTATTACACTGAAGAAGGAACAAGTTCCAAAACATGTCTGTATTATAGGCTGCCATTAAATAAAAAAAAAAAAATCTGAGAGTGCTGGTCTGGCCTTCGCCTTTTTCTTCGTAGCTATAGTAGTGAAACGGAAGTTGAATATTAAATTGTTGGACGTATGGTCTGATGCAGATGGCTGAGTAACTATTGCTAAGATAGATTACTGTAACATTAAAATTGCTTTGGTAGCAGCTTATGCCCCTAATGTTTACGATGCTAACTTCTACGCTTCACTCACTAGAGCGATGTTAGATCTCCCTGGGTGTTCATTTATAATTGGTGCAGATTTCAATGCCATCTGGGATCCCTCGATTGATAAATCTAGTCTCACCACATCCTATGACCAGAAACAGGCCTCTACGGCACTACAGGCCTGGTCCAAGGATACAGGAGTAAATGATTTGTGGCGATCGCTCAATCCAACGGCGCAAGAGTATTCCTTTTTCTCAGCAAGACACAAGACATTTTCTAGAATAGATTATGTTTTTGCATCCCCTAGACTATTTGATAGCTTTGACGTTGAATTGGGGCCCATTGCACTGTCAGACCACAATTATTTACTCCTAAAGGGCTCATTCAGTAGAATGACATCCCGAGCCCCAAGATGGCGCTTTAACTCAACACTGTTGAAAAACAATGAATTCAACCTACAATTCAAAAATAAACTCAGTGAATTCCTGCAGATTAATGCGGGTTCGGTACAAGACCCCAGAACGTAATGTATTCTTGTCTGTGTTGCCCACTCTGTTTCCCGGTCTGGTTTAGTGTTGTATTTGTATGTATCGTTGTTATTCAATCATGTCATGTTATATAGTGTTGTCATTGTTTGTCTGTCCAGGTGTATCTTGTTAGTGATTAGTCCCCTATATATTCTGTCCTTCCCTGTCACTCCCCTGTCGGTCCGTTAATCTATCTTGTCACATTCGTTGTTATCCTTATCAACGTGTGGTTGTGTTTCGAGGCAGCACCCTTCCGTGCTGTGCTCTCCACGTTTGGTATTGTTTAGTCTGCCAGCTTATGCTGTGGTACTTATTATTGTTTTGTTGTTGTAGTTAAAGCCTTGTGAAGAACAAGTAAAGCCTTTTTTCAACTACACGATCCATTGTGTCCTGCCTATCTCTCTCTCTCATTCCTGTTATTGCTATTGGGTCGACACCAACAACGAATCCTTACAAAAAGAGCCACATCAACCTGTTGTCTTTTCATCCATGTAAACAGGCTTTTGCATTTATCATGTATATTAAGACCCCCTGTATTCCAAATCAAGATATTTAAATTAGCCATAGTCTAAACAGGTTGCAGTATTCCTGTGTGTAATTCGTCTGGAGTAGCAATTCATAATAGATATATATCCAACTGTTAAGGTCCTGTTGAGATCCGGGCTTGAGCATAAAAACAAACATATAAAATAAACAGACATATAATCCCCTATTCCCTCCCCCATCCCACCATTTAAAATACTTAACCAGTATCCCCATATCGAGCAAATCAACCATAACTCCCCTATGCAAATTGCCATAGGGTCTAAAACTATCAAATCTACCATTAGTAGATTATTCTCTCAGTGGCTGCAATTAGCCACTCTCCCGTTAAATAAAAAGGAGATAAAAAATAAAAGATGCCTCAACGAGTAGAGTACATTCACTTAAACCTCATAAGAACTTGGCTAAGTTTAAACACACAGAAGAAATAGAAAGGAAAGGCATTGGAATTATTGCAAAAGAAAAGAAGGAGGGGTTAAATATGTGTATGCAGTATGTCCACCAGGCCAGGGGAGGCGATATTCCGCTGTGAAGACTGTTGTTTCCTCCGATGGTGACCTATGCCGTGTGTGTGGTCAACAGAACGCATGTAAAAGTTACAGAATATTCCATTTCATTTTAGTAAAAGTGCCATTAGTCCATCGTATCAGGAAAGGGCGCTGTGCAACAGCTCGTCTGACATTCTAGCATCTTCTGTACTGTTCCATTATGTCTGGCCGAAGCCTCCAATATGTCAACAACAGCAATAGCAATGACGAAGCCGGTGGTGTACATCACTATATGTCGAGTGAGTGGCCGGTAGAACGTGCCCGAAACGTCAATAGATCTCGAAGTCCAATACAAACATGTACACACACGGGGAAAACATCAAAATAATAATAAAAAAGAACCTCCAGAAGTATAGCAAAGTCATGGCTCAACACGATGACTTGCATAAAAAGCATAGATCATTTAAACAGAGCTAACGTTAATCTCCCCAGCCTTAGTGGACGTTCAATGATTTATCAAAACAAATAAACCCGACCAAACCCCCCTTATATCAGAACAGTATACTGTAGCCTATTTAGACAAGGTGTCCTCCTGGCTCTTCAAGAAGGTTTTAGCTTCCTCAGGCGAGGAAAGATGCGTCCTCAATCCGTCTTTGGTGATGATGGACAGCCTCGCAGGGTACCGGAGGGTCGGTCTGAAACCTTGACTGTAAAGTAAGGGCATGACGGTCTTGTAACGGGAACGTTGCTCCACAACTTTGGGGCAGTAATCTTCATAGAAATAGACTGTTTGCCCTCCGTATGCCAGTTTACCATTCCAGAGAAGAAGACATTTGACCAACATTTTACATTGATATTTCATAGCACCAAAGCAAATGTTATCACATGGACGCAACTTACCTTAACATTGGGCGCCATCCATTAGCCGGGTCCCGTTGTAGCTATGCCACGCTTTAAAGATAGGAGTGAGTCACCTTGTTTGTAGAGCTATATCTATATTCTATATTATAGCTATGGGGACAATACAATACTATGGTCATTTGACAGTGACTTTCTTCCGGCCAAGATGCAAAAAAGAGCAAACATTTTTCCATGCATACGTTCAAGCGTTGTAGTGGCCAAAATCCAAACAGGTTTGTCCTATTAGAATATTCCTTTCTTGGCCACTTGTAGGGCTGGGAAGCAGTGTCAGACTCGCAGTCGCAGAACAGAAACCACTGCACGTTTTTGTTGCTCTTTTTGCTCTTTTAATGTCTGGCAAGAACAAAATATGAAAACAATATCGTACATAAAAATAAAACAAGAGATCCTAATAATCTCAATAACAAAAAGGTTGCGTCTGCGTTGCGTCTCAATGACAGTATTGCTGCTGCCTGCTGCCCTGCCGTCACACGCCGCACCTGTGGCTTATAGCGTTAGCCCCGCCCCATTCACCTGAACAAAGCGCCCCACTCACTGAAACAGAGAAATGAATTAATACAGGTTCAGAATTTATCAAAACAAATAAGCTTGAATGCGGCTCTTACACCGGCCCCTAATTGTTCTCTAGGAATCAATTACTCAAACTAAATAAAGAGAGCCGTAAAACTATCAACAAATGAATTTAGAAAAATAAAGTATATACATTACATCCCTTGTTGATGTTGAAAGAAGAACTGTTATTCTTCATTCTTAACCGTATCCTAGGGCCAGAGGTTACTAGCACATAGCCTTAAGGAGGGATCTTTATGATCGCTAGGTCAGTCAAATCAGAAAAAACTAAAAACTGTAATCCAAAGTGGCAAAGCCAGTTTATGAGTGTATATCTCCATGTATCAGTCTATGGGTGTATGTCTATGTATTAGTCTATGGGTGTATATCTATGCATCAGTCTACGGGTGTATGTCTATGTATTGGTCTATGGGTGTATATCTATGCATCAGTCTATGAGTGTATGTCTATGTATTGTTCTATGGTTGTATATTTATGCATCAGTCTATGGGTGTACGTCTATGTATTGGTCTATGGGTGTATATCTATGCATCAGTCTATGGGTTTCAATGAATATGAACATCTGATGTCATCATGGCTCCTCCGCTTCTTGATGAAGTTCACTTTCTGACGTCACTTTCTGACGTTCACAGCTCTCTTTTCTTTTCACCTCTCTTTCCTGTTGAAGGCAAACCTTTTGTCCTTGAGCCGGCCCCGCTTCATCTTCCCTGGACCCCTCTTCGTTTCAATTTGGCCCTTATAGCCACGGGGCATTTCAGAAGTAGTGTCATCGTTTGCTTTGTCCCTAGAGTCAGTTGTGTATGAATCTTCAACTGGCCATTTCGGTTTTGGACTCGCCAGTGCTTCCTTCTTTGATTCTCTTTCGGTTCTGAATTTCTTTCCTGTATCAAAGTTGTCCTTCGATTTTTCCTGGGACACAGGCTTGAAATCCATGTGATGGTCCTCAGAATTGTTGCTTTCAAACTTAATGTTATTGTCTACGTTTCTGTTGCGCCGCCTCTCTCTCTTGGAAGCAACAGAATCGTCTTCTCTCTTCTTTCTTTTCCAATTTTCGGTTCAAATCCTTTTGTAGCTCTTTCTCTGAAGTGGCAGCTTGTCTGTCCTCTGCTGTGTTTGATTTGTCTCTTGCCAAACTCCCGTTCTGGTTGTCCAATTTTCTTCCGAGAGGTCCGTTCACAGTCCAACCAAACACAGTTTTGACTGCGTATGGACCCTCGTCCACACTCCGTATAACTCGCCAAGGCTCCAATGCCTTGGGAACGTTGGCTCCTATCAACAGGTCAATCACGGAGTCAATCTCAGAAATGTAAACCTGTTCCAAGTGAGGCCATTTTTGAAGGTCTTTCTGTCTCGGAATGTTGCCTCTGTGGACTGGCATGCTTTCCTGTGTGTAAATGTCAGGGAGCTCACAAAACATGTCACTGTCTAGTGCAGCCACTTCCAGATCAGAAACAATGTGGCTTCTAACCACTTTCTCCTGGCCCATAGTCCGAAGGAGAATGCTTGTTCTTCTTCCGGTGACGTTCAGCTTGCTCATCAGCCGCTCAGTGCAGAAAGATGCTGAGCTACCGGGATCCAGGAAGGCATAGGTAGTCATTATAACATGTCCTTTTTTAGATTTGACCTGTACTGGTACTATAGGGAGTGTACAGTCCTGCTCACCGGCCCCTGTAAGACCACTGGATTGTACAGAGATCGGAGCACTGCCCATTGCTGTTTCCGACTCTCTTTGGTGGATATGAAGTATGCTAGGGTGTCTAAGATTGCATATTTTGCAATAGAGGCGTTGCCTACATTCTTTACTCTGGTGCCCAGTGCACAGACAGGCAAAACACACATTATGATCATTCAAGAAGCCAATCTTCTCACTATGCGCCTTCCTTTCCAATAGAAAGCACATATCCAATGTGTGTCCACCTCCACAGAAGGGACAGGAGGGTTCACACTCTTTTTCTTTTGGGGAAATAGTGACACCTGTGGCAAAACTGTTGTCGTACACCCTTGGGATCTGTGGTTTAACAGGAAATCTAGTATTTACAGCCATCTTTCCTTTGGCAGCTGAGTGGTCTTGAAGATCGCCAAAAACTGGGTCTGCCAGTATGCGAGCTTGCCTTTCAATGAAACAGACAAGGTCTAAAATCCTTATTCTACGACTGCGCCCCTCTTGCAGTGCGTAGGCTGTGCTGCGCCATCTCTCCCGGAGTTTGTACGGTAGCTTAAGCACAATGCCTCTCATGTTGGACACTGTGTCTAGTTCCTCCAAGTACTCCATTTCCTCCATAGCATTGCAGCAACTCCTTAGAAACATGGCGTAATCCTGCAGCGACCTTGAATCTTCAGTTTCAACTAGGGGCCAGGATAGAGCTTTTTCCAGGTAAGCACAAGAGAGCTTGTATTCGTTCCCAAAGTTTTCCTTTAGTAGATCTTTTGCTTTCTGATAGCCTCTGTCTGGAGACATGTATTCACAGCTTTTGACTAGCCGTTGAGCTTGGCCTCTTGTAAACTGTATAAGGAACTGCAACCTGTCTCTGTTGTAGTCTGTTTTGCTCTCAATACAATGCTCAAAAGAGTGAATAAAGGACTTGTATTCCAGAATGTGTCCATCAAAGGGTGGAATATTTCCTTGCGGCAGCGTCGAGAGAAGTTGTTGTTTTACAAGAATCCTCGTCAAGCTGCTTTGATTTTCCAGTATTTTAATCAAGTGGTCATCCTTTGCTGTGCTGGACGTAGGGGGGCTTTGTCTTTGTGTCAGAGTTGGCTGTGTGTTTTGGGGGATGACAGGTCGAATATTGTGCACTAGTTGGGGCTGGTGCTGGTCGTAAATGTCATCTTCTGGCTGAGCATTGGGCCAACTGTGAGCATTACCATCATTAACATTAAAAAAGGGCAAGTGATGTGCTCCTGCCTTGCTCCTAACAGCTGGAGCACCTATGTCATATGGATGAATTGAAACATCTGGCTTTGAATATACCAGCGAGGTAGCTGCTGCTTCAGCCCGTGCATGGCGGCACCTTTTTAATTCAATGTCTTTAAGATAGTCAATTTTGGCTGTGCTGGCTGCTATTTCTCCTTGTAATTCTAATGTTTCTCTCTTTTTTTGTAACATTTGTTCCTGTTCTTCAATGGCATGTTTTTCTTGTAACATAGAAGCTTTAGCCAATAAGGATTGTCTCTCTGCCTCCGCGTTGATGCGTAATGTTGAGGAAGAGGAGGAGTGGTGGGAGGAAGAGTGAGACCTCATTGAGCGTGTGTCTGCCATCCTATTTGGATCGCAGTCTTCATTTCGGGCTGCGGCACTGCAGATATACCCTACTCATTCATTTTCACCTTCGTCAGCTGGCAGACCTTCCACTTGAATCAGGTTGAGTGAATCAGCATTTTCTACGTCGGATATCCACTTTGTAACTTTGGCAAGGAATGAGATTATTTGTGTGGCTCTCGGCTGGTACCATTTCTCATCGTCCTCTTGTCGTGCGCTCTTATCCAACATTTGCGCGTATGAGACATGCAAGGCTTCAAAACCATCCGAAAGTCCGTTAAACTTTATCATGTTCCCTTTGACTTCATCCAGGCATTCTTTATCAGACATTAGGCTGTTGACAATGTTCATTCTCCGTGTCAAATGGGAAGCTTTTCCTTGTCTCGATGCGCGCAGCTGCGCCTCATCCATGTCATTAACGGGCAGGTCTGCCTCATCTGAACTCGCCATTTTAATTCAGAATAAACAAATAAATAAATCCAAAAGGTCTTCAACGTGTTTAGAAACAGTGGCTGGTTATTTCATTATCATTGTCTTTCTCAATTGTTTGTTTGGTTACAGCCGCACGCCAGGCCGGCGTTTCCTTGGCTGCTCTTTTTATCCATGATATGTCACCAGCACAAAATAAAATATTCACTGTCCATAAACATCGTTATCAGAGGCAAACGTCCGTTTAGTAATAATCCATGCATTTATTCCAAACGAATAATTATTCATGTGGCGTTGGTTTTTGCAAGCACATACCTCAATTATTTGCTTGTTTGCTTGTTTACAGCCGTCAGGCCGGCGTTTCCTCTGTTTGTAGCCGCGCGTCGGGCCGGCGCTTTTCGTTCCTTTGGCCCGTTTGATCCTCCAAAATCCTTTTTCGTTCCTTCGGATCCCTTTGATCCTCCAATAATCCGTGCTCTTCAATCGCAGCTTGTCATTGACTTGATGTAGTGGCCAAAATCCAAACAGGTTTGTCCTATAACCTATTAGAATATTCCTTTCTTGGCCACTTGTAGGGCTGGGAAGCAGTGTCAGACTCGCAGTCGCAGAACAGAAACCACTGCACGTTTTTGTTGCTCTTTTTGCTCTTTTAATGTCTGGCAAGAACAAAATATGAAAACAATATCGTACATAAAAATAAAACAAGAGATCCTAATAATCTCAATAACAAAAAGGTTGCGTCTGCGTTGCGTCTCAATGACAGTATTGCTGCTGCCTGCTGGCCTGCCGTCACACGCCGCACCTGTGGCTTATAGCGTTAGCCCCGCCCCATTCACCTGAGCAAAGCGCCCCACTCACTGAAACAGAGAAATTAATTAATACAGGTTCAGAATTAATCAAAACAAATAAGCTTGAATGCGGCTCTTACAAGCGTTATCCCGTGGTGAATATGAGTATAATTTCAGAGTGGCATGGGGTAATTCCCGAAAGGCTGAGTTATAGCCTTATACGTGAATCCTACTATAAGTTTTGGCGTTTCTTGCCTGGACACGCTACTATTCCCAAATCAAATGTATATAATAGGTATTATGTTTCATCATGAATGCATGAAGGGGGGGGGGGGGGGGGCATTTCTGATTATTTGATTGCCAGTAACAGCATTCGTATTGAACACTAAAAACGCTGATCAGCTGGATCAGTATAAAAACATTGCACGATCAAGCTAGAATTGACGTCAGATAGTCCTTACTAGTGCACTGCAACCCTGCCCAAGCCCGACGGGGCCCTACCCGACCAGACGGGTTCGGGCTGGGTAGGGCTTTATTTTTAAATAAATGTTGCGTTTTTTTTTTTTTTTATATATAACTAGGGTTATAGGATAACCTTCGTTTTCCTTAAGATTCGTTTTCTCTTTTGCGCAAGCTGTCATCAGATAAACATTTGGATGTAATTACCGCAGCGCGCAGGGATAACTCAGAGGAGAACTCGAGGGAGAACAGTGATGACCCTCAGGTGGATTGATGAACAAATGAACCGGACCGAAGTGGCATTGGTTTTGTTGGAACATAGCCAGTTGGCGAACGTTTTAATTTGTTCTTGGATGTATGTAGCCGGTTGGCGAAGTTTTGTTAACGTTGTTCAACGCGTTGCTGACGTCAACAGCGAAGTGGTGAGTCTGATGTTTATTATTTGCTGGGTGCTGCTGCCCTGTTTTGTTGTGCTTTCATTATGTTGCTCTGCTCGAAATCTGATTTCTGTTTTCTGTTTGTTTGTATAGTGACTGAGTAGGCTATTGTGTCGTGTGTGTGTGTGTGTGTGTGTGTGTGTGTGTGTGTGTGTGTGTGTGTCAAAGAAGATTCTATAGCCTTCAATACGTTTCACGAGGCTGTCTAATAAGCGAGCACTGCATGGGACGGCATTCTAATAAGAGTGAAACAGGCTATGTAAATGCTTCTTAGTTTTCAGCGTGATATGCGTTATTTAGGCAGACCTATTGGACATTTTCGTTTTTGTTTATTTATTAAGTTAATATATAAAGTGTTTAGAATATTTAAAACAAAAAAATTATTTTATATTGGACTATATAATAGAATTTGCGAATCAGGCTATAGAATGGTTTATTAGTTTTCAGCGTGATATGTGTTATTTAGTTAGACCTATTGGACATTTTAGTTTTTGTTTATTTATTAAGTTCATATAAAACCGTGTTTCGAATATTTAAAACAAATACAAACTTTTTTTTTTTAATAATAATAATAAAAAAAAATTCTGGTTTTCACGCAGGGCTTAAAATATTATTTACAGTCAGGCTTATTTTCGGGCAGGGCCTGAAGTTCACGGGCTCGGGCTGGGCACGGGCTTTATTTCAAGGCCCTTGCAGATCACTAGTCCTTACCTGTGATCGGGAGTATTCCAAAAATAATATTCCAATTGTTTGATTGCCATCTGGTCCATTTGGGTCTGGAACAGGGTCTGGAACAGGGTTTACTGCACTCTCGATACTGCCACCTGGGAGGATCCTACTGCACCCGCGGGGTCACAGTATGCCTTCTAACGGCAACATATGGGTCCCTGACATTGAATAGAATATTAAAATCGAAAAAAAGGAAAAACGATCAAATAACGAGTATACTCGTTGTTGGCGTTCAAAGGATGGCGCCCAATAACGAGTATAATCATTGTTGGCAGGGAATGAGTTAATGGTTATAGTGAACTTGCCACTCTTCGTATCATGCCCACCAGCAAATTTATGTAACAGTGTACACACTGACTGTTAACTCATTGACTGCCATAAGCTTTTGTTGTTTTAGTTTGTTACACGCTACATGCTAAACTTCGCCCCATTTCCAGAATAATCCAGTATTTTTCCATAGATTGCGAGATATGACACATCAATAAGCCCAAATCGTTCTGGTTGATTGCCTGAAGCTCCAAATACTCCCAAATCAAAGGTATATACCATGTAGGCCTACATATGTGCATTCACAAAATCATCAAAGGGGTTAACTCAAAACTGTGATTGTGTTTGTCGAGCATGTTTTACATCCGGTAAAACACAAAACTGTGATCGTTACAAAAACATGTTTCAGGTTCCAGGTATTCCAAAAAGAATAATTCCAAGTGATCCCATCGCCATCGCGATTACCAGTGTATATGTCTATAATGGTTTATATGGGAAATATGCTTCAGGCAACAACATTTCTAGGTGATCGCTGTGTCTCTCTCTGTTCAGGCAGGAGGAGGAGCCCTCAAAAAAAATTAAATAAAAAGGAAAACATGTATCCACACCAAGCCATTCCAGTTCAAAGGTTGGCGATACTGCCACCTGGTGATATTCAATCGTCATTGCAATTCCAACAATGACGGAATCCAGAGGAATAAATCCTGTAACAGTATTTGCTATATTAACAATGAATTATAATGAAATTATATATTTTATAATGAAATTAAGCCATGAGAAATCTGTGCAGTGTGATATGCATTGGTTAGCCAACGTCAGTGTTCTCTATACATATACTGTACTTAGCAGTGGTGGCCTGCTAGCAGTAGTGCTACAGTTTACAGATTCCCCTCCAGTTTCATAATGAACCATTCCTCTTCAAATACAAATAGTTTATTATTTGCAGCGCACACGTCCCTTCATCCCATCCCACTCAACTACTTTCAGCCTTGTTAGCCCCACTACACACACTAATGCTTGCTACTACTTGCTGTTTAGCAAAGCGTAGTCAAGGGCGTATTTTGTGGCGGGGTAATTTCTGCATATCACTTTTAGGCCATTAGCTAGCTAGCCTATTTACAGAGCCATCCACAAATGCAGCATTCATCCTCTGAAAATAGACATGCCTAATTTTATTTAACAGCCTGATTGTTTTTAAAAGTTTCTGTTGATGGGTAACGTTAGACTGTTTGAAGTAGCACTAACTTTACTTTGAACAGACTAGCAGTTGCATGCTACAGAGATGCTATCTGACACGATGTTAAGCTAACTTAGTTAGCTAACAGCTAGCTACAGTAACGTCTGCTAACCATTGCACCATTGAGGGAGATAATATCAAGCTAACGTTACAGTAGTCACTGGAACACACCAGACTAAACAGCACTCATTCATATCAGCGGTATTAGTTATAATAAAATATATCTGTGTTGCATAAATTACCCGAGACTGCATATTCCTCGAGGTGCAACAGTTGATTTTGTCTTGTCAGGCTACCACGTCGATTCAAATGTCTAAATCCAGACAGGCAATCCCACAATGCTACGCGGCTGTTAATCAGTGTTGCCAGATTTGAGAGTATCTGTATGGCTATTATATGGCTATAATACGGGAAACAATAGGTTGCAGGTGAGCAGATCGGCGACTGATTCACTTTGAGGGGGAAGGGATTCCTGCAGCCGGAGGTACCTCAGTACTGAAAGACACCTTAGAGACCCAGTTCAAAAGGTAGGCGATACTGCCACCTGTCGGGATTCGATCGTCATTGCAATTATAACGTAGGCAGCGGTGCCAGGGAGACACAGGCAGGTCCGTGCGAGTGTTTAGAATGGGAACATTTTAATTAAAAAGTCTTGGGGTTGGCGCTCAGCGTTTGGATTTGAAACCCGAGAAATCTCGGGTATGGCGCAGAAAGAGTTAAGCTACTAGTGCAGGACAGTGGTTTATCTGGGGGGCGGGGGGGGGGGGGGCAGGGTGTTCATTGATGGCACAGAAAGATTGATGATGTCACAATTCAGCCACCAGACGATGCGTACAGTACAACTCTCTTTCAGCAGTAGGCTGTAGGATCATAATGAGAACAGTAAAATAGTGCATAGATCAGAGTATCATGAGACAGCTGAATGTAGTTACACTGACAGATATCTTTGTCGAGATCTCTTTCTTTAGTGGGTCCCCTGTTTCCCTGGGTTACATGATTTGACACTCAGACATGTGACAGTTGGCAAGACGTGTCATGAGAATACTATCATTCTGCCCACAAATTATGATGAAGCAGCTGCTGCAAGCATGTGGTTGGGGGCTGACACATACATTTCATTATAATTTTTTCTCAAGAACAAAGGCGATATGAAATCAATGAAAAGCTAAAAATAATGTTGAATCATGTAGCCCAGTGTTGACAAATTAGTCTCGTCACAGTCAGATAATGGCGGTCCAGCATTGCCAATTACTCCACATATCAAAATCAAAATGGGGAAGTATCATTTCAGACACTGATGATAATTACCGTGGCTTAATTATGCCAGACAGGTGAATTAGGCACTAATTTAACACTCATCCTGCGTAACAACATATTACCAGTGACCACGGCAATGTGGGCCCAATGTCACACCCCAAATTACCTCTGCTTTAAAACGGAAATATAATGACACTTAGCCAGAGTTCTGACAATACACAAGAGTACCAAAACACATGCACGCCTGCTTACACTCCTCAAGAACACTCCCACCTATCTCTTGAGTAAAAGTCAAGATGAGCCAACATGCGCGCTGAGTTAGATTGATGCGTCCTCTCTCCCCGACAGCTTTGAATCATGGCTATGGCCGTGTGCACCTCGAGCAGCTCTGGAATGTCTGATAAAATGATATTAATTCTACACATTAATGAGATTAATGAATCTGAAGAGGATCCAGGTTCGTCTTTTTCTGTCTGGCCCTGAAATAATAACACAAAGGTAATTATAGCGCATCCATCAATCTGCTGCCGGACAGTCTAATTATCTGGGCATTTCTGAAGTGCTCTCACTTCTTCACCACTCATTTGTATTGGGTGATGTGTTATTTTTTCATTAATGGTGGAACTCCCGCGTGTTACAGTGGCTGCCTGTCAGAGGCCGGGGGGAGCGATGATCGAGCGCCAAGGGCCTGAAGATTGAGAGATCCAAAATTCCCTTGATGGATGAAGACGTCATCCCGCTAAGAGGTATGTTTCATTGGCTCATCACACAGCTTGACAAAGCGTTGTTATCCTCCAAAGGAAATAATGAAGATGTAGACAGCACACCCCAGGCATAATCAATGAACTTTCAAATGAATAATCAACTTTGCTAATTGAAGACAGCATTTCTGCTTGAGATTACTTTTTGAGACAATTCCCAAACAGATTGTCAAGTGAGATTGGCCGACTACTGCACAACTGGGTTTGATCTAGAATGCCTCAGTTGTCCTGCTTTCATCTTTCATGTCACAGTTCAGTCTGAACAGCACAGTAACCTTTCTTTTCTATTTAGATACTGGTGCACACCACAGTCTGATACTGCCCATGACCCCCCTCCCCCCAACACAAACACACACACACACACACACACACACACACACACACACACACACACACACACACACACAACCAGCATCTCCATCATGCCAACGCCAAAAGCCAACCAAAGCAGCTGCATAAACCAGTACCATAACTACCTTTCCTCAAACAAACTTGTCTGCCGTGTCATCCGGACTGTAATGGAGTTCTAAAACAATAATAATTAAGAGAGCAGACCGAGGCGGAAAAGCAATGGATCCGACGGCGCTCCATCCAGGCTAATTGTGAAGCGTACAAGGGAGGGTTGCTTCCTGTAGCTTCCACTCTAATGGCTACAGAGGATGAACATTTCTGACCAAATATAATATTCCCCAGCTGTCTAAACAACCGGCTTCAGAAACCCCGTCTCCCTCCCCTTTTAAACGACTCCAGCCAGAACCTGTCCTCTAGTTGTCATCAACATTACAAGAGGCTATAAGGCTCCAATAGTTAGCATACAGTTTACATCCGTTCCCCCAAGTAACCCGGGTTCCACTACACACCTGAACAAACCATTACACACAAAGTGCAGCTATTAAAACTCTTTCTAACGTCGTACGAGTTTCCATTGCGCTGGGGAAATAAATGTAATTGAGAAATGTCTTTAAAAAGCGTTTACACTCTTTGAGCGTGCCACAAATGATCTGGATAGACAGTGTTATGATGTGTCTCCTGTTTCGGCGCAGGGTTGGCCCCCGGGGCACAGCCATCCTGATAAACACTCCCTCAGCCTTGCGGTCAAAAGGCCCAGGGGAGGGGAGTGAATGGCAAAAGTACAATCTGTGCTTGGGTTACAGCTGGGAAGCCAGAGGCAGACAGGTTAACGGTAATATTGTGAAGTGGTTTCAACTTTAATTTCAATAAACTCATTAAAATGTGAGACTGGTCATGCCACTTGGTTCAAGTGTCTCACGAATGGCTCATAAAAGACCAGTTCTCTTTATAAACATTCTAGGGGTTATTTATTGAGCCCCAGCGTAGAGATACTTGTTTGAAAGTGCTATCCTTCTTTGTTTTTGCATAGAGGCGGTATAGAGTGGACAGTCAACTAAACAAATGTAGCCTGGCGTAAAACCAGACCAGAGACACAGTGTCAGTTCACAGACCAGTGCAATCGGAAAGAGGACATCCATATGGACAGGACACATTGACGGCCATGAAATAACAAAGATAACCACTGATAACCAAATTATACGTACTATATTTCAGATCATGAATGACGTAAACATTCTGTACCAAGTGATACAATCAATAAAGGCACAATCATACAATCATCCTTCAAACCATAAAAGCATGTGAACATCTACCCCTTTTATCATCCGTGTGTGTGAGACACAATATGTCATTCCTTTACTGTTGTCGCCCTGGGGACATGGAGGTCTGCACTCTATGGCTCAGCGGTAGCACCCTGTGTCACATTTTTATAATAAATTTTTTTAGCTGCGGCTGGAGCCAAAACACGTGGTGGGAGAGAGGAGAGTATCGGACCGGCATGCAGACGTGAATCTTTTTGAATAATGAATCCATAAAACAGAGAATCATGGTTATAATGGATGGTAGACCCTCGGAGACGCTGTGTTCATTATCTGTGAAAAAAGTGGAGGCGGTAGTATGTTGATAACATAGAAAGAATGTAATTGTCTTCAGCACTATATTGAAAACACTAAAATGGTTTATATTTAATACTGTGTTTAGGACTGTGTTTTTATATTTTTACTAGCACCTAGGGCTGCATTTTAAATTTCGTTGTAACAACTGTAACAATGACAATAAAGATCTATTCTATTATATTCTATTCTATTCTATTCTAAATGGGGAAGGATTAAGGAATGTTGTGCAAATGTGTTCCATTGTGGAAATGCGTTTCCGCAAACATCATCAGGTTGAGCAGTTATAGTTACTGATGCCTTAGCTGCAAAAAAACACTGAATTATGTAACATTGTAATTAGATATGCATATCATCTCATTATCTGTAATGGCTGTTCATACAAAATGTGTTCTGTTTTAACATTTTATCTGGTGGGTAATAACATACAGTGTTTGTTATATATTGCTAGGTCTCGTAGTGGTGTCCGGAGTGCCGGATGTCCCGCGTTGATGTCGGGGAGTTCGCGACCCTCTCTGCGCCGCCCCCTATCTCCCTGTCTCCGGCTGTCCCTGAGCAACGACCGGAGTGTTAAATGTCCCTTGACTAAGACGGGGAGGACGTGACCCTCTTTGCGCCGCCCCTGTGCCTCAAATAGATTCGCTATCAGCTCTATCTTTAATCTTTCAAAATGTTCAGTTGCTATCGCTATTAGCTCTATCTTTAATTTTTCAAAATGTACAGTTGCTATTGCATGCACTCATCTGTGTTCCACTACACACATGAGTGCATGCTTACCAACTGTCCGTCTGCAACACTACTATCACCAACATCTAAGAAGGGAGATCCCCCCTTGAATGGCCCTTCTAAGGTTTCTCTCCTCCACACTGCCTGTGGAGCTTTTTTCCCTATTGTTAGGTTTTAGTGAGTTTTTCCTTACCTTCGCGTGGGGTATGTCTGGGAGTGCTTGCATTCTTTCATTTATTTGCATTCATCTAAAAATGTTTGGACCTTATGGTGTTCTTGTTCTGTTCTTGACTTATTGTTATGTTTTCTTCTTGACTTGTTTAAAGAAGATCTGTACGGCCCATGGGGACATTAACGTGTGTTGTCGGGCCCTATAAATAAATTTGATTTGATTTGATTTGATTTGATTTAGTACCGTTGTGTTTAACACATTCAGCGCCAGAGGTCGCTGTGGGGCGTATGGCCGTGTGTGCCAGCGCTTTAATGAATGGGGATACATGCCGGTGTTTGCAGTGCTAAAACTATATTAAATATCATATATAAAACTATTGCCCATTTGACATCAAGTATTTATCATTTAATTTGTAGCCGGTGTGATCTTACTGCGTTGTGTAATTTTGATTCGACCCCTGTTAAGGGATTGCCCTGAGTGGGAGTTGAACCCCGGTCTCCCGCACCGGGGGCGACATCACAGACCATTGTAACAAGAGGTGAACTCACCTCTTGCTACTTGGTCTGGATGCCTCTGGGGAGTGAGTTTACTTGCAGTACCGCTTAACGTCCACAGCCACGTCACTACTTGTACCCGTGACTGTGGATAGACTGCGGTACCTCCGTTACACTCACCCCCCTAAACTCACTCCACCCAGGGCATCCGGGTCTAGCGGCACCACGTGTAGCCGGTATGATCTTACTGCGTTGTGTATTTTCGATTCGACCCCTGTTAAGGGATTGCCCTGAGTTGGAGTTGAACCCCGGTCTCCCGCACCGGGGGCGACATCACAGACCACTGTACCAAAAGGTGGACTCACCTCTTGCTACTTGGTCTGGATGCCTCTGGGGGGTGAGTTTACTTGCAGTACCGCTTAACGTCCACAGCCACGTCACTACTTGTACCCGTGACTGTGGATAGACTGCGGTACCTCCGTTACACATACATTCCCGTTTTATACCGTGGTGAATAAGAGTAAGAGTAATTCTGTGTAATCCAAGGAAACGCCGCTAAGCAGCGTTTAGTGCATTTCACTAGAAACCGTGCCATTCCTCGCCTGGATCAACAATCAATCTGAAATCAATGCTATATTATCAGTATTATGTTTCATCATGCATGCATGAAAGGGTGGGGGGGGTTTCTATGCTTCGATCGTCACCTACGGCATACGTTGTGGAGTAACGCTACAGTAACACTTTCAAATCACAATGAAGGCATGCTCGGATCGACGCAAGATTGATACCATATAGCCCTTACCTTGACTAGGATGTACTGCAAAAAGAATATTCCAATTATCTGATCGCCATTCCAAGTATTGATGTCGATCGTGTTGGCAACATAATCCACCAAAGAACATGAATCGGCGGTGCTTGATTCTCCCCAATCCATGTGTTATAAACGTTACTGCCCGATTAGGAAAACCCGGACCGGACTTTTTAGATCGACGTACAGGCCAAGCCAGAGAGATTCCAAGGATGTGCAATACAGGCCGCAAGGCGTTAGGTGGCGGTATTGGACGTTTGCGATCTCAGACCCATTCCCAATGATAACATCAGGCTCCCTCAATGGATTATGAATGGAAATAGCGAATAAAAGAAATAACGACCAAAACCCGACATCTCGGGTTTGGCGTGCAAGCGATGGCGAGTTAACCCGACTTATCTCGGGTCTGGCATCCAATGTGTTAATAGTAGCAATCTGTTGTATGTTACCTGCTCACTGGCTGCTGCCTGATCCTATCTGTCCCATCCCTGATCCACAGCTAGCTGCCCCATCCCTGATCCACAGCTAGCTGTCCCATCCCTGATCCACAGCTAGCTGTCCCATCCCTGATCCACAGCTAGCTGCCCCATCCCTGATCCACAGCTATCTGTCCCATCCCTGATCCACAGCTAGCTGTCCCATCCCTGATCCACAGCTAGCTGTCCCATCCCTGATCCACAGCTATCTGTCCCATCCCTGACAGCTAGCTGCCCCATCCCTGATCCACAGCTAGCTGTCCCATCCCTGATCCACAGCTAGCTGCCCCATCCCTGATCCACAGCTAGCTGTCCCATCCCTGATCCACATCTAGCTGTCCCATCCCTGATCCACAGCTAGCTGTCCCATCCCTGATCCACAGCTATCTGTCCCATGCCTGGTCCACAGCTAGCTGTCCCATCCCTGATCCACAGCTAGCTGTCCCATGCCTGGTCCACATGCCTGATCCACAGCTAGCTGTCCCATGCCTGGCTGAGGATGACAACTGTTGCCTGTGCTGAATACTGTTCAAAGTAACAGTTAACATTTTGTTTTACTTGTTACATTCTCCTGGATGTTTACTATAATATACTATCTATTTAGCAATATACGCTAATCACAATCTAAATTCCATTCTTTATCCCTGGAAAAGATAAAACCATACAAGCTGAGGGACTTCCGGTTGGCATGCTATAAAGAATGGCAGGCTAACAGAACTCCCACTCACTCAGATTATTTACCCAGATCCAACTGCTTTAACACAATAGGACTGCTGTCAAAATACGGAAGGGGACAAACTCAGAAAAGCTAATGGTAAAGTGACCCCAAGACAGGGACGCGGGAAGTCAGTCAGAGTTGGGGGTGCGGAGATAAGTGATATAATAACGTCATAGGCGGCGGGTGCGCTGAAGGGGAGGCAGTAACGTGCGCAGCGCGCAATTTTTATCATTTTTTGTCAATATACACACACCCATTAGGCTATGCGAGGCGAGCCCCACTCTTTTAATATATAGTGCAAATTAAGTGTTCAAATGAAGGCATCCAATAATAGATTAACCATTGTCTTACCTTAACCCTTTCAGTGCCACGGACGACATATCTTGTTTTATCAGCCCCCCCATTGAGTGCCCACGACGACAAATATCGTTTAACTTTTTATTAGCGATCTGAATTCATATTTCATCAACCGAGTCTCCCGTTGGTACACCAGCCCCTACAGGAGCTCAGATTGGAAAAAGCGCCCCCTATTGTCTATCCCTGTGTAACTGCAGGTCAGTCTGCTCAAGAGGGATCTGCTCGCGGGACGGAAATCAGCCTGGAATATATATTTACAGTAGCCAATAATCAATCAATAAGCGTGATCGATATTTGGAATGGCGATCAGGAATTGGAATACTCTTTTTGGAGAACATCTGATATAAGGTAAGGAGTCTATGTTACCAGTCTTGGGGTAATCGGATCTGTATTTGCGGAGATATCAGCGTGTCCCCTATGTGTGATGTGGCTGTTTGGCTGTGATCGCTGATGAGGAAATAAGAGAATTGATTTTTCAGCTTGCGTCTATAGCGTGCATACGTACACATATACTATCGATAATCTAGCGTTTATTTGAAAACGATTCATAAATAGGCCGAAAAATTACAACGTTTTTGTATATTCTTGAATATTCCAGTAAATGTCTTTTATCATGGAATCTTTATATTTTTCTTGAAAACGAGGGCTTTTCAAAATGCTATAAAACGAAAATGAACCGATAAAAAAAAATCCTTTTCGACAACGTTGACTGCAAAACGAGTCATTATTAAGCGACGGGCAGATTAGACACATAGCCATAATTTAAAACATAGATTAGGCGTTTTTAACGCTAACATTGAAGTGGATGGTGGCATTCAACGGGGTAAATCAATGTTAATCAAAGGCACTGAAAGTGTTAATGCAGCAAAATGCGACGTTTCGTCTTGGCATCAATGATCGTTTCTGCCCGGTGCAGCCCGGTACAGCATCTAAATTACTTTGTTTATATGCCTTGGAAAAATACCGTATATCCATTTTGCCTTGGGTTCATTAAAAAATCATAATATTCTTTTTTTAGAAATGTTTTGAGACGCAACTAGTAAGTTACCCATTGCTGTTGTGTTCAAACTCAACCGTGATCCTTTGCACCCAATCCACGACATGCGATTTGTGTGTGCTGCCTGCGTTTGTGCATCAGGTCAGAATCAGGTACACAGAAAATATCACAAAAAAAAAAAACAGAGGTTGGATTTCAACCATTTAAAAAACAACCATGTTTTAGACAGCTTACAGTAAAATCCTAACAAAAAAAATTAAGATTTTTATTGATGTGTCAACATTTTGGCCATGCAGTTACAACCCGCAGCACCCCCCCTTCCCGCGCCGCTGCCCCAAGTTATGGAGCCACGGAGGGTGACGACGACGCTAATGCTAACTCGCCTAGCCACGATGGATTTGAGCACACTGAAGCTAGTTTACTGGCTACTATACACACAGAGATTAACACATTCCCTGCCAATCACGTTGTACAGCGTTATTGCCGGCCATGCGTTGTCTACCAAACCACGCTGTACAGCGATATTGAGATCAATATTTCATTTTTTCACCATGGCATTCATAATTCATATATACACCTCCAGCGCTGCAGCTGGACCCTACGGCTAAAAAAAACGATGGCTCAATACTGCCGCCTGGTGGATGGTCGGGCGAGTTACACTGGTAAACAGGATATTGCTGCTGTGCGTCCATTAAATTCATCCGGCCGTCAGATATTGTCGCAAGGCTCCCGACAGACACAATAGTACATATTGATCGCTTTATAAACTTAATAATCGATATGATTTAGGTGTTTATTGCGACATACAAACCGGAAATGGACCTAGGCGATCGACGTCCTATACCTGGGATCTTTCACCGCCAGTCTCATTGACGCACGGTAAGAGGACACTAACGTTACTTTCAGCTTGATTGTTTATTATTTTCACTGCAAACCGATCTGATCAATATATCACCCATACTACATAAAGCATTTACTGACGATCACAGAATTATAAACGACCACCCCCCCCTTTCATCCGCGCATGATGAATCATAACGTATAGGATCATATACAGTTGAATTTTTTAATATAGCGTGTATCGGGAATAAACGGCAGTTGATAATCTATATATGCGTTTATGCCTATAACTCACGTTCTATGAATTACTGCAGAAAACGATAAAAACATACTTATATTCTAGACGGTATTTTTGGAATAATCTATAAATGAAAAAGTATAACGTTCCTACATCCTGAACGATAGATAATCGATGTTGAATGGGCCATAGTAATGTCAATTTAGCAATACAATTAAAAAAGTTATAGCCCTGCAAAGAAGGTGAACATCTCCATAGGCTTAGAGTGGTGGCAGTGAGCCTACATTGATGATCCGTTCTGATGTAAAGAATGAGCTGAGTTCTATTTGTGATACGCTGAGAGGACGCAAAGAAGCAGTTGACTGAATTCAGAGACAACATTAACTAGGCCCTGGGAGATATCAGGGAAGACTTAAAAAACAACAACACAAGTCGAGCAAGTGGAGCAGAGGAGTGAGGAGTGCAACCTCAAACTTGAAGAGGAGCCCCGACCAATGAAATAATGCAAGCTAACATCAACATCCCTCTCAATCTTGCATCTTGTACAAAAGCATGTGTTCTCTAGTCCCTAAGGTAAATACAAGTAGATGGCTTGCTAGAGGGCAGCAGCCATACGTGATCAACATCCAGGTGTCATGGTTTTTGCTTTATTTTTCCTTTCTGTGAGGGACAGCTGTCTATTTCGTCTCCTGTGAGGGATAGCTGTCAATCACTGGCCTATGTGGTTAATTGCCTCATGGGTCGGCAGGTGTGTGGGCTTGATTGCACCTGATTCAGTGCAGCTGTGCCTATGGCAAAGCTGAGTCTATTTAAGTTTTAATCTTTCAGTGTTAACTGCTTTTTCATTTCCTTGTGTTGGCTATCCTTTTGGTCAGGCTTATTATATTAAAGTGTAGTGCTGCCCTATTCAGCATTTAGCCTTCTTTGTAGCCATCCTTGTTTTGGGCTACTGGCTCATTTTACACTTTATTTTATAGAGGCTGAGCCTTTTATGGAAGTGTTTTCTTGTGTTCTTTTGGAACTGTCCTTTGCCTACCACGGCACATAAACTCCCTTGGTGGAGGTTTATTGTTTTATGTTTTCAATATAAACTCTGTTTTTAGGAGTTGCCTTTGTGGCTTATTTATTTTTCTACAATACCTCTTTATTTATTGAGTGTCGTCCTGTTTTTTGGACTTTACTTATTTTGAAAAAGTATAACGTTCCTACATCCTGAACGATAGATAATCGATGTTGAATGGGCCATAGTAATGTCAATTTAGCAATACAATTTAAAAAGTTATAGCCCTGCAAAGAAGGTGAACATCTCCATAGGCTTAGAGTGGTGGCAGAGAGTGGTATGAGAGGGGCAAACTGCGTGGCAGTTAATGTGTTAACACTTTTGATGCCGGCCGTGTTTTCCTTTTCACCCCCTTGAATGCCGCCACCCACTTCAATGTTAGCGTTAAAAATGCATAATCTATGTTTTAAATTATGGCTATGTGTCTAATCTGCCCGTCGCTTATCAATGACTTGTTTGCAGTCAACATTGTAAAAACGGATTGTTTTTTAATCGGTTCATATCCTTTTTATAGCATTTCGAAAAGCTATCGTTCTCTCAAATATTTCCGGAAAATAGATAGATTCACCCATAAACGGCATTTATTGGAATATTCTCGAATACACTAGACACGTTGTCATTTGTCGGCCTATTTATGAATAGTTTTCAAATAAATGCTAGGTTATCGATAGTATAATGTGTACTTATGCACGCTATACTGCCCTGTCAAGGCAGACTGCAGTAACTTCCAAACAGTGAAACTGAGAAAAATGGCTTTAAAGTTTTTTGACTTGCCATCCAAAATGTGTTATAGGTAGATAGATGATAGTACCCAGATTTAACATGTATTAATGAAGTAATCTTTAGGCATACAAAAATATGACGTAGTTATTTTAATTAACCCCAAAAAAGCAGCAATGATTTGCCTGGGACATCTAGGGGGGCAGGGCGTGCCCAAGCCAACCCTAACCCTTATTACTAGGTTTGCAGACTTTGTACGCAATATATACAGAATGGAATATTGAGTGTATATACAGTGTGTGTGTGTGTTGTATGAGCAGTGTCTTATATGTACAATGTGTGTGCCATTTATGTGCAGACATGATGAGCAGCCTGCTCCAGTCCGACGCAGGACAACCCAGGCCAGGCCAAGACGTCCAGCCCAGGCAGGAGATCAGGCAGGAGACCGTTCCTCGTACTGTACCTGGATAACTGAGTTAGCCGGATAACTTTCGGGTAATTCTGACTTAAGCCGGACTTTCCGATTCCCCGTACCTGGATTTTCCAAATCACCATGACAACAGATCCAAAAGTTTGAGCCTGGTCGAAAGCAGAGTTTAAGTTCAAGTTAGCCTGAACCATCGCCACGCCCCCGCAAAAAAGTGACAGCCCGTTTCCTGAAATTATTCCCACAGTCTACGATCTGCATTATACCATTCTGAATTACGTTTTTGTGCTCCATTCTTCCAGAGGGGGCTTTTGAAATGTAAAATAGACCCAAAATGCTGATACTAAATTCACTTTGTCCTAAATAATGCACGTTATATATACCGTGGCGCTCGCTCGGTGCGATGTACACATTATGACGTGGTTATTTTAATTGTAACTGGGATTAAGATGTCTGATGAGATGCGCTGTTTGACGGATTTGAGAAATTGAATGAGCCGTTGACGTCACATTAATGAATGAGGATAAAGAAATAAAACTTCATTCAAAATAAAGAATATTCTAAACACGGGTCTCTCGTTCATTAATGTATAAACAATGAATTTATCCCATCTGGCACAGTAGCCCAGCGGTAGTGCTCAAGCCTGCCAACCCAGTGACCGGTGTTCAAAACCCTGTGTTTCCAATATAATTCTTTTGAATATAATATTAATGATTATACGCCAAAGTAGCCTGGTTTTAAGTAAAATATTATAAATCTACATGCATTGAGGATGTCATTCTTTATATAGCTCTCAACGTGCACCAAATTGAATTATTCCTATATTGCAAAAAGAAGGAAAAGACTAGGGTTTCGAACCCCGGTCATCTGCGTGAAAGTCAAAAGAACAATCCGTTAGACCACAGTGGAGATAAGTAAAATATCGACTATACATCAATCAATGGGTAAGAGAGCCGTATCGTAATTCTGTATAACAGTTTAACTAATTATTTTCGCTAGCAAGATCTCATTTGCTTATTCAATCCAGCAGGCAAGTTTAAAGAAATATAATCTGATTGATTGAGGTAATGAGGGACTTAAAATTAGCCTATAGATAACGCATTTAACTTGTCGGCGAGGCGATTGAGCCGTACTGCAATATGTTACTAAAGTTTTAAATCAATTAATCAATCAATGCCGCTAGAGAATCAGGATCTCTGCCATCGATACGTGCTGGCTTTTCACCTGAAGTGGCCGCGCGCACTTAGCCTGGGTCTCAAGTCTGAATCGAGTTAACGAGACTGAATCCACCTTCGAGGAACAGGAAAATCCCGGCTTCAAACATCGGGTTAACTGAATCTGGATAATGACATCTTGATCGACTTAGTTGAACCAGGTACGAGAAACAGGGCCCAGGCAGGAGATCAGACGCCCTGGAAGACCGACAGTGATCCTGATCCAGCCCCTCAGCCCCTCCGGTTCATGCCGTGCAGACCAGGGGCGTTTTTAGGGTTAGAAAACATTGGGGGCTTCAGCCCGGGGGGGGGGGTGGATTTTTTATTTATTTTTTTTAACACAGAAATACGCAATTTTAGAGTAATTAGAGATGAATACAGAATAACTAGAATCATTAGAGGTTCTCAAAGTGAGGTCCAGGTCCATGAGAGGGATCTGGGCAGTCCCCATAGAAAATTCAAAGTTAACAGGACCAAATCATCACTTTCTTATTTATTTATTTAACCTTTATTTAGCAGGATAAAACATTGATCTGGTCCAAGAAGCCCCAACAGGAGTACAAATATACATATATACACATATATATATATATACATAATATATACATATACTGTACATACATACACACATATACACCAATAACAAAATAAAAACACAGTTAAGAATCATACACATAAGCAAATAAACAAACAAACAAACAAACATATGCACAGCCTATGTACAAAAGAAATAAACAGTTCATCTCTAGTCTTTACAGTTTTCTTCAATTGCATAAACACTCAAATCAAAAGTATTACACAATTATCAAAACCTTACACTCAAGGAGCAAAATATAGGCCCAGATTTGCACCCCTACAACCCCTCACACTTTTTGCAAAACAATACACAGTGATTTGCAAAACACTAAACACACTTGCATTACATTAGACACAGAATGTCAAATTACCACACATATGAGCCAATTGGTTAAACCATCAGATGCACAAACACACCATTGCTTAATTGTAGATACACCAATCAGGTTTAAGCACTATAAAAATGCAGCAGGTGAGTTCACCTGTCTTCAACCAAAATGGAAGGAGAGTGAAGTACTGTACACAGAGAATGTGAAAATATACAATACATTCACCAAACACTACACAAGACAACCAATGATGCAGACTGATGAAAATATACATTTTCTCCCATTTTCCCAAATCAGTCAACATGGAGAATCACAACAAAAAATTATCTTGCCAGATCCAGCTAGGCAAAGAGATAATGTCTAGTATTTTCTGTTTAAATATTTTCAAAGACAAATTTGTTTTACTGTAATTTTAACCTGTACTGGATACAGTATTTTATGTTTGTCTGATATTTGCTGAGCTTACATTTATATTTTTCATCAGTCTGCATCATTGATTTGAGTATATGTAGATAAATAAATTATATTTTCATCACAGCATTGGTCTTGTGTAGTGTTTGGTGAATTTATTGTATATTTGCACATTCTCTGCGTACTTCACTTACAGTACTCTAATCACTGAGAAGTAGAATTGCTAAATGTGTTTTAGGTTAAGCACAGCAGTGTGTGTATTGTGTAACTGGTTCAAACAGAATTAAGTCATATGAAACGTGTGTTTCATATGGTAACAAAATGTAGTTTTTATAAATTAGTGTATGGTTTTGACAAGTGTTTAATTTAGCAAAGGATCTGATGTGTTCTGATAATTGTGTGTGTGGTTGTGCTAATTGTGTGTTTTGAAACACCGGGCCCCGTTTTCAAAATCATGCTTAGGCAATCGAAAAAAAACTGTATTGTGTGTTTCATTATATAATGTTTCAGTCTTCTCATAAAAAAAATATTAGATTTTTGGGTCTTTTCCTGCCTTTGGTCCGCTTTGCATTCACATCTCAAATGAACCGCAGCAGGGTTCACTTGCAAGAGTGAATGAGCTTTCACACCACCCCAAACCAACTGGACTATCCGAGGAAATGAACCAGGGTTCGATTAAAGCTTATTATAGGACACTGGACATGGGTATGGATGGCTCCAGGTGCTGCTGCGTTAAAGTGCACCACTTCAATATCTGTACTATTTAAAAGCACAGTGCAGGACACACTCAAAGGTTATCGCACCTCAGAGATGGCAGTGGACATGTATGACAGGACAAAGGCCATATGTAATGGCCTTTGGATTGAGGAACATACTACCAGCCAAAGGAGGAAGCAGAAAAGGATGGACGAGTATGTAGTTGAGTCATCTTGTGGCACAAGCTCAGACCTCAGCTCAGGAGATCAGCTGAGACAGAGACTGTTCTATCGAGTCGTCGACAGAATGCTGCAAGAGCTTGAGAGCAGGTTCTCATGAGTTGGATAACAACTTATGAGAGGCATGAAAGCATTTGATCTAGTCGATCACTATCTTCTCTTGGACAAACTATATTCTATTGGTCTTTCCCGTAATGCTCTACTGTGGTTCAACTCCTACCTACATAACAGAAAACATTATGTTGCAATACAAGGTAACAACTCAAGTTTAACTGTGCAGCAACGAGGTGTGCCGCAAGGCTCAACCTTAGGTCCACTTTTGTTTTCTATTTTCATCAATGACCTTCCTTTAATTTTTTCTGAATGTAGTGTTCAACTCTACACAGATGATAGTTTTTTACACATCACAAACTAACTTGCCAAAAATACAGTACATTTTACAATCAAACTTTAATGGTCTTCAATTCTGGCTTGCAGCTAACAAATTAATCCTCAATAAAACTAAAACCTATGCAATGCTCTTCGGTACTTCTCAGAATATTAAATCTAAAACAATAAATCTACCTTTTAATATTACTTGTCATGATGGCTCATCACTGCATAGAGTAGAACACTTCAAATACCTTGGGGTATGGCTTGATC
Source organism: Notolepis coatsorum (assembly GCF_963971535.1). Lineage (NCBI taxonomy): Eukaryota > Metazoa > Chordata > Actinopteri > Aulopiformes > Paralepididae > Notolepis > Notolepis coatsorum. Next base: position 53,547,448 of record NC_140184.1, on the reverse strand, counting down.
AACTATCTTTCAAATGTCATATAGATAACGTGAGGAAAATTTACTTTAGCATGTGTGTTCTTTACCGCAATAGAAATAGTTTTACATTTACGGTCCGAAAAAAACGAATCTCACAACTCATACTACCCATAATGGACTATGCTGATATAGTATATATGATTGCAACCAAAACTACCCTTGTTCCGCTTAACACCATTTACAATCGTATATGCAGATTTGTTCTTGGCTGTTCATATAACACTCATCACTGTATCATGTATGAAAATCTCAACTTCCCTTCTCCCACAATAAGAAGGCAACAACATTGGTTACAGTTTATTTTTAAATGCATTTACTTTAATTATCCTCATTACATATGGTTCCTTTCACTTCTAATTATCAGCTTCGTCATTGTACTCAACACTTTTTTTCTGTTCCAAAAACCTTTAAATCAGCTGGTAAAAAATCGTTTATGTTTAAAGCTCCATCCGACTGGAACAATCTACCTGTCCACATCCGTTCAACATCATCTTTTAAATTGTTTAAAAATATGTTGTCCTCTCACGGTGAGACTATCTGCCTATGCTTTGGACCTCAATAGAATAATATTAGATAGATTAAACATTGCTGGTGTTGCAGTTCATGTTCTTGTCGTTGTGTTGTTGTTGCTGACATACTGTTGTATGCTTTTTATCTTTGGATTAATTTATTTTCTTGGCTGGCGTTGCTTACTCTGTTGTTTTGTTGCTTTTGTTTCTGTTTTGTTTTGTCTAGTTTTTTGTCTGTTATTTGTTGTTTGTTGTTTTTGTTATATATATTATTGTCAAATAACTCTGTATTGTCTTTGCGGACCCCCTTGAAAACAAGATGGTTTAATCTCAAGGGGTTATTCCCAATAAAGAAATTTCAATTTAGGACTTGTTGGTGATAGCGGGTCACTATGGGGTCGCTACCAAAACAATAGGAAAACGAAAGCAAAAATCTATCTATTAACACTTTAACATATTGGTAAACTAAAGTATTGATGATAATATACATTATAACTGCTGTTGTGACATGGTTATGATGTTTATACTTGAATATGTTTGAAAAATAACACGATACTTTTGTCAGACAGTCTAGACAGATTTATGATGTGATGTCATTTGCGGTCCGCCGATGGACCGCACAGGTGGAAGAGCTTAAATGACTCACAGAGACTCATGAATGAAATGGAGATTTTGGTCATGAACTCTATGATAAAGAGGTCGCCATGAGACTGACGTGCATGCGCCAGGGCACCAGTAGTGTAGGTGAGTTTTCCATTGCTTTCAGAACACTGGCTGGGGCTACAGGCTGGCCGGAGGGACCACTCATTACTTTGTTCACCAACGTGTTATCTGATGCATTGGCGGTTGTGGGATCTCCAGACAGTTTTGACACATTGGTCACTACCACCATACGCGTCGATAACCGGATCAGAGAACGTAAGTGTGAGAGCAGGGGCGGACCTAGCACATTTGGCGCCATAGGCGAGTTTCAATACTGCTAATACTATTCACAGGAATAGACCTATCTCAAACCCTGCCCTCTTTTCTAGATCCTCCAATCACAAACTTTGTCCGAGGTAAGCGACAGTTGTGATTGGAGGATCAAGAAAAGAGGGCAGGGTTTGAGATAGGTCTATTCCTGTGAGTGTATTGAAGAAATCTGTACGTTTTTTTTTCTCCAAAAAATGCATTGTTTTATATTTCTAATCAAGTACTCAAAACCATCATTTTTCAGCTTCAAGATTTCAGGCTGTTATGGCCTGGCTCCGCCCATAAGCACTTTGAGTGACAGTCAGTCCACACAGTCTGCGACTGGTAGAGAGAGAGAGAGGGAGGGGGTGGGAGGGGGTGGGAGGGAGAGGGAGAGAGGGAGAGAGAGAGAGAGAGAGAGGGAGAGAGGGAGAGAGAGAGAGGGAGAGGGAGAGGGAGAGAGAGAGAGAGAGAGAGAGAGAGAGAGAGAGAGAGAGAGAGAGAGAGAGAGAGAGAGAGAGAGAGAGAGAGAGAGAAAAAAAAACAAAAAGACAGGCCGCTCTCTTTTTCTCTGCCTCTCGGTGTGCTGCGCGGCAGCTTGTGGGGGGGGCCCTCCTTTCCTCCCTCTCTCTTCCTTTTTTTCTTTCTATCACTCTCCCGTTCGGAGGTGTGTCGCGCGGACCTCTGCGCGGCAGGTCCCCCCCCCCCCCCCCCCCCCCCCAAGTGCTCCTGAATGCTCTCTATCTCTCTCTCTCTCTCTCCCTCCAGACTAGTGCATGCAGAGTATGAGGAAGTGGTTTCCACTCGCTGTGTACAGTCAGTCTATGTAGATTGTGGGCGGGAATGAGCTACAACCACAGAGCCAATCACATCACTGTCTGCTACCCAGAGCCTGAGTAACGTCATTCAGGCCTTCAAATCAGGATGGCCTAATTTACTGGAGAAGGAAATGATCTGAGCTGAATCAGAGCAATCCGCCAATATGGTATTTAGACACTAAAACACATTGATACTAACTCCTATTACTATAATACAATGCTAGAGACTGAACAATGACATTTATAACGCATTTCACCTAAGAAAATTATGTATTATGAAATATAATCAAAATATAATATGCTAAATAAACAAACAAATAAATAAAAATTACAAATTCACTTTGTCTAAAGAACTATTTATATTGCACTCCCTATCATCACACTTCAAGGTTAGCCTGTAGCTCCTTCTGGTTTCCATTTACAGTGCAATCCTTCTGGCCTTCCTCGCTGCAAAGTCATCAATCACATCAAATTTTCCAACTCCTGAGCCAGCTCCTTCTCATCCAAATCAGATTGCCCTCCATGGCCTCTGCTTGCTTCATCAGCTCTTGGTGTGGCAGGTCTTGGAAATTGTACAAAATTGCATACCTTTCACCTTGGCACGTTTCTTGTCTTCTTCTTTTCTTCTTTTTATACTGGATGGCCGGATGGCTTTTGCCTCTTCATAGTTCTCTAACGTTAGTCTTTCTTTCCTCAACGCTCAATTCTATAAACACTTGACCGATACCCATCAATGCACAGCGCTCTAGCATGTTCTGACTGTGAACACCTAAAGCTGAGGCTCAGACCGACCGACCGTTTTAGATTTTTATGTTAGAATTTTTTTTTATGTAAAAATAATGGTTGCAGATATAGAGGGGGTGCCACAACTGCGCAGAGCAAAGACAATTATAAATAAAAAATATTATTAGGCAACCGCCTATATCGCCTGTAGGAAGCTCGGCCCCTGCGTGAGAGGCGGGACCGATATACTCGTGCCCCAGTGGAGGAAGTTCCCCCGCACCCTTAAGTAGACAGTTCATCTGAACCTATGCAGCTGGATAGCACGTCTGTGCATGACTCCAGAGAGACTGGTTCTCGTGTGGACTGGTGCCGGGACTGCAGGGAAAAAGGCCACACGAGGGTGGAGTGTCCTAAACTGAAGGGAAACAGTCAGTCTCGCTAGTGGCCCGAAAGACACTAGAGAGACATCATGCCACTCCCTTTCGAACCTTTCTGCCCATGGTTTTAGGCTGTCTGTTGAGGTTGATGCTTTTTTAGACTCAGGGGCTGTAGACAGCTTTATCGATTCCAGATGGGCTGGGGACTCTAAAATACCTTTACATTCCCTCCTTAACAGATTGAGTGCCACGCCCCTTTGACCATATGGGCTAGAGTGCCAGCACTGAATGGGAGGTCGGGGAAATTTGCGAAGGCTTAAACTATATCTTAAATTATGGCTATGGGTCTAAAACACCCACAGGGAAACGGAGGACAATAAGAATACACAGGAAACATAAAACCACGAGTAACGGATAACAAATACGGGAGTGAGTAGGGGAGACAGTCGGGAGTAGAGTAAGGGAAAACCAAGGGGGGTGGGGGGGGAGAGGAGAGAACGTGGGGCAGGGGGAAATGGTGGTGAGTTGGAGGAGGGTGGTTATGGGTAAGGAAGGTTGAATGCTTGGGAGAACAGGTAGGTTTTGAGTCTGGATTTGAAGGTGGAGAGTGAGGGAGAGTCTCTGATCGTCTGAGGGAGGGAGGTCCAGAGTCGGGTTGCAGCTCGTGAGAATGCCCGGTCACCGAAACTTTTGAGTTTGGATGACGGGACAGTGAGGGAAAGAGTGGAAGAGGACCGGAGGGAACGGGTGGGGCGGTAGGGGAGAAGGAGGTCAGTCAGGTAGGGGGGGCCAGGCTATGGAGGGCTTTGAAGGTGAGGAGTAGTGTTTTGAAGTTAATTCGTTCCTTGATCGGGAACCAGTGGAGGGAGTGGAGGACAGGAGTGATGTGTTCGCGGGACCGGATGTTAGTGAGGAGGCGGGCGGCTGAGTTTTTATGGAGGGAGCGGGAGGTGATGCCAGTGAGGAGGGAGTTACAGTAGTCCAGGCGGGAGGAGATTAAGGCGTGTATGAGGGATTCAGCAGCAGGGGGGGAGAGGCAGTGACGGATTTTGGCAATGTTGCGGAGGTGAAAATATGAAGTTTTGAGAATGGAGCGGACATGGGGGTCAAATGAGAGGGTAGGGTCGAGGATGACACCAAGGTTGCGGACTAGGGGGGAGGGTGATGGTGGAGTCATTGATGGTGAGTGTGATGGGTCCGGATCTGGTGAGGGTGGTGTTGGTGCCGATGATGAAGAGTTCTGTCTTGTCGCTATTTAATTTGAGGAGGTTATGGGTCATCCAGGTTTGTAGTTCAGTAATGCAGGATTCAATGGGACTGAGGGGAGGGCTGTGGGGGGATTGTGTAGTGATGTAAATTTGGGTGTCATCAGCATAGCAGTGGAAGTTGAGGTTGTATTTGCGAATGATGTGACCGAGGGGGAGAATGTAGCTTCAATGTAACGCTGATCCAATGTTATAGCACCAAAACACATAATCGACGCTGCTCCGAGCCTCGCCAGTGAATGTGATATTTGTGCCAAACAGCATTTGTTCCCGGGTGTTGAAGTGGGGCCACTCCTCTCGGCTGACAGGTCATCCCAGAGTGCACAGAACTCGTGACTTCTTGGCCAGAAGGTTCTGGTGGCCTGGTATGATGAAGGACGTTCGGGAATTTGTGGCAGCCTGTCCTGTTTGTGCCCGGAACAAAGTGTCTCAACAGTCACCACCAGGGCTGCTTCGTCCTTTGCCCATCCCTAGTCATCCATGGAGTCACATCGCCATGGATTTTGTGACTGGTCTGCCTCCTTCTGATGGTCACAGCGTCATCATGGTAGTGGTGTATAGGTTCTCCAAAGCAGCTCACTTCATTCCACTAGTCAAGCTGCCATCTGCTCAGGAGACCGCCCAACTGGTGGTTGACCACGTCTTCCAAATTCATGGCATCTGCCAGGACGTGGTGTCAGACCATGGACCCCAGTTTAGTGCACGGTTTTGGAAGGCTTTCTGTGCTATCCTGGGTGCGTCGGTTAGCCTGTCATCAGGGTTCCACCCGGAGACCAATGGGTAAAAAAGAGCGCAGCAACCAGTCTATGGAGAATACACTTCACTGCTTGGCCTCCTCCAATCCGACCACTTGGAGTCACCAACTGGCATGGGCAGAATATGCACATAATTCCTTGTGCAATGCATCCACTGGTCTCTCCTTATTCGAGGTTCAGTTTGGTTATCAGCCTTCACTGTTTCCTGAACATGAGAGGGACATGGGGGTGCCATCTGCAGAGGCGTTTATCCGTCGTTCTCGGGCAACATGGAAGAGGGTGCGTTCGGCTCTTGCACGTGCTGCGGCCTGGCACAAGCAGTTGGTGGATGTACACCGTCGCCCTGCGCCTTCCTACCGTGTGGGCCAACAGGTGTGGCTTTCCACACGCGACATTCCATTATGGGTGAAGTCGCGCAAACTCGCTCGCCATTTTGTGGGCCCTTTCACTATTGTTCGCAAGATAAACCCGATCACGATGCGTCTTCGGTTACCCTCATCAATGAGGGTACACCCTACATTTCACGTATCGCGCCTTAAGCCTGTTCGGAGGAGCAGGTTGGTTCCTCCAGAGAGACATCCACCTCCCCCTCGATTCGTTGTTGGCCAACCTGTGTATACTGTACAGCGTATCCTGTCCAGTAGGCGGGTTGGTAGGGGTATACAGTACCTGGTGGACTGGCAGGGTTATGGGCCAGAGGAGCGCATGTGGGTTCCGGCCAGGGACATCTTGGACCCTGAGCTTGTTCGGGAGTTTCTGAGACGTGTCTCATAGGGTCCGTCTGGAGCCGCACCCTAGAAGGGGGGTCCTGTCATGGTTTTTGCTTTATTTTTCCTTTCTGTGGGGGACAGCTATCTATTTCTTCTCCTGTGAGGGATAGCAATCAATCACTGGCCTCTGTGGTTAATTGCTTCATGGGTCGGCAGGTGTGTGGGCTTGATTGCACCTGATTCAGTGCAGCTGTGCCTATGGCAAAGCTGAGTCTGTTTAAGTTTGAATCTTGCAGTGTTAACTGCTTTTTCATTTCCTTGTGTTGGCTATCCTTTTGGTCAGGCTTATTATATTAAAGTGTAGTGCTGCCCTATTCAGCATTTAGCCTTCTTTGTAGCCATCCTTGTTTTGGGCTACTGGCTTATTTTACACTTTATTGTATAGAGGCTGAGCCTTTTATGGAAGTGTTTTCTTGTGTTCTTTTGGAACTGTACTTTACCTACCACGGCACATAAACTCCCTTGGTGGAGGTTTATTGTTTTATGTTTTCAATATAAACTTGTTTTTAGGAGTTGCCTTTGTGGCTTATTTATTTTTCTACAATACCTCTTTATTGAGTGTCGTCCTGTTTTTTGGACTTTACTTATTTTCTTAAATACTCAATTTGAGGCTTCCACCTGTAAAGGTTGTTTTTTGTTGTTTATTTTCCCCCTTCTCCTTAACACAATGGGGACCAGCCACGTATAAATACGGGTTTCGGTGCCATGCGTTGTGGACCAGAGGCACGTATATAGCCGTGGCAAGTTGTTATTGTTTTATTCCATATTAATAACCGGATCAAGATCCCCGACCGGCTCTGCAGATCTACCCTCGTCTGTGGAATCGCGAACATGCAATACCGACCAGATCCTCTTAGGGGCGCCATCGCTCCACTGCAGTATACCATGTGGGCAAATGGAAAATATATTTTTTTTACCTTACATTTACATTTTACATTTAGTCATTTAGCTGACGCTTTTATCCAAAGCGACTTACATGTTCTGTACGACAAGCCATCAGGAAGGGCACAACTCTATCAGCTGAGCAACAATGTTCATCAAAGTGTTGAGTGCTACAGTGTAGGTTAGTTTATTAGGACAAGTGCATGACAGTAAGGTTAGTTCGTTTTTTTTTTTTTTTTTTTAATTCATTTAACCTTCCAATGGCGTTTCATATTACCCTGATCCCGAACCAACAGCATGCACCGTTGATTACATTTCAAATCGCAGATTTCACCATGGAATAAGGGGATTTATCATCAACCAATGGACATATCGATCTACCAGATGCTGATCGATAACGGGGAAATTCTGGGGGGTATCCCACGGGCTGACGGTAAGACCCTTTTCACCTAAATTACAGCCGGATCGGACCTTGCTGTGTAACGCAAGCAGCCGATCGGTGAATGTGGCAGTTACACGGACACTGTTATTGGTGAACTGATCAATAATACTAAACAACCTCCCCCGCCGCCCCCCTTTCATCCATACATGCTTTGGGAGAGCCCGGATCATATGCAGTTTGTGTTATTTCTTTAGCATATATAAAACGGAAATGCCGTTGAATATAACGTTAGTAGCCTTTAGCTCCATAACTAGCTTTCCAGAAAATAGATGAGACGAAATCTGCGATAAAGCTTATATTCACGGCGCTATAAAATGACAACCTATTGATGGATTTATTTTTCTTTAAGCAATTTTGAAGGGACGGTTTATGAACTCAAGTGACAATGATAATGGACAGATAGCAATACTATAAAGTATAGATATAGCTCTACAAAAAGACATCGGTGTGTTGACAAACCTTGGTCCTCTACCACCATATTAGACGGGTCCCAGCGGTCGGCAATGTGTTAATGTCTGCGTAAGCAGTTTAGTGGTTATTCATACACAGATAACTTAGAGAGTCCCTATTATCTACTTGTGACCCACACACACACGCAGCCCTTACACCAGGTGTGTCCAATGAAATCAATGTAATGGATGAAGAGAAGTAATGTGCAGAAATGGGCTGCATTTTGCAACAGAACAAAGAACAAAAATGTCATGAAATGTAGCCATTGGGATTCTTTACATTTAGATAATTTTATTGACTTACCTTGAATAAATGCTACATTTCATCTGTACTGTGATGAGGGGACTTGCTTCCCTGAGCTCACTATTAGGAATGCAGCGCATCCGCAACCAGAGCATCTTTAAGCTGAGTTATATGCTCGGGTCTCTGATGTATCACTTGCCAGCTCCACTTGTGTGGTTTGGGGCGATTTCATTTTCCAACCCCCTCTCAGAAGTTATCTAAATGGATTGTACAATAATCCGCCGTGCCCTGCAACCACATGGCCAATAATTATTCTGTGTTCAAATCTTTGACAGGAAAAATTTGTAACAATCACCAAGAGAGCAGGTATTTTTCTTTTTCTTCCTCCTTTTTCCCTCCCCTGAGTGCCTGCAGCAGAAATGTTTGTGTACAAGGCTAGTATTGATTCTGAAAGCATTTGACAAAGGATAAATAAGATGGGAGAGAAGGGAGGCCTTAGCCATGAGCTTTTTGATCAATCAACATGTCACAGCTGGAACTAAATTCAATTCTTATTTATCAAAATCCCCTGCTTGGTTAGGATGCTATGCAACAATGCTTTGACCGAGGCCCCTAATGAGCCTCTCAGCCACAAGCACCGCTGCCTGGGAAATGGATTTCATGACAGAAACATTTAGTAGTGAAACCCTCATCACGTAATGAGAGTGAGTTTATTTGAATTGTACGAGGCTGGTATATTGATGGACGAGGGGGTGCATGTAGTTTTATTGTTTTGTATCCATAAAAACACCCTATGAAAGAGATCATACAAACGAGTGATTATCAGAATTATGTATAGAGAAAATGTAAATATACAGTTTAGGATGCATAAGTTCAGCACTAATACTAGCATGTATGTCCCCTGTGAATCCTTGGGGAAAGCAATCATTACGTTTTAGAATAGATCTGAGCCAATACCTATCATTTCATACAACCATGATGTCTTCTTGTCGAACAGGGGTCAGAGGTCTGGATCAGCCACGTCATTTAAAGGGGACATGTACTATAAATGTCATTTTTCAGTCTCTAGCATTGTATTATAGTAATAGGAGTTAGTATCAATGTGTTTTAGTGTCTAAATACCATATTGGCGGATTGCTCTGATTCAGCTCAGATAATTTCCTGCTCCAGTAAATTAGTCCATCCTGATTTGAAGGCCTGAGTCACGTCATTCAGGCTCTGGGTAGAAGACAGTGATGTGATTGGCTCTGTGGTTGTAGCTAATGCCCGCCCACAATCTACCTAGACTAGACAGCGCACTTCCTCATACTGCGAGGCAGTGAAACCCGACACCTCTGCATACTCTGGAGGGAGAGAGAGAGAGAGAGATAGAGAGGGAGAGAGAGATAGAGGGAGAGACAGAGAGAGAGAGAGAGGGAGACAGAGAGAGAGAGGGAGGGAGCACTTGGGGGGGGGGGGGACCTGCCGCGCCACACGGGAGAGGGGAGGAAGGGAGGCCCCCCCCCCCCACACAAGCTGCCGCAGGGAGAGAAAAAACGAAAGGAAGAGACGGCCTGTCTTTTTTCTCTCTCTCTCTCTCTCGCACCCCCCCCCCCCCCCCCCCACACAAGCTGCCGCAGAGAGATAAAAAACTAAAGGAAGAGACGGCCTGTCTTTTTTTTCTCTCTCTCTCTCTCTCGCACCCCCCCCCCCCCCCACCCAAGCTGCCGCAGGGAGAGAAAAAACTAAAGGAAGAGACGGCCTGTCTTTTTTTTCTCTCTCTCTCTTTCTCGCACCCCCCCCCTCTCTCTCTCTATCTCTCTATCTCTCTCTGTCTACCAGTCGCAGACTGTGTGGACTGACTGTCACTCAGAGTGCTTATGGGCGGAGCCAGGCCATAACAGCCTGAAATCTTGAAGCTGGAAAATTATGGTTTTGAGTACTTGATTAGAAATATAAAACAATGCATTTTTTTGAAAAAAACCTTACAGATGTCTTCAATAGACTAACAGGAATTGTGTAAAGTTGCCCAAATAGTGCTAGGAATAGCAGTACATGTCCCCTTTAAGAACAATACAGCCTGATGAACAAAGACAACACTGAGCCCCTCACGTGCAAACACTTCTGATTTAGAAATCAGTTTCTTGTCAGCTAAAACCATGAAGTCAGATAAAACCTTATTCCAATGTATTAGTATGGCAGAGACACAGAAATAGAGATCATCTTATCAAGCATTGTGGGCCTGGTCTACAAGATACACTACACGACCAAGGTACCCATGTACATGTCAAAATACTTCCCAAAGGTCAGTGAATACCACGATCACAACACCAGAGGGAGCTCCACAAATCATGTAAAACCCAGATTCGGCTCAAACAAGGGACTAAACACGTTTCGCAATTATGCCACAACAATGTTGAACGCCCTACCCAAAGCTGTAAAGGAATGTGAATCACTACCCACCTTCAAAAACACTCTCAAAGAACACCTACGGGAGACTGCAATTCAAAACTGGCCCCTACAAATGTCCTAACCCAGTTGTACAATAAAGACCAAGCATGGCTTTGTCAGTATTCCAATGTACCCAACCCCCCCCCCCCCCCCTCCAATGTACAGCCCCACCCAACCCCACCCCACCTACCCAACCTCCTCCAATGAACAGTTTCTATGTCAAATGTAGGTCAGTATTCCAATGTACAGTGTGTCCCCCCCCCCCTCCAATGTACAGCCCCACCCCACCTACCCAACCTCCCCCAATGCACAGTTTCTATGTCAAATGTATATACACTCTTTTTCTGGATTTTTTTAGTATCACAAACAGTACTGTATTTGAAAATCTGGTATGTCATAAATGTATAGATGTAGCAGTACTGTCTATCTGTATGTCGTGTGTGTCATATGATGAATTGAAAATGGAGGACCCTGATGGAAACAAGACGAACGTCTTTCTCAGGTCTGCATCCTCTTAACAATTGTATGTATTGAGCTGTACTGTACTGTACCCATTCTGCAATCTGTTAATAAACTTTTCAATCAATCAATCAATCAAAGCATTTAACAGTTTTAAAAAGGCTTTTCAAACCTTAAAGGAACATGCCAACATTATGGGAAATGCACTTACTGTCTTCTCCAGAGTCAGGCAAGAAGATAGATACCAATTTCCTCTCTGTGCATCCAGTAGAAAGCTATCCAGATGTAAGCTGTTTAGCACAAATGAATGGACGCGGATACAGAGACTACTATTCCCCTGCTAAAGCCTCTGAAAACTGGCCTAAAAATAGTAAAATGTATATATCATATCAAACTTCAATGTCATATTAACACATTCCCTGCCATGCTTCTATCCATCAATGTATGATCACTGCCACCAGTCTAAGCCTATGGAGATGTTTACCTTCTTTGCAGGGCTAAATTGTATTGCTAAATTGACATTACTATGGCCCATTCAACATCGATTATCTATCGTTCAGGATGTAGGAACGTTGTACTTTTTCATTCATAGATTCATACGAAAATACCGTCTAGAATATAAATATGTTTTTATCGTTTTCTGCAGTAATTCCTAGAACGCTAGTTATAGGCCTAAACGCATAATATAGATTATCGATTGCAGTTTATTCGTGATACACGCTACAGTATATTAAAAAATCCAACTGAATACGATCCTAAACGTTATGACTCATCATGCACGGATGAACAGGGGGGGGGGGGGGTCGTTTATAAGTCTGTGATCGTCAGTAAATGCTTTATAATAATAATAATAATAATAATAATAATAATAATAATAATAATAATAATAATAATAATAATAATAATTAATAATAATAATAATAATAATAATAATAATAATAATAATAATAATAATAATAATAATAATAATAATAATAATAATTATTAATAATAACTTTATTTGTATAGCACTTTTCATACAGAGGTTGCAGTTCAAAGTGCTTCACAACAGTAAAAAATACAGGTATAAGCGAGCATAAAAAAGATAGACAGGTAGCAAGGTATGGTAAATCACAGTGTTTCACATTAGGATCTAGCATCCCAATAGGCTCTCTGTTTACAGTTTCATTCAGTATAAAAATAGTTTATAATGATTCAGTTTAAAAATAGTCTAAAAATTATCAAATAGAACGGACATACAACAGGGTATTTAACATACAACAGAGCAGTGCATCAGTAAGAAGTAAAAAGTGTGATAAAATAGTTCTCTTAAATTACAGTGCATACAGTAGGAGGTAGTGAGATAAAATTAGCATAGAACCGACACATAAATTTGATAGGCAGTGTATAAAAGTAGGCAGGGTAAGAATAGTGCAGGTAAGTCATTGAAATGCCTGAGCAAAGAGATTGGTTTTAAGCTGTCTTTTGAAGATGTCTAGCGAGTTGGCTTTCCTGATGTTTTGGGGTAGTTTGTTCCACAGTTTTGGGGCATAGTTGATAAAGGCTGCATTACCGATCCTCTTTTGACTGTTTCTGGGATCTACTTTTGTAGATTTTTAAAGAGCCATTTGGTGTGTTCATAGTCCTCCCAGAAGCTCTGAAATCCAGCTTGGAAGAGCAGTGTCCTTTTGGAGCCTTTATTAAAACCTCTTACCTTGCGGGGGCCCACATGTGGGCCCTTTTTAGGACGATTTGCCCACCGGCACTTTGGCGACCCCTAGTGGCTCGGGTGTGCATATTTTGTAATACAATATATATATCGAATTGAAGGTTTATTTGTTGCCTGTCGATAGCGACAAAATCCGACAAAATCCGTTCAGCGGTTCTCGAGTTATATGCCAGTATTTGAGGCTTGTGCAAAGTACACGGTATTGCCACTCCCGACTCTTAGGGCTCTAGTTCCGTCAATCATTTTGGCGATCTCGAAAATTGTAGCCAATGAGTGTGGCTTTCCAATGATACCCCATCTGGGGATGTATGATCTAGGATCTAGGTGAAAAACTAACGAGCAAAAACAGGAAGAGAAAAACAGCCGAATTAATTGAAGTCTATGAGAAAACTGAGTTTTTCTTTTGTACACAGTACACAGATTTCTAAGCCTCCAGGCATTCTGGGGAAATACTACCTCTGGACTACTAACTACTACAGAAAAACTTGAGCAACACGTTTTTCTACAACTCAAGTTCAGACCTATGTTACTCTATTATGTTAGCACTAAAAGTGAATTTTCTTTCTGGAATCAGAAACTTCAGAATGTCATTTTTCCAAGGAGACCAGGCTCATGCATGTGCTATATGTATAAAGTTGTTTTGGTTTGCAAAACTAAAACTGAAATGGACACTTTTGGGGGGTGCAGGTTAAGCGGTTAACTAATATGACTTACTTTGACTTGATGATAAAATCTTACCTTTCCCCCCAGATTCCCAAGACTTGGGAGAACACATTTTGAAGCCAAAGAGATTGTTCATTATTGCTTTTTGTAAACAAGGTATGTGATATTCAATTTATGTTTTAATTTTTTTCATTTAGTGATATAACACATGTATACATTCATATAACATAACTGTAGCATACATATTCTGACCAAGTTGTCAGGAAAAGAATATCTATATCACTCAATTTAGCAATACAGGGTTGAGGTTATACATGTATTATTACACAATTAAACAGGCAAACCTAAAATAGGAAGAAAAAAACAAATATATTGATTATTTTGAATTTGGACTGAAACTCATTTCTTTTTAGATGCTTACTATTATGTACATACTACCATATAATACAGTTAGAGGGCTATTGTGTTTCCAGTGGCTTTAGGAGATAATGAGTTGGTGCAGTGTGCACTAAGAAATATTAAATGTATATGTTTTTAGATGCAAAGCAGCATTTCTATGACCGGCAATGTCACTCACTCACTCACTCACTCACTCACTCACTCACTCACTCACTCACTCACTCACTCACTCACTCACTCACTCACTCACTCACTCACTCACTCACTCACTCACTCACTCACTCACTCACTCACTCACTCACTCACTCACTCACTCACTCACTCACTCACTCACTCACTCACTCACTCACTCACTCACTCACTCACTCACTCACTCACTCACTCACTCACTCACTCACTCACTCACTCACTCACTCACTCACTCACTCACTCACTCACTCACTCACTCACTCACTCACTCACGGTTAGCCACTCTGCCCCTAGTGGCACCTCACAGGGGTGGGGGATCAGTGGCGTTGTTTCAGTAAAAGCAAGGTATGGCGAGGAGGGAGGGGTGGGTGAAGGGGGGGGGGGCTCCCCCACCCTTGGTGGATTTTTTTTGTCAAATCAGTTGTGCAATAGTCACTTTTGGTGAGTTGTTTCTATACAATTCAGTTATATCACATTTAGGTATGACACAGGACTACACAAGCATTTTTAGTATAGAAATGTGTCAACAGACTAAAGCAGGGAACCACAATATTTTGCATACAAATTATGCAGAATGTAATATCATAAATGTCTATTACTTTTCTTGCAATTGAGCCCATTTTCCTTAGGTACGGTTTTGAGGTGTGTGTTCAACAGAATGTAGTATCAAAAACAAATTCACAAAAAGTATGGGTTACTGAATGCTGAACTGCACTGTTATAATCACTAAGCCATTGTAAGACCTTACCTGTGTCCCTGTATCACTTGTCTCTGCTGCCCTTTGATTAAAAAACGTCCCTATGTCCATTTTAAATTTTTTTTGGGCATATTTCAGTTAGTCACAGTAAAAGTCACCTAGTAAAAGTGAGATAATTGACAATACCAAAACATGCTAGGGCTGTACCGAATAGTTCGAAGCTTCGTTCATAATGTTGACATTCAAATTCTAAATCAACATACAAAATTGTAATACATTTTTTAAATTTTTTTAAAATGTTTACATTTTTATTTGCCAAGGTATGGCAAGTGCCATACATTGCCATACCAGAACGACGCCCCTGAGGGGGATGCTTTGTGTAAAGTGCTTCACATCTACTCTGTGTCTTTGTTTGTTTATTCATCAGCCAAATCAACTCCAGCCATGGTGCTCCTGTCTCTCGGAATTACAACCCAACAAAGAATTGACCAGTCACACTTATCTGGGTGAACAAACAAGCAAGTAATGGAAATACATAAAAAGAGTTGGAGGATGAGAAGACTGTAATTCTGATTAAACTGTAAAACGAGTGAGCAGAGCGTAATTCTGACTAAACTGTATGAGGATGAGTGGAGTGTAATTCTGATTAAACTGTAAACGGAGTGAGAGGAGTATAATTCTGACTAAACTGTATGAGGATGAGTGGAGTGTAATTCTGATTAAACTGTAAAAGGAATGAGGAGTATAATTCTGATGAAACTGTATGAGGCTGAGAGGAGTGTAATTCTGATGAAACTGTATGAGTGTGATGAGTGTAATTCTGATTAAACTATGAGGAGTGAGATGAGTGTAATTCTGGGGAAACTATCAGGAGTGAGAGGAGTGTAATACGGATGAAAATGTACGAGGCTGAAAGAAGTGTTGGAGTGAGAGGTGGTGGAGTGTAATTCTGTCGATTGCCTCATCCCACCATTTCTCTGTGAACTCAACACCCGTTTTCTGTTCCCATGCAGTTTTAACTGTGATGATACAATTGATTATCAAATTATATAAGAGCGGATAAAATCTGCCAGATTACTGCTGGTTGGGGAGCTTATTGTGAGCAGACTCTCCCATGGCTGACTTAGAGTACTGTAGGTGGGGAAGAACTCAGGGACATGGGAGGAGGAACATGTCTTCATATATGTGGGACGGGGGTCAAACAGAACGAGATCAATCAGAACAACTGAAAACATTCCTTTTATACATGTCTAATGTTTGTATAAAGTTATCTCAGGCATGCATGGATAAAGTCAGTGGTTCCTGGGAACTACAGGGGTCCTGGGGGGGGGATCGAGGGGAAATCCATTATTACCTACCTCGCTTGAAGGTAGCACAATGAGAAGATGTTTGAAAATGACTGTTGTATGACTATTGTGATTATAGGTTCCCCTCTCCTGAGTTTATACAACTTAATTACTTAACTTAATACATAAATTATTGTCAATTATATACTGAATAATACTTTATCTAGCAATAGAAAACATTTTACACAACATATTGTAACAATCTCCGTTATTGACGACTCACCGACGCAGGGGGGTTAGTTCTCACGTTAAGGTTTATTACAGTCTCTGGTTACAGCATACAACATGGGTGCATCACCTCTCGTCGTTCCCAACAACTGCACCTGACCTGCTAACATTCCCCCAGTTACATGTCAGCCCCTGCACTCCAGCCTCTGTCAATAGCGTCGCTGCAACGTTAAGTCGAGTTCATTCTTACTACACTAGTACACGTATGATCAATGCAATAATGAACACATATATATATATCTTGACATTTTAAACAAGTTACCATTCATTCATTCATTCATTATGCGTCACCGGCGGCGAAATTAACAACAACAACACGCTGTGAGAGAGAGAGAGAGCGAGAGAGAGAGAGAGAGAGAGAGAGCGAGAGAGAGAGAGAGAGAGAGAGAGAGAGAGAGCGAGAGAGAGAGCGAGAGCGAGAGAGAGAAGAGAGAAGAGAGAGAGAGAGAGAGAGAGAGAGAGATAGAGAGAGAGAGAGAGAGAGAGAGAGAGAGAGAGAGACCGAATTAACTCACTGTTTACGTGGTCGAGGAGGGCTTGATAAAGTGTATAATTATGTCCACTGTTGTCCCACAGTCCCAGACTGTTGATGTATATCCACTCTGTCCAGACTGCATCCAGATATTAGCCAAATAGCTTGTTAGCACAACACAACAGTACTGTGATGAATGAATGAATGAGTCTGTCTTTGCCCATTTCCGCGTCGAACAGCCTGCAAACTACCTGCCGTTCTATCGTCCTGCTCTAAGACAAACTCTAACCTTAACCAACTTTGAAAGAGTGCCTAAGCTTAACCGTCGAAAGAACTTGCCGTCACGCTCTAAGACAAACTCTAACGTTACCTTAACCTACTTCGAACGAAGAGTGGCTAAGCTTTCCCAGTGTAGAAACTGCCGTCGGCCAATCAGAGAGCGTCTCCGAGAAATGCGGCTACGGAAATTATTGGCGCTGCTTGCTTAGATGATAATAGATCGCTTGAAAACGCGCCCGGTTTCCATCATAATACATCATATTTCAACGCACAGCGAATTACGTACTGATTGGCTGCGACAGTACAGCGATGAAACCAGTGCACGCCCACTGTAAGCGCTATGCGTCTAGCCCAGGAGAAATGCGGCTATGGAAAATATAGAGGCGGTATTATTCTCTAGCAGACAGTCACTTCCTGTTAATGAAAACAATTATTTATATTTGATTAGATTGTGCATTGGAAACACAAACATACTTAAAATGAGTAAATATTATTCATTTTAAACATGTTTATTTGATTTCTAGGGCTCTTAAAAAAAATAAAAAATTAATTAATTCTTCTTCTTCTCTCTTTTAACCAGGGATGGCGGCACTCTAGCGCCCCTATTGACCAGCCGCCACTGGGTCTGGGACCTCTGTGTTAAATTAATATTATAAACAGGGTATAAGAGAGAGCTAAATAAGAGTTGAAATGGCTTCCATATCGCCAGCATTGTTGCTTAGGTTGTATGACAAGACGCAAGGAGAAAAGCTGCAACAAACCATGCTACCTGTCACTATCATCCTCCTCCTCATCATCTTCATCATAATCATCATCAGTGTCATCCTCCTCCTCATCACATTAATCATCATCATCACCATCATCATCATCATCCTCATCATCATCAGCATCTTCCTCAGCGTCCTCATCATTTTCCTTGTCCTCCTCATAATAAATACAGCACACTGTATGAGGCTGAAGCTGCTAGTGATGAGCCTGTTTGTGGGTATTTATTGTGATAGAGTATATGCATTTCAAGGCATCCCACTGTTATGAAGTAGCTAGTGGCTATATTATGCCATTCCCTCCCAGGCTTTTAGAGGATTCAAACAAAGAACATTGAGTAGAGTGCACTGGCAAGTCCCCACAACATCACTCTGGCTTGATGGGGAGAGAGAGAGACAGAGACAGAGCGATTAAACTGATATTTCTGATGTATTTCTTACTATGGAAATATTTATCTTGAAAATTGATTCTGCTAATATTCCCCCTTAGCTATAGCATAAATAATGGTTTCAGGAAAGGTATTCCAATACCTTCAGCAACAAAACACTCACACATCTACTTACGCAGGGGGAAGTTATGAATGAAAGCTCACATCCAAATGTATAATACATAACACACAATAATCAATCTGAAATGCTTATGACAATTAACACAGCCCGATCGAATAAGAGCTTGGTGTTTTGACAGCTTAGATTTGGATTAAACCTGGCCTAATAGGATCATTTTTCTCACGAAAGGTACTCTCTTAAAGCAGGGCAATCAATTATTATGAATTATGCATACATTGAATTAAGGTCTAATGTCATTAATATGTCTCATTAGTTTGCATTGAGTGAGGGAGATGTCCCCCTCGTTGGCTCTTCCATCAAAGAAGGAGGGGGTGTGTCAGGGGGGGGGGGGGTAACAGTATTTGCATTGAGCAGAGGCGCCATTGTGTCAGTGTCAAATGAAGTGTTTGTAATGCCTCTCTCTGTTGCAGGAAGCCATGGGCTTTATTCATTTCAAATATTTTCAGTGATGCATTAGTGTCAGGATGCGCCCGCTCCATTTCTCAGCGGCAAGCAGAACCCTGACAGCCTGGCGGATGTGTAAATACAAAGGAAAACACTTAACTATGACATCATCGGCGCTGGGTTATTAATCTTGCTTTTTAAGGGGCCTGTGCAGACTGACTGTAGCTATCCTCCTAGCCCAGTGTTGCTCGTTTCTGACTATTATGTTATCCAAAAATATCCATTAGGGAGATGGATGTATCGGGTGGGGGGGATGGTTGGATGGTCGGAAAACAAAAGAAACACACAAGCACTGATTGGGTGGGTTATGGGTTAAGGGCACATTGACAATGGGAGCCTTTGTTTGAATGGGCTGTTAGCTACCACACAGGGCATAATGGCTGCCGCTGGTAAAACCACA
Source organism: Notolepis coatsorum (assembly GCF_963971535.1). Lineage (NCBI taxonomy): Eukaryota > Metazoa > Chordata > Actinopteri > Aulopiformes > Paralepididae > Notolepis > Notolepis coatsorum. The sequence goes on along the minus strand of NC_140184.1, from coordinate 53,528,197 downwards.
CATGTCCCTGGCTAATGAGTGAGGAAGAGCTGGGAGCCAGCAGCATGCTGCAGGATTTAGGGGAGTGAGACTCGTATGTACTGCTCTTGTGCACTGTGTATCGAAACCTACAGCAAGACTACCAACTTGAGTTTATAATGTGTAGATATAATGTTATGATTGGCCACTCATCCGCTGACTGTATACTGTAAGCACACACAGCAAGCAAATACTATAACACTGTAGTTATACAGTGTACTCAAATAAAGTTACTTAGGTGCAAGTGGGTCGACGTTGAAAGTCATCTTTGGTCTTTGGCTGAAAACTACCAAAACTAACATTCATAGAGAATATTTATCTCCACCAGGTGGAACGCCAGTCGTTTGTATGTGTGTTTCTGTCTGTCTATCTGGAGCTAATCTTGCCAACTACAAGGCAGGGGTGGATGAAACTTGCTGCTCAGAGCCTCCGAGATTCAGCTCTCTGGCACCTGCATGCATTAAAAACATTGATGAATGAATTATTACATTTTCATCACTGTCCATTGAAATAAGCCCTGCCCCCTTTTATATCTCATAAACCGTTTGTCATAGACTTATGGGAGGTGTTGACTCAGTACAGACTACTACTTTCATTGGTCTAGGTTAACCATGCCCCCATGCTTAAAGGGGAACTCCAACATTTTGGGAAATTAGCTTATTTAACATCTTCCCTGGAGTTAGACAAGAAGATACATACCTTTTTTGTCTCTGTGCGTGCATTTTAGCTTTGGGAATAGACGCTCCGTTAGCATAGCTTAGCTTCATCACTGGAAGTGAGGCAGGACAGTAGCCTTACAGTGCCTTACAGTGTATTGCAAGGTCTGACATTGACCAAACTTGATATGCATGACCTTGGTGGGCTCTAGGTCAACTCCTGAAAAGGGGGTCAATGTCAGACCTTGCAATCAAAAGTTAGGGGGCGCACTGAAATTATGGCAAGGGTTATTAGCCCCCTAACTTTTGATTGCAAAGTCTGACATTGACCTCCTTTTCAGGAGTTGACCTAGAGCCCACCAAGGTCATGCATATCAAGTTTGGTCAATGTCAGACCTTGCAATACACTGTAAGGCACTGTAAGGCTACTGTCCTGCCTCACTTCCAGTGATGAAGCTAAGCTATGCTAACGGAGCGTCTATTCCCAAAGCTAAAATGCACGCACAGAGACAAAAAAGGTATGTATCTTCTTGTCTAACTCCAGGGAAGATGTTAAATAAGCTAATTTCCCAAAATGTTGGAGTTCCCCTTTAAGTGTGTAATAGTGTGATAGTGTAATTGTATAATATTGTGTAATGTGTATTAGTGTAAGTGTGTAATAATGTCATAGTGAAATAGTGTGCTAGTATAATAGAACAAATGTGTGATAGTGTAATAGTGTAATGTTGTGCAAGTGTGATTAGATACCGATAATTAACTCATTCAGCGCCAGTCACAATGATAGTCGGGTTAACTCGCCATCGCTTGAGCGCCAGACCCGAGTATAGTCGGGTTTTAATCGTTATTTCTTTTATTAGCGATATCCATTCATTTTCATCCATCCAGCCTGATGTTATCGTTGGGAATGGGTCTGAGCTCGCAAAAGGGCAAATACCGCCGCCTACGCCTTCCAGTTGGTATTGCACCCCATTGGGAATGGTCTAGTTTATTTTCTGGGACGATCCAAGCCATGCGGGCAGGGTTTAAATACTCAGGCGAGGTAACCTGTTTCAACAATACATCTGCAAGGCTGCCCCCCCCCCTCAATATGCAATGCTGTTGAACGTGGCACGGACCTCCACGCCCAATACTTCAAATGGCAATGAGATAATTGGATTCTTTCTTTTGCATTACATCAGATACAAGGTAAGAACACTATATATAAATGTTATCGTTGATCTGATATGTCTTTCTACCGCGATCGCGACTGTGTGTGTGTGTGGCTGTGTGCCGTTGAGTTTGAGGAGGCTGCGGCGGAGCCCCGCGGTCCAATGCTCTTTTCATGTAAGCACGAGGAAGGATAATAATGATAATCTAGCGTTGATTTCAGAAAGATACTATAATCAGGCAAAAAATGACAACGTGTTTAGTGTATTCCACTAAAAAGCTATTATCCGTCTTTCTCTGGAATTACTCAGAGGCAACCAAAGTTATACTCATATTCAAAAGGCTATAAAATGGAAATGTACAGATGAAAAAAAAATCCGTTTTGTACATGTTGACTGGATGCAACTAACTGATAATCGACGGGTGTATTAGACCCATAGCTATACTTTAAGATATATTTTAAGGACTCGCAAATCTCGCAGTCCCCCCATTGACTTACAGCTGTGGCGCACTAGCGCCATCTCATGGATTAAGCCGTGGCGCTGAATGAGTTAATGGTCATAGATGTGTCTGCATTTGTTAAATATTGTAGGTGTGTTTGTTTGCTCTGTGAGAAAGAGAGAGAGAGAGAGAGAGAGAGAGAGTATGAATCTATCTATTTTAGTAGTGAGAAATTATTAAAAGGTTGATATTGGTCGCCTTGTTGGTCTGATAAAGACTCATCCTAGCAGTAAGTGAAAGTGAGGGGGAGCACTGACAGGGCTCTCATGGTGCATAGGCCAGGCACAGCAGATGCGGGGGTAGTATTGATATTCCCAGTCATGTCCCTCGCACACAATGATGCTCAGTCCTACTTATTCCAGGCACATCCTCCAACCTCAAAACATCCACTAAGCATGAACGCAAGCGCATAAAATAGCCATACTCCACATGAAAGATGAATCACTACACCTAACATTTGCAGACTGCTGAAATAGCGTCATACATAATTGTTTTCGCCACAATTTATTCATCATCACCCCAACAATTCCCAACTGTTCTGATGCAAGCTCCTACATATATCTGCCGTCCTCACTTAATTCACAGCTTGACTTCTAGGAGCACAACGACCTATGTATCATTTTGTGCGGTACTGAATCGAGCATGATGACACGCTCGCATCGCTGGGCTGCGAGCACTAAACCACAGAGCAACGATGCACTGTCAGTCTACAATTACGGCAATCCATTTCTACAGATCCGGCGTCTCGCTGTAAATGCCGATGAATGCCCTCATTATGCAAACGACAAGAACCAACCCACGGCCTAATAGTGACCAGCGGAGAATACAGTAGCAGAACTATGAATATCATAAAGGCTTGTACTCATCCTCTCTGTGGGTCCTTAACAAGGGTGGAAAGTAACTAATTACATACATTTAGTAGCTTTTAGCTTTAAATTAGTAATTATACTTTTACTTAAGTATATTTTGTTTGGTATTGTAACTTTAAATAGCATTTGTTACAAAGTAAACATTTTGTAGGCTTTCCATACACTTTGTGCCAGTAAATTTCATCGAATCAATTAGCAATGAGGAGGAATCTGATTCTTAACACATTGGTCGCCAAAAACGACTTACGCCGTGTTTGCCCGCCATGCGTTGTACGCCAACAACGGTGTAAATCATTTTTGGGAGACTGGATGAATTTTTTCGCCATGGCATTCATAATTCATCCAGTCTCCCTCCGGACTGCAGCGGCACCCTGTATGAGATTGCAACGCCTCAATACCGCCGCCTGGTGGATGGTCGGGCGAGTTACATTCTCGCCAAAACGGGAAGTGGCGCTGGTGCATCGAGGAAATCCCTCCGGCAGTAATATCTTGTTACGTGGATCCAGACAAACACTATAGTGCATTTGGATCGCTTTCTAAACTCAATAATCGATATGATTTCGGCGTTTATTGCGCCATACAAACCGGAAATGGATCTAGGAGATCGGCGTCAAATAATTGGGATATTTTTCCTCCAGTCTCATCGGCGAACGGTAAGAGGACACTAGCGTTATTTTCAGCCTGATTGTTTATTCATTTTACTGCAAACCATCTGCTCAACATATCAACCCATACTAAATAAAGCCGTTACTGACGATCAAGGAATTATAAACGACCCCCCCCCTTTCCTTCACGCATGATGAAGCATAATGTATACCTATCATATACATTTGAATTTTTTAATATAGCGTGTATAGGAAAGAAACGCCAATCGATAATCTATCATATGCGTCAGGGCCTATAACTCTCGTTTTTGGAATTACAGCAGAAAACCTTAAAAACATACTTATATTCTAGACGGTATTAACACAACAATGTATGAATGAAAAAATATAACCTTCCCACATCCTGAACAATAGATAATCGATGTTGAATGGGCCATAGTAATGTCAATATAGCAATACAATTTTAAAAGTTATAACCCTGCAAACAAGGTAAACATCTCCATAGGCTTTCAACGGTGGCAGACTGGGTACAATGATGGGCACAACCCCGGGCGCCCAATGTGTTAATCAGTGTAAAGAGAAAAAAAGCAAATCAACAAAGCTAAATCCTACTGAATTCCCATGAATTTAGAGGAAGTTGAATATGGACTTGACGTGATTCCCTGGCCACATCAGAGGGAATCAAGGGACCATGTCAGCTTCAAGTAGGTGGGCTACTCAAGTATATGAGCTAACATTAGCTAAAAAGCTAACATCCATCTCAGTGATGGTTTGCGTTAGCCTAGTTGTCTCGCTAGCTCACTGAACAATAATAATGAGCTTGCTTGTTAGTTTACCAGCTTGAAACATTATTGAATAACAAGGCTAGGCATTTAAAACATTAATTTGAGAGTCAAATCGGTTACGGTGTGTGCAGGACAGAACGGGTAGACAGGAGGCAGGTGTTGATTCTCAAACAAAATAATGTTTTATTTGTTTATAAAAAAAATATATAAATAATATACAAAGTATATCAAACGATACATATATCTATTCAGTTTAATCTGGCCCTTCACAACAGAGTACATATGAAGCAGAGTAAACTATACACACCAGGTACCAATCAGGGCAATCAGGGCAGAAAGCAGTGGCGTTGCGTAGTCTAAATGGCAGAGGATGCCATCATCTGCCAAGTCAGAATAATTTTTTCGCAACCTATTCGTAAACCATTCGTTTTGACAGGAACTAACGTTAGCTAGTTAGCCAGCTAGCGCCGGTGTTTGATTCCAGTCGACTAACTTAGCGTTAGCTCTTGTCATTCACCCATTACTAAATCTAGCCATTCCCATGTTGGCTGTTTTCCATTTGCATTGCTGTCAAATATTAAATAAGTTTTACTACGAAGGTAGCTTGCTATGGCAGTGAACTATAAGATTGCTAACGTTAGTTAAAATTCACCATCACAGAAATGGAATAGCACACTATTGGCATTGGTCAGCACTATGAAGTACCGTAGGCTTACCTTGTCAATAGACCTGGACAGATTTGTTAAATCAGAATATCCAGTGGTGGTCCAGGGATTGTTTAGTTCCGCAGCCGCTTTGTCGAAAATAAAACAAAATAATGTTTTATTTGTTCCTGCGAGATATCAAAAAGGGCATAACCGCCGATAACAGGGAATAAAGAAAATTGGAGACTACTCTCGTCTCCAAACAGGGAAAACAAAGGAGAGACAAACACTGTCTCAAAAATACGTTATCGCGAAAAGAAGTTAACAGAACTATACTTCAAAACGGGGAAAGCAAGGGGGAGAAAACTCTGTCTCCAAAGACGTAGTACGAAAACAAACAACACGGCGGGCGACGGTGCTACACTATAAAACTATACACACCAGGTACCAATCAGGGCAATCAGGGCAGAAAGCAGTGGCGTTGCGTAGTCTAAATGGCAGAGGATGCCATCATCTGCCAAGTCAGAATAATTTTTTCGCAACCTATTCGTAAACCATTCGTTTTGACAGGAACTAACGTTAGCTAGTTAGCCAGCTAGCGCCGGTGTTTGATTCCAGTCGACTAACTTAGCGTTAGCTCTTGTCATTCACCCATTACTAAATCTAGCCATTCCCATGTTGGCTGTTTTCCATTTGCATTGCTGTCAAATATTAAATAAGTTTTACTACGAAGGTAGCTTGCTATGGCAGTGAACTATAAGATTGCTAACGTTAGTTAAAATTCACCATCACAGAAATGGAATAGCACACTATTGGCATTGGTCAGCACTATGAAGTACCGTAGGCTTACCTTGTCAATAGACCTGGACAGATTTGTTAAATCAGAATATCCAGTGGTGGTCCAGGGATTGTTTAGTTCCGCAGCCGCTTTGTCGAAAATAAAACAAAATAATGTTTTATTTGTTCCTGCGAGATATCAAAAAGGGCATAACCGCCGATAACAGGGAATAAAGAAAATTGGAGACTACTCTCGTCTCCAAACAGGGAAAACAAAGGAGAGACAAACACTGTCTCAAAAATACGTTATCGCGAAAAGAAGTTAACAGAACTATACTTCAAAACGGGGAAAGCAAGGGGGAGAAAACTCTGTCTCCAAAGACGTAGTACGAAAACAAACAACACGGCGGGCGACGGTGCTACATAAGCACATAACAGGGTATCCAAATGACAATGCAACACACGGTAATAATATAAACGGCAAACTAACTTATCCTCCAAGGCGGGAGCGATAAGAGTTTCTTCAGTAAAGAGTACTCACGGTAACTGTTCAGTGAACGACTGACAATCTGAATAGCAAACAAGGAGTATGTAACTGAGGGGTTACAAAACCCTGACTGTATTAAAGATTGTGATAGATTAAACCACTGCTAGTTATGTACTTTAATTACTGGCCAAACAGTACATCAAATATAGATGGTGAACACCCACAAGAACACGGCATTGACACAGAAATACTATTGGAGGGTAATTTATTATTATTAGGCAACGTTAGGTTACAGAATGAGAATTAGGGTCGCGCTTGTATGGCGAAGAATATACGTAAAGTCAGTCAAGAGCATAAGTCACTACGAATAGCATGAATCCTAAGATGGGTCTAAGCTGACGCCACCTGTTGTATAGTAGCAATTATATAGGGCAACACCGGTACCAACTGGAGACAATGGGTTCCCTCCGGGGTGTAAGGCCTGGAGGGTAGAGGAATGTTCGGGTACTCCGTCTGATTCAATGGGGAATAAAGAGACTCCAGGTACAGGAGTCGGTGCTTGTACTCCCTTGATCAGCAGCCAAAAGCAATAGTTGTAATCCAAGATGCTCGACAGCATTGACGACAGCTAGCCAGCCCCGTCCACGAGGCAGGCCCGAGTGGTAATCCTCACGAGGTTAAATCCCAAACGATAGTGGAAATCAACGGTGCTCTTCTCCGGTAGTCACGTCCCAAAGCAATATAATCAAACCAGGAATGGTTCTGCAATCGCGGGCGCCGATTCTCCTGTGTACATGTCCAACGGTTCTCGCCTAGGACTCCTCGGGTGTAGGCGACGTATTTAGGCCACACAGCCTGGTTAAGTGCACTAGCTAAAGACACGACGAACCAATGGGTAATGCTACACACGGAAGAACTGTGGCCGCACGATATACAATAAATGATCGACTATTGACTTCACATTAGATTAAGTCGAACTCAACGTTACTTCATTAAACTCTGACACTTTAACATTCTATTCGCACGCGGTTCTCAATGCTCTATTTAGACGTAAGGTTGCTCACTTCACTGTATCACCAAACTTGATGAAACAGCTACTTAGACGTACTGGGGTAAGGTACTGCTGTTTACACCTGCGCCGTATTTATACTTAAGTGAATATCTAGTCCCAACCTCAGTCCTTGTCTCGTATTACTACGCTGACTCTGGGCATGTTCTGACATGCCTGCAGTTGTCTTTGAACTTGCCGTTGGGGGCTTGCGCGTTGGCGCCTGGGGGCGCTGTCCAATAGGAGAGCGAATATTACTCTGGTCTGTACGCAGGTAAAGGGATATTCGGTGTATATATATAAATAATATACAAAGTATATCAAACGATACATATATCTATTCAGTTTAATCTGGCCCTTCACAACAGAGTACATATGAAGCAGAGTAAACTATACACACCAGGTACCAATCAGGGCAATCAGGGCAGAAAGCAGTGGCGTTGCGTAGTCTAAATGGCAGAGGATGCCATCATCTGCCAAGTCAGAATAATTTTTTCGCAACCTATTCGTAAACCATTCGTTTTGACAGGAACTAACGTTAGCTAGTTAGCCAGCTAGCGCCGGTGTTTGATTCCAGTCGACTAACTTAGCGTTAGCTCTTGTCATTCACCCATTACTAAATCTAGCCATTCCCATGTTGGCTGTTTTCCATTTGCATTGCTGTCAAATATTAAATAAGTTTTACTACGAAGGTAGCTTGCTATGGCAGTGAACTATAAGATTGCTAACGTTAGTTAAAATTCACCATCACAGAAATGGAATAGCACACTATTGGCATTGGTCAGCACTATGAAGTACCGTAGGCTTACCTTGTCAATAGACCTGGACAGATTTGTTAAATCAGAATATCCAGTGGTGGTCCAGGGATTGTTTAGTTCCGCAGCCGCTTTGTCGAAAATAAACCTCTTGAATCTTGAAACATCTCCAACAAAACAATTGTCCTCTGTTAGCCGAACCAGTTAGCCATTCCAGTTTGCTTATAGTTATCGACATTAAAAGTACGTTGTCCCTTCCCGGCTCTTGCCTGAACGATGCAGAGCTGTGGTGTTTTCCTTCCTTTTGCTTTGATGAGCAATTGCTGTTCAAATTTTAATTGAGTGAATTCATTTAGTAATACTCGACAAGATCTCTGTCACCTTCCATTGTTGTTGATTGATCACTACTAAAACTTTGAAAGAGGCCATGAGGCGATGACGTTGTCACGTTTAGCTTTTAACTCAATCAGCACCAGAGGGATAATGTAATGTGTGGTTAAAAGGCCAGCGTTCTAAAGAATAGGAATACGTGGCAGTGTTTGCAGGGCTATAACTATATTCTATATTATAGCTATACGATACGATAATACGATGGCCCATTTGACATTGACATTGACATTGAGTATCTAATTTTCATCCATTCCCGTTTTATACCGTGGTGAATATAAGTATGGTTTTAGAGCGGTCTAGGGTAATTCCTAGGAGGCTGGTAATAGCCCGCAACGTGTATTATACTAAATGCATTGGCGTTCCGTCCCTACACACGCTACAATAAAAAAATCAAATGCATATGATAGGTATTATGTTCCATTATGAATGCATGAAAGGGTGGGAGGGGGGTAGTTTTTTGATGCTTTGATCGTCACCAACGGAATTAGTTATGGACTATAGCGTTACACACATATGCTCGGATCGCAATGAAGGCATGCTCTGATCAACGCAAGATTGATATCATATAGCCCTTACCTTGCCTAGGATGTGCCCCAAAAAGAATATTCCAATTATCTGATCGCGAGTCCCAGTATTGGTGTTGATCGTGTCGCCAACATAATCCGCCACACATCATCCATCTGGAGCATTTGACGCTCCTCAAGCCGATCGGGACAACCGCTCCCCTTGCCCGACATGGAAAAATGGACTTTAGATCAACGCACAGCCCAAGACACAATGTTTCAAAGGGTGCTCGATACCGCCGCCTGGTAGGATGTGGCCAGTATTGCACTTTTGTGATCTCAGACTCATTCCCTATGATAACACCAGGCTTCCTGGATGGATAATGAATGGAAATATCGAATAAAATAAATAACGATGAAAACCCGACTTTTCTCAGGTTTGGCACTCAAGTGTCTGCGAGTTAACCCGACTTTATTCGGGTATGGCGTCCATTGATTTAATGTGATTTGAACTTCTGGCCCAGCCACCCAGGCGGAGACAGCCAGATGTTAGTGGAATCCCATTGAATTAAGCTAGAATCTTATTGGCTAATAGGGACGCCAGAAAATGACACGCAAGCCTGGCTTCAATCAAAACAATGCTACCAGTAGTGTACCTGGGCTGCCTCAGTGTTATAGAGAGTGGGCGCAGTTTTGCTTGTTCGGTTCATTTCTCCAGGAGGGAGAACATTATTATAACAGAGAGATGAAAAATAATGATTTTCTTATTATTGAAAACATTTAAAGGTCCTGTGTCTTATAAATGGCAGTTTCCAGTGTTTAGCATTGTTTCCTACTAATGGGGGTTTATATCAATGGGGTCTGTTTCTCTAATTCTCATTTTGACTCATCAGTCTAGTCTCGAGTTCACGAGATCCTCCCTCACTCAACTAAGCCATTCTGATTTTACTGTTTTGCTGACGTGAGTAAGGCACTGGTTGTAGTCACCGCCCACAATCAACAATTCGCTCAACAACAGAGCGAGTACAATTACTTCCTCAAACGGGTTGACGTGCGCGGGTGCCGACAGACAGCAGAGAACGAGCAAGCAAGAGAGAGGGAGAGAGAGATAGAGAGAGATAGAGAGGGAGAGAGAGAGAAAGATATAGAGGGAGAGAGAGAGAGAGATAGAAAGGGAGAGAGAGAGAGAGGGACACACACAACCTCCCGACCGCGCAGGAGTGTGTGTAAATGTGTGTGCGCGCGGGGATGGAGCTTCTCCCCCGCAGTTGAGAGCACTCGCATATCACTGTCAAAATATCATTGCGCACGCTCCCACGTGCACGCCCATATTCCGATCCGTGCAATAATATTCACAGGGGTATATATTGTCATTTGAAACAAGTTACCAATGCATTGTCCACGGCGAAATTAATTAGTATCCCCCTCAATCTTTCTATCTCTCTCTCTGTCTGCCAGTCGCAGACTGTGGGTGAATGTCACTCAAAGCGCTTATGGGCGGAGCCCAGCACAAAACAGCTTGAAATCTTGAAGTGGAACATTTTTGCTTTAGAGTACTTGATTAAAAATATAAAATAATGCATTTTTTTTTTTAAATACTTTACAGATGTGTTCCATAGACTCACAGGAATTGTGTAAAGTTGCCCAAATAGTGAAAGGAATAGCAATGCATGTCCCCTTTAAATATATATATATATATATTTTTTTTTACTGGTCATATTTTTGGGGAAGCTTGGCTTCCCCAGAAAGACAGGTAATTAGCCCTGGGCAACGCCAGAGCTATTGCTCCCAGGTGAGAGCAAAACGCCAAATGTTACACAAATCAAAACAGTGGAATGTAACCTAGTATAGTTTTAGGATGTCCAAATGTTATAAAGGTACTCATGTGCAATAACAACAGTGCTTCATAGAGTGTAAACAATAATAGATGTTGATAACACAGTTGTAGATTCCAGCATTATGTGCTCTCCATGGCACAGAGTACATGCCCATTATGCACCTCCTTTTCATGTGGGCTCTCTATACTATACTATCTCGTTATTCTGTTTTCATAAAAAATAAAATGAAATAAAATGTGCGGCTATAACATACGTGCAATCAACTAAACCACATCTGCATTCTTTTTTCTAACTTTGGCCATTCCGCTGGCTCTTTTTTGCGTTTATCGCATTTTCTCTGGTCAAGAATGACCGACAGAAACAGGTTTGAATGGGGGTAGATGGGGAAGACACTCTGAGAAAGATACGGCTACAGTCCGGGATTCGAACTTGCTAACCCCAGATCCGTGACGAGCACGGTTGTCCGCGGCGCCGAAATAGCGCTCGAGGTACGCGTGAGCTACTGGAGCTCCCCCACATCTGCATTCTTATGTGGGATATTACTTGAATTAAACATTCCCTACAGCAACCAAGCGCACCACAAGCGCAGACCAGGCCTCAAGCATTGCTTCAAGCAGCCACATGCTCACAAGAGCCTTCAGTTTGTCATTAACAATAGTAGCCTATAGACTACTGCTCCCTCCAGAGTTATTTTTCCTCAGCATCTCCAAATATTGGACACGCCTATGGGCTAATCATAATCATCCACTCCATGAATGTTGACATAATCTGTAGAACTGATCAAAATAAAAATGCTTTATGGGATGGTCGGCACAGAAGCTACCATTAATGCCTCCCAACATGGTTGTGTTGAATCTTGCTTTACTTCATTCATGCACATTATTTCGTAAATGTGTATTTAATTAAAAGTAACCAAATTTGAACTTTACATATACTAATAATCTTTTTTTACCACCTCTCGGACCCACCCAATTAAAAAGTAAATTTTCAATGAATGACTTTTTATTTTTGTGTAAGTAGAGTACACCAGTAATATCACTTTTACTTAGTAAAATGGAATGTACCACCATAAAAAACCTTGGAGTAATTATTTATTCCTCCCTCTCATTTAATGCACATATTAAAAATGGCACCAAAACCCCAAATTCGCCCTATTTGAACTTTGACAGACGATGAAACCCTAATTCATTCATTTGTTTCATCACGTTTAGATTATGGTAATGTGCATCTTTTTTCAGGCCTACCTAACTCAAGCGTCAAAAATCTTCAACTTGTGCAAAATGCGGCTGCACGGATACTAACTAAAACTAGAATATTTTATCATATCACACCAATTGTGTCCTCCCTACACTGGCTTCCCATTCAGGCCAGATCTGACTTTAAAGTGCTGCTCCTAACTTACAAAATTTGAAATGGGCTCGCACCGCTCTATCTATCCAATCTCATTATACGATACTTGCCCGCTCGTGCTCTTCTTTCACAAAATGCAGGGCTCCTATCGATTTCTAGGGTAAAAAAGAAATCCGCTGGCCACAGAGCCTTTGCCTACCACGCTCCCTACCTGTGGAATAAATTACCTGCTGTTAGGATGGGGTTTGGCGGAGCCCAATAGCAGAACACAGGAGGAGAGAGAATGGAGCATTTTAGGGTAGTTTAATGTTATTCCCCAAGCAGACAGGTTTACAGAGTATGCAGAAATGTGCAACAGGTACAAGAATGTATTATCGGTGAGAGCAGGAGCACTCCTTGTGCAGCACAAGGCAACAGGCACAGGAATGTACAGTAGGTGAGAGCAGGTGCAATCCTTGTGTAGCACGGGGCAACAGGTACAGGAGAGTGCCGTAGATGAGAGCAGGTGCACTCCTTGTGCAGCACGGGGCAATATGTACGTGAAGGGGTAATAGGCGAGAGCAGGAGCACTCCTTGTGCAGCACAGGACGTCCAGGTAGGAGGTGTACTGGAGCGGAGGTCCTGGGCATATAGAGAACAAGGGTTAGGACAAGGTAACACAACAAGGACAGGTTTGCAAGGCTAGGGTTCGTCGTCGTACCTAGGAAGCTAGTTTAATACTCCGACGAGGGTAGAGCAGGATCTGCGGGCTGAAGTATCATCTCGCTGATGAGGGAATCCGTCACAGCTGTGTTGATTGATGTACTGGCAGCGTGGGGATCCGGGGAACGGATGCTGCCCATGTAAGGGTGTGAGAGGATGAGGGGTGAGGAAAGCTTCCGCCGTGATGGTGAGGAAGGAGGAGGGGTGAAGAAGGCTCTCGCCGTGATTATAAGACCTGCCCATTGTCAGGGGCACCTGCTCTGTCAACGTTTTTAAATCTTTGCTTAAGACTAGGGGTGGAACGGTACGCATTCGAACCGTACACCGTTCGGCACGACTTCCATGGTTCGGGGCGTGTGTGTATTGTTCGGTTGAGGGGATGCGCAAAAAAAATTATCTTAATTTGGCACGGAGGTGGGAGAGGTGATGCGCCGGCTGCTGGCAGCAGCAGCATAACTAGTCAGTTTGTGGAAATGGCAAGCGCAATATAAATCAATCTTCATTACGACTTTAAAAACATAGGCATTAACATTACATAGGCCTACATACATATTGCCATAACGTTAGCACGGTTTGTGACGCTACAAATACAACTCACGTTGGTAGCCCGCCAGCTCCAATACAGCCAGTGAAATCATTATCAGACAGACCTCAATGAAATGTTACCGTAGCTAGCAGAGGAGAAAATGGGAGTCTGAGGCGGGATGTCGAAAGACAATGACGTTTATTCAACATTCAAGAACTCCAACCGGGACTATTGCCACTTTTCAACTCGATTCGACTCTACTCTACTTCCACTGCAGGTAGAGTCGAGAACGACGGTACCACACTCTAAATTGACCGTGTGGACCCCCCAACCTCAACCCATAGACTGTTCCGTGGGTGAATTACGTTAATCCACCACAGTTTCACAATTACTGTGTTGCACTCAATATTAAAATAATGTTAGTCTAAATAAATGTAGACAGACAATGTACATATTTTTTAAATAGAATGAACAGAGCAGTGTTGTTCTGAAACAGTACAGTGTGTGTGTGTGTGTGTGTGTGTGTGTGTGTGTGTGTGTGTGTGTGTGTGTGTGTGTGTGTGTGTGTGTGATTTATGCTGCATTTTATTATTAAGTTAATACTTTGACAAATGTAGCCTATATTTTTTCAGTCAGTTCGGTCTTTGTGTGCCAAACATTATTTAAGGCAAACCGCTGTAAACCTTTTTATATATATATATATATATATATATATATGAGAAGCATGTTTAAATTTTTGGAGTGTTACATATTTTTTTAATAAAAAACAACGTATACCGAATCTAATCGAAAACCGTGACCACAAAACCGTGATACGAACCGAACCGTGGATTTTGTGAACCGTTCCACCCAGACCCATCTTTTCTCTCTCTCTTTCAGCCTAACCTGATCTCACCTGGTCGGGGATAGACCCTTAGTCGAATCTGGTTAGTTCCGTTAGGATGTCTGTTTATTTGCTCCCATGTCTGCTTATTGCAGATGTGGGAGATTGTCTAACCCCTGTCCCTGTCTCTCTGAGTGTTAGTGTGTCGATATACGGATTGCAGTGATGGATCTGAGCACCACTGGCGCCATGGATCCGCTTCATGCCGTCTTCTGTCCGACCTACAACGTCTAACCATATGCGCTCTACTTCAACCTTTTGTGGTTCTCCTGCCCTGCCCCCTTCCCTGTGCTGTCCTTGATGTGGCTAACAGTGCCGACTGCAGTGGCTATTCATCCTCAAAACGGTTCTGACTACCACAGGCGCGATTAATCCACCCTCTGTCACCCTCAAGTTGAGTTAACATATGCCTCTTTCTATTTATTACTTCCATTTTTATAATTTTCTTATATACCTTGATTCTATAGCTACTATGTATGCATATATAATATATGCTTATTACAAGTATATATTGCTCCTATGTCTGCCCATTGAGAACACTATACACTATCTTTTTTCCTATTGCTAGGTTTTTATTGAGTTGTTCCTTATATTCATTGGGGAAAGTTTGGGTGTGTTGCATATTTGGATTTTATGGTGTTTTTTTGTTTTTGATCTTTTGTGATGTTTCTTCTTTACTTGTACAAGTAGGATACTCCTATACCTTTCCCACCTCTGGTACTTAACGCTCTTCCATTCAGTGGTGAAGGGCCATAAACAGATGGATAGAGGACGGTCACACAAGCCTTTACAAGGGTGAGAGACTTCTTTTAAGACATAACAACCTTAGCCCTGTTGAATTCAGGCCAGGTCCACTTCAATTAATTAGAACTAAATAAATAATGTGCAAGTGAAGCCTATTTAAGGGGTTTTATTCTTGAGACATAAAAGCCATTAATTATCAGGGTCAACATGAGAGAGAAGATAAGGTGGAGAGAGCATGCATTGAAATGGACTGTATTCACACAGTATTCATTTTCCATTTTGGGTGGAAGGACTCCCAACCTTAGCACAACATAGGAGCAAAATGGCCACTGTGTGAATAGGGTCAATAAGTACAGGCTCTGTTGCCCATACCATATGAACTTTGAACTCTGTTGACCTAACTCAATTTATACCTACAGTATTTACTGCCTTCAATGTCTAGAAGTGCCTTACATTGGAATCATAACTACCTACTTCAAACTATAGTCTACCCATACTGTTTACATACCTGTATGATAGCCATGTGTCACCGGTCTTATTTGACATGCCCTGAGTGGGAGTTGAGTTTACTTGCAGTACCGCTTAACATCCACAGCCACTTCACTATACACAGTCCATCGTGACTGTGGATAGACATACGGTACCTCCGTTACACTCACCCCCCTAAACTCACTCCACCCAGGGCATCCGGGTCACGGCACCACTGTAACCGGTCTTATTTGACATGCCCAGAGTGGGAGTTGAACCCCGGTCTCCCGCGCCGTGGGCGGCATCACAGACCACTAGACCAAGAGGTGAATTCACTTCTTAGTAATGGGTCTGGATGCCTCTGGGGAGTGAGTTTACTTGCAGTACCGCTTAACGTCCACAGCCACTTCACTATACACAGTCCATCGTTACTGTGGATAGACACACGGCACCTCCGTTACACATGCACAATAATAATATACTATACCGTATTTAACTGATGGCTATATCTGCATATCTCCCTGTTCACATACTTGTATACATACCTGTGTATATTATATCTATATCTGTATATCCCATACCTACTCTTACCAGTGGTCAATATGGCTTACTAACATATAGTCCATTTATACCTGTATCACTGTAAATAATAATACTCTAGTCTACATGCATCAGATTAGCATATATTACTCAGTAGCTTGTATTCTATAGCACATAACTACTGTACATAATACAGTATATTGTTAATGCCTACTTATTTTCATTGTACTGTAGGCCTACTTGTGCTGTAAAATGACAATACATTTGAATCTAATCTAAAGTGAAAGCAACATGGTAGGATTCTAAATAACAACTTTAGACCACTATAGAGGAGATGGAACAATCAAATGGATTCAGAGTGGTTACCAGAAAGACACCTCATCTTTCTGAAAACAGAAATGGTGCTCAACCGAAAGCATGTGAAAAGCAACACAATTTCCCTGAATTACTCGTACTTGTTTTTGAGTGTCCGGGGAGGCAGGTGAAGTTTGCCCTTATTACCAATGTCAGAGATTCGATTAAGAACCAGGAAAGCAAATGATCCCAATGAACTAATGATTAATCCGGCAGGTCTATTTACTAATGTACCAGAATGCATTAGAGGCATAAGTTAATGGGGACAGGACATCAATTCAAAAACAAATGAACCACATTTGCATCGGACGCTTATTGACTGGTGTAACAAAACGAATTACAAAAGGTAATCTACTTATAAACCTTAGAGACGGATGAAACATGATTTGCCAACATATCTGCCATTTAACTCTGGGCTCAGGCTCGCCTCCGGAAATGACAGCATCAATACAGAGCAGATTGACTATGTATCTGCAGTCAAAATAAAACATCTGTTCAGATAGAGAAAAAAAGAGACTAAATGAAAAATGATTATACACGATTGGCGGACAATTCTGAGAGACAATGGCCCCATGCCTCCAAGGGAAGACATAATATTCACCCAACTCATGCCAACTATAAATTAAGAGTATGATCTCACACATCAGATGTGGTGATGAACATAACCCGGTTGCAGTACACTTTAGACAGGCAGGACACAATATCAGCACATTAAGATACACTGGTATTGAAAAGGTAGAGAGACCAGCGAGAGGAGGAGACCATGGCAAACTACTTTTGCAGAGAGAGACCTATACCATATTCACACCCTGCAGACTATGGCCCCTCTTGGACTGAACGAAGAGTTTGACATCAAACCCTTCCTGTAAATACACACATTCTGTCCTGATTCTCTGTTTTTTTAATAAATTTTTCTGTTTTTTAAGTTTTCTTATTATATATTTTCTCAATTTTGGCATGTGAAGGTGTGTCACATTTAACTACTAAACTACCGTACTACTGTTATTGTTACTATGTACCGTATGTTCTAGGCACGTGAGCTGCAATATGGTCTGTAAATGTGTAGCCTATAGGCTAATTGATTTGAACTTTGACCTGGCTCAACCTTGACCTTTAATTTGTATAATGTCGTTGACACTTGAAAAAGGCCACAGGCCGAAACATTGTGTTCAAGTACATTAAAACTTGGGAACACTATATACGGTGTGCAGACTTTTTTTCCACAAACATTACAGATCTATTTCGAGTCTATAGCACCCGTGACTACATTTGGGATGTGCGTGAGTCTTTTCTACTATGATCTCACACAGCCTTAAATTTGGAACACACTGATGGAAAAACAAACAGTTTTATTTAAAAAAATTATTATTCTCTACGTTTAAACCATGCCTGTTCTAGTTCATTGCTGGGTTAAGTACTTCTATTCTATTCACATATATGCTTACTACATGTATCTATTCTATTCACATGCTTACACCTGTCTCCGTCTCTCTGTGAGTGGATGTCTCGTGGTGATGACCGCAGTTGTGGACGTTCCATGGTGATGGCCGGGAGGATGCAATCCTCTCTACGCCGCCCCCATACCTCAAATGGATCCGTCATCAGCTCTATTTTCAATATTTCAAAATGTTCTTATGTACCCCAGTTGCTATTGCATGTAGCCTACTTATTTGTGTTTCATTACACGTATATGTACATGCTTACCAACTGTTTCGCCTGTTTTATAGAAACACTACTATCACCGACATTGAACGGCTCATCTAAGGTTTATCCCCTCCACATTGCCTGTGGTGCTTTTTCCTATTGCTAGGTTTTTAGTGAGCTTTTCCTTACCTCGCGTGGGGTATGTCTGGGAGTGTTGCATTCATTTCTTTATTTTACATTTAATTTTGGATTTCATGGTGTTTTTGTTTTGTTCTTGATTTATTGTGATATTTCTTCTTGACTTGTTTAAAGAAGACATGTCCCACCCATGGGGACATTAACGTGTGTTGTCGGGCCTTACAAATAAATTTGATTTGACATTTGATTTGAGTACTACAATCTACCATTACTGCCATTAGCGCTACACAACCTTCCCACACAAGATGAGTGACATGGAGGATTGTGAGGCAGGGCTCCATGGGATGACAATGCGATGGCACTCCTGAGATGGTTCCAACGGAGCGCAGGACTCTCTCCCCAGGGGTGCTTTAATAAGAGAAAAAAGAAGAAGAAAAAAAACCTTCTCCCGCTCGGTGGATGAAAGGCCCCCAGACTTAATCCTCGCTTTGTTCTGGTACATAGATGAACATGAAAGCCCACTTCTGTGGATTGGCTCCCTTCGGCCAGGCCCATGGGCACATCGCCGGACCCAGAGAACACAGTCTCATCGATAACGCTGTGCTCTTAACTGTAGGCTTAAACTGGGATGAGGGGCGGGGGGGGGAGAATATTCTACAATTTGACAGAAATCTATCTACCTTCCCTCCTCCTTCCACATGTTCCCAACGGTAATGACGCTTTTGCCAGCTCGTCTAATACCATCTAGTAAGTGATTTTTTTAGGGAGGGGGGGTGAAAAAGAGAAAGCAGCGGTTCTATTTGATGTTTCGATCTGGGATTGATCTCGTAGGAAAGGCTCACATTCTGAAAGTGGGATTATTGGCTTCACTGGCTCTCCTCAGATGTCAAAGATCTTTGAACAGTCTTGTAAAGTGCACTACTTCCAGGCTGCTGGTGAACTGCTTATGAACTCATCAAAAGAGCACCTGTCTCCATATTAATGAGGCCCCCGTTCTCTTGACAAGGGCCCTCTTCCCACACATAGGCCTACCTGTCACTGTGAGAACCTCGGCTGCTTTCCTGGAAACCGCAGAACAAAGGGTTCCTTCTCAGTCCCAAGCTGGTGTCTCCTCATATCCTCACTCGTACTGAACGTACTGACAGGGTTACCTCAGGTGCCGGAGGCCACAAGGCAGAATACTGTATAGGTCGCCTTAACCACTTGGTTTTTTAGTAATACTTAAAGCAGGGGTGTCCAAACTACGGCCCACGGGCCAACTGCGGTCTGTGGTCCATTTTGAATTGGCCCGCAGCAAATTCTAAAAATGTAATGGAATAGGCCCACACATGAAACTTGCGCTTGACTGTATTGTACTTCTTAGTTTTAACACCAGCTGGAGCTACCGTCTTCAACAAGGCAGCTTCTCCACAAAACAAAATGAATAAAAGAAAAAAAATCACAAAAAATGGCAGAACCAAAGAAACGCAAGATAGCAAGTGAGTGCAGAACATTTCAGACACGGCGTGAACATTTATATTTCTTTGCTATTGGAAAGAGGAGATTTGGCCCTATCCATATATGTATGATGTGGCCATAATAATGTCATTTATAGGCCTGATATTCTATATTCTATATTTGTATTATAATTCAAATTGCTTGTGTCCGGATGTATCTTAAAAAAACGCTGTAAACGCTCCTTAGCAAATGATCTCAATACCTTCTATGCGAGGTTTGAGGCTGGGAATAACGGGAGCATGTCTATGTTCCCCGGGTCCTATGTTCCCCGCTTTGATTGATTGATAGATTGAAAATTTTAGACCACCAGCCAGCGTTTCCGTTAGCCGGTAATTACCGGTATTTGACCGGCAAAATCTGTTGAAGTCCGACATATTTAATATCTCCGGTCATAATGTCCGGTGAAAATAATTCCCTCTAAGCACAATTTGATTATTTGAATTGTATTAAAATAGGCTAAAATTAAATAGCCTATGCAATGAACGAAACAATCATTACATTTGTTTCATCGTTGCTTCTAATAATGACGACGTTGTCAGCGAGAGCTTAGTGCTGGGTTTACGAGTGCATGTGCAGCTGCAGAGCCGGACCTTTACACCAGCAGTACCGGCACAGTGCAGTACTCCAATTCAGCCATTGGCAATTCAGCTGTTGGGTGGGGGGCGCTGCTGAGCGGTCCCCAGATAAGAGCCTGAAAACAGCTGAATATGCTGCTCTGCAGCGACATACTCTCGCAAGTCATCACGCAAACCCACGATAATGTTGCCGTCTCTCTCTGCCAAATTTCTCAGTTCTTCGCTTGATATAATTAATACAAATGTCCAATATAACGGAATTCGTTAGCTCATAAAAATGTGATTATAACAGACTGCTGTTTATTAATGTCGGGCCGACTGCCCACAGACACCTATTTGATTTAAAGTCGGCAGCAGCACAGAGTCTCTGGACTTATTTTATTTGGAATATAATGACTGTATACGCAAAAGTTGCCTAGTTTTAAGTTAAAATATTATAAATCTACATGCCTTGGGGATGTCATTATTCTTTTTTTGTTGTCATTCTTTTGCCTATCAATTGTTTTTAAGCTCAATAAACTCTTACCGGAATTTCTCTCATTTGACCGGTAGATTGAAATCTACCGGACACTGAGGCCGGCAACAATCTTTTCTAACGGAAACCCTGCCACCAGCCCTGATTCCAAACTCTAACCTTAACCAGTTCGAACGAGGGCCTAAGCTTAACCGTTCGAAACAAGGCGGACATTAATAATTAATAAAATAATAAAAATTTATAAAATGTTCAATCTATTAATCAATCAAAGCGGGGAACATAGAACCCGGGGAACATAGGACCCGGGGAACATAGGGATGATCCCGGAATAACAACACCAGCCTACAAGCCACGGCAATGGGGGGGGGGGGGGTCTGCTGATGGAGACTCAGTGTTCAGGGTAATAGAGCATGAGGTGAGGTGGACCTTTAAAAAAGTGAATATCAGGAAGGCAGCAGGACCGGACGGCATCCCCGGCCGCGTCCTAAAAGTCTGTGCCGACCAACTGGCCCCGGTATTCACTGACATATTTAACCTGTCCTTAGAACAGGCTGCCATCCCCACCTGCCTGAAGAAGTCCACTATCATCCCTGTACCTAAAAAGTCCAAGCCTGCTTGCCTCAACGACTACCATCCTGTAGCTCTCACCTCCATAGCCATGAAGTGCTTTGAGAAGCTAGTAAAGGGCTACATCTGCTCCTCCCTCCCCATCAACCTGGACCCCCTGCAATTTGCATAACGCCCCAACAGGTCCATGGAGGACGCCATAGCCCATGTGCTGCACACAGCAGCATCACACCTGGACAAGAGGCAGGGGAACTATGTGAGAATGCTATTCATCGACTACAGCTCAGCATTCAATACCATAGTCCCCTCCAAACTCATAGCCAAGCTCAGGGACCTGGGCTTGAACTATGACCTCTGCCAGTGGGTCTTGGACTTCCTGACGGGCCAGGTGGTGAGAGCAGGCAACTGCACCTCCTCATCCATCACCCTCAACATAGGGGCCCCCCAGGGCTGTGTTCTGAGTCCCCTCCTCTACTCCCTGTACACACATGACTGTGTGGCTCAGCGGAACAACAACACAATCATCAAATTTGCTGACGACACAAACGATTTGGTGGGCCTGATCTCTGCAAACGATGAGAGGGCCTACCTGGAAGAGGTAGAGTTTCTGGCAAGATGGTGTCAGGAGAACAGCCTCTCCCTGAACGGCAGCAAAACAAAAGAGATGATTGTGGACTTTAGGAGGTCGGGGGTCAGGGACTACAGCCCCCTCAGCATCGACCGGGCACCGGTCGAGAGAGTGAACAGTTTTAAGTACCTTGGAGTCCACATATCCGAGGACTTGACATGGACCACACACATTGACAGTGTAGTCAAGAAGGCACGACAACGCCTCTACTTCCTTAGGCGACTAAGGAAGTTCAATGTGAGTCAGAAGATCCTTAACACATTGACCGCCGGGCATTGTGCCCATCTTATACCACTCTGCCACCATTAAAAGCCTATGGAGATGTTTACCTTCTTTGCAGGGCTATAACCTTTTTTAATTGTATTGCTATATTGACATTACTATGGCCCATTCAACATCGATTATCTATCGTTCAGGATGTGGGAATATTATATTTTTTCATTCATACATTGTTGTGTTAAAGGGGAACTATCTTATAAATGGCCTTTTTCAGTGTTTAGCATTGTTTCCTAGCTATGTGGACTTATATTAATAGGATCTATGTCACTAATTCTCATATTGGCGCATTCTTCCAATTCTCCTCTCACAATATTCACCCTCACTGAACTGAGTCATCTGAAAATGTGCATATCTGTGATGTCAGATATTTCTCAGCTGCATAATAGTGTGGCAGTTGATGTGGCAGTTGGCACCAGGGCCCCGTTCCATGTACCGGGATAACCGAGTTAGCCGGATAACTTTAGCTGGATAACTGTGTTAGCCTGACTTTCCGATTTCATGTACGTGGATTTCCCAAATCACCATGACAACATATCCAAAAGTTTGAGCCTGCTCGAAAGCAGAGTTCAAGTTCAAGTTAGCCCGATCACGCAGAGCCACGCCCCCGCAAAGAAGTGACAGCTCGTTTCCTGAAACTATTCCCACAGTCTACGATCTGCATTATACCATTCTGAATTACGTTTTTGTGCTCCATTCTTCCAGAGGGGGCTTTTGAAATGTAAAATAGACCCAAAATGCTGATATTAAATTCACTTTGTCCTAAATAATGCACGTTATATATACCGTGGCGACGGTGGCGCTCGCTCGTGCGATGTACACAAAAATGTGGTTATTTTAATTGTAACTGGGATTAAGATGTCTGATGAGATGCGCTGTTTGACGGATTTGAGAAATTGAATGAGCCGTTGACGTCACATGAATGAATGAGGATAAAGAAATAAAACGTCATTCAAAATAAGGAATATTCTAAACACGGGTCTCTCGTTCATTAATGTATAAACAATGAATTTATCCCATCTGGCACAGTGGCCCAGCGGTAGTGCTCAAGACTCCCAATCTTGCGACCCGGGTTCTAATCCCGGAGTTTCCAATATGATTTTTTTGAATATAATATAAATGATTATACGCCAAAGTAGCCTGGTTTTAAGTTAAAATATTATAAATCTACATGCATTGAGGATGTCATTCTTTATATAGCTCTCAACGTGCACCAAATTGAATTATTCCTATATTGCAAAAAGAAGGACCCCGGTCTTGAACCCGGGACGTCCGTGTGGAAGTCAAAAGAACAACCCGTTGGACCACATTGGAGATAAGTTAAATATTGACTATACATCAATCAATGGGCAAGAAAGCCGTCTCGTAATTCTGTATAACAGTTAACTAGTTATTTTCGCTAGCAAGATCTCATTTGATTATTCAATCCAGCAGGCAAGTTTAAAGAAATATAATCTGATTGATTGAGGTAATGAGGGACTTAGAATTAGCCTATAGATAACGCATTTAACTTGTCGGCGAGGCGATTGAGCCTATTGCAATCTGTCAATAAAGTCTTAAATCAATTAATCAATCAATGCCGTTGAGAATCAGGGTCTCTGCCATCGATACGTGCTGGCTTTCCACCTAAAACGGGAGCGCGCATCTAGCCTGACTTGAGCCTGACTCTCAAGTCTGGCTTGAGTTAACGAGACTGAATCCTCCTTTGTGAAACAGGAAAATCCCGGCTTTGAACATCGGGTTAACTGAAGCTGGATAATGGACATGTTGATCGACTTAGTTGAACCACGTACATGAAACAGGGCCCAGGCCACACAGTGGTTGGAGCCCAGCCTCAAAACGGCTTAAGATCTTGAGGTAGAAAAATGATGTTTTTGAGTACTTGATTAGAAATACAAAACAATGATTTTTTTTTTAAATAAAACTTACAGAGGTGTTCCATAGACTCACAGGAATTGTGTAAAAGTGCCCAAATAGTGAAAGAAATAGTAAAATAGTTCCCCTTTAATACCTTCTAGAATATAAGTATGTTTTTAATCTTTTCGGCTGTAATTCCAAAAACAGTAGTTATAGGCCCTGACGCATATGATAGATTATCAATTGGCGTTTCTTTCCCATACACGCTATATTAAAAAATTCAAATGTATATGATCGGTATACATTATGCTTCATCATGCGTGGAGGAAAGAGCGGGGGGGTCGTTTATAATTCCTTGATCATCAGTAACGGCTTTATGTAGTATGGGTGGATATATTGATCAGACTGTTTGCAAACAAGGAAATGAACAATCGGTTTGAAAATAACGTTACTGTTCTCTTACCGTGCGCCAATGATACTGGAGGAGAAAGATCCCAATTATTCAGCCGAACGCACAATTGGAGGTGGGCTTTCCACTCTCCAAGACATTTACAACAAGTGTTGCAGGAGCAAGGCTAAGAGAATAATAAAAGACTCTAGCCACCCAAACAACTGCCTCTTTGAACTGCTGTGGTCAGGCAAGCGATACCGGAGTCTCATGGCAAGCACAGAGAGACTCAGAAGGAGCTTCTATCCCCAGGCCATCAGGATGCTCAACGACAATAACACTATGTAACAAACCATCAAATACACTCACAGCACACACATCCACACTCACTTTAAGTAAACAACACTTTATATTTATTGGTAAAGAGATTTGCACTACAACTCATACCTCATTGCACCTTACCCTAAGTTGTACCTCATCCCATTTATGCATTGTACTGTATATTGTATTGTAACTCAGTTACTTTTTCTCTACTCTGCATTGTATATTGTATATATGTATATTGAACACTTTTGTTTTGTTTACACTTGTCTACGTACTTGACTTTCTATTTTATACTTATTTTATACTTATCTATTTTTATCTAGCACACTCTCAGGCAGGGCCGGACTGGGGAAATAATTCATACTGGGAGATTTAGTGCAAAATATAGCCCCAATCAGGCCACTTTTTAAGCGGGGAGTCTGGGGGTCCCCCACCAGGAAATTTTGTGTTACAAAGACTTAATTTCCTGCATTCTGGTGAATTTTAGTGCATGTGAATTACAAACTAATGAGCCAACAATTGCTTAGTACAATGTACTGTTATGAACCTCAAATGTTACTCTCTCCACCTTCAAAAAGAAAAAAAGCAAGAGCACAACATATTTTTCTATTTACTATTATAATACAGTTAACCACTCTCTCCACCTATTCAAACAGAGCAAGAGCACAATACCATATTCACTTTACTGATGCACTACCCATCAACAGTTAAAATAGCCCTTTACACAAACATTAAATAACAGACCTTTCATTACAATACTATAATAACAGTAGCCACTGCCAGAATAGTGACACATGTATCGTGTGTGGTGAGCACACGCATGCATGCACAACGAAGACAGAAGATTGCGTTGTCTCAATCATTTTAACTATCAAATGAGCTCAAAGTATGAGCTCACTGACTGAAATTTCCAACAAAAAGCATCAATTGTCAAATAATATTGATCATATTAACTAGAGGTTTTTGAGGAAATTAGAAAGGGCACACCAACTTAACCCTTGTGTCTGATCATATTCTTATTTTTTTGATAACTTTGCAGTGAATATGTTTGTAGCCAATATATGTGGCAAAGGTGTGTAATCTTTAAATTATCTTTGAATTATTTTGACTTTCTCTTTCATAAATTGTTTATTCAACTTCAGCCCCAATCATAACCACCACATATTATTTTTTGTAATGTCAGATTTAACAACTCCTCATTTTTTATCTGAAGTTGAATAAAATATTTATGGAAAAGAAAGTGGGAAATTATTTCAACATATAATCTTTTTATGGCGTTTTTCAATTTAGTCCCCTAATATGGTAAGAGTATAACACTTTAGTTTTCAGACACAAGGGTTAAATAATTTATTTGTTTCTTGGCAGATTTAACATTGGGCTTTTGACAGGGGAGATGATGCATTGCATGGTAACGTTAGCTAGCTAACATACACATGTTTATTTTTATCACTGACTAACCTGCTGGGTCCTTGACCTTGGTGCAAGAAAACATTTGATAAATGTTGCCGGATTTAGCAGCATCTCCTGTAAGGGCCTTTCTTTTTCTTTGTTTTATCCCTCTCTCCTCCACGCTCTCTTTCTTCCACTGTCCATCTTGACATCAACGTTAATTGACTTTCGCTCTACTGTATCTCTCCCGAGTCCCTCACTACCTGGCTCATTGCCTGGCTGTTATTCTGCATCTGAGTGCCATCTGCCATTCCATTCGCCGCCTCCGCTGTCAATCAGTTGTATCGCCTGGTCCCGCCTCCACCAATCACAAGCGGCAGCACGGCTCCATTGTGTGTGTGTGATCCGCGTGAGGGAGAGAGAGTCAGATAGTTCTCCAACTCTGTCGCAGACAGTGAAATCCTGGTTGTTCCCCACCCACCTAGGTTATCTAACTATCGCGCCGTGCCGCCGCCACAACTAGAAACAATGGCCTGGCAAAAAAATATATATATATATTATAAAAATCGTTAATTTTTAATTTTTATTTAATTTTTATTATTATAATTTTTTTTATCTGTGCAGGCCAGGCCACCGGGAAAACTCCCGGTGCTCCCGATGGCCAGTCCGGGCCTGCTCTCAGGAGCAAAACAGAAAGAAGCATTTCATATAAAAGTACTCTGTATTTTTGTATGACAACTAATAAAGAAACTTGAAACTTGAACACTAAACAGGTACTAAAATGCTAAAATGCTAGCATGGACCGTGGCAGAGCAATTCCTGGACTCACAATGTTGAAACAAACACAAATCTTCTTCTCCTAGTCTCATAATGAGTTAATGAAAGATATTATTTGCCAAAACGTTGGCGTATTAACTAACAAAGTACCTAGGAACTATTAATTAGCTAATAGCTAACTTTTAGAAAGCATATAAGGAGATTTGAGGGCCAAATGGGTAGTTATTTACTGAATGTGTGAAGGAAGTCAAGCAGACATCATTCTGGAGGGTTTGACCATATTCACACAGCGTCCACTTTGCTCTTATGTGATGGTCAGGATCGCGATTCCTTTCCACCCTGTTCCCACCTGGCCGCCATGTGAATAATGGTAAATTGTCAAGAAGGCCAAGGTGTAAAGCAACGCAAATAGGCCACTAAAAAGACATATCAATAGGAAACAGATCTTGCGGCAGAGTTAATTAAGAACTAAGATGTTAAAGGTAGAATCTGTAATGCCATCAAACACGACCTCTATGCAAAAGAGCCAAGCTTGGTGTTAAACTTTGTTTACATTCTTTGTTTTGTTTTGATGTGTGGGTTGGAGTTTAGTAACTTATTATAATGTGAATTTATCCAAACCTCTCATGGCAGAGCCTGAAGAGTGGCCAACCATAGCAACCCCTCCCCTATCACCACTCAACTCCCACCCACACATCAAACCAAAACAAAACATGTAAACAAAGTAAAGCACCAAGTAGGGCTTTTTTGCTTAGAGGTCACTGTTTGACGGCATTGCAGATTCTACCTTTAACTACCACATGGTTTGTCATCTTGTGACAAATGTAACAAATGTAAACATGTTTTGTATGTTCCCATGCACTATACAAATAGCTGATTTATTAAACTTCATTGTCCATACACCTCTCATATCATAAATTTTTATATAGCAGAACTTGACAGGAAATTCTAAAACTCCAAGTAGAGCACCAGGATAGGCAAATAATATAACAAGGACATCTGCTTTCAGAAAAAACGTGTTCCACATTTGGTGAGAGGAGGGGAGGTGGGAGGGCTGGGGGGTGTCGAAGGGGGGGGGGGGGGGGGGGGGGGTGTAGTGTTTCCAGGAGGTTGCGGGGTGTTGCTAGAGTTGTGATGGTGCCAGTCATATAGAGACCGGGGGTGGGTGGGTAGCGGTGGGAGGCGGTGGCATGGCTGAACTGTAATTGATAATGTAAAGGCAGATGGGGGTCTCCAGGGAGACGGGAAGAATCCTAGCAGATGGCCAAATTGCGGCAATTTTTGTGGAGCAGAGGACTTGGCCCCCCCCTAGTCCACACGGCATGATGGATCATTATAGCTCACTGTGCATAAACACCAATATGCTTTTAAATCTGGATGACAAAGCTCAAGAAAACTGACAAGCAGAAAGTGCCATATTTCAAAGGTGCTGTCAGGGTGTATGGCGAACAGCCCATGCTAATACGAAGAATCAAATTAAAGACCATCCACTCACAGACACAACCCCCCCGCCACCACAAAACAGAAAGAGGAAGTTTGCCAAGTAGCTAGAACATACTGAGTTTTGTTCCATCTTTAATGAAATGTTGCCGCATTAGCAGATTTAGTAGACAAGGACCTGACGACAGTAACACATTCCATTCCCCAAGGCCAAGGATCTCAATGTAGTTAGTCACACAACACATTTTGCATTAATGTATGTTGCTATTCCAAATTGTTTACAATAATATAGCAGCAAACAACTATTTGCTATGTAAAGATATAGTGAAGTAATGGTGGAATAAAGCAGAGAATGACAAGCTTCTCTGTTCTTTGTTTTGGTAGCCGGGTCGGCCACACATACATGTTAGTGCTGGAATCACGAGTCCGAGGTCTCCATTAACCCAGATCCTATGAGTCCTCTGTCTGTCTCTGACTGGCAGGATGCTGCAGTGCTGCCTGCTAAGTACACACACACACAAAATGCCCAGCTATATATCTCATCCCACTGTATTGTTATTTTTATTCTAATTAGTGTATATACTTGACCACATCGTGCACAGTTGTACAGCCCTGGCCTATTTAATTTGTTTTACTTATAACTAACTATATAGTATTGTGCTTCTATTTCATTTAGTTTATATCCCATTTTATTTTATTCCACCTTTTTATTTTACAGTTGTACAGCCCTGACCTATTTTTATTTCATAAGTATATTATATTGTCCTTCTATCTTAATTTAGTTCATATTTCATCTGATTCTGAAACGGAAAGACCGCCGACTCTCAGAGACTCAGATGCGTTCAAAGATTGGGGTTAGCGATCTCCTGTTAGGGACTAATTGATTGATTGATTGAAAACTTGAATTAACAGATTGCAGAATGGGTACAGTACAATACAACTCAATACACACAATTGTTAAGGGGATGCAGACCAGAGAAAGACTTTTGTCTTGTTTACATCAGGGTCCCCCATTTTCAATTCATAACATTTATGACATACATGACATACAGATATACAGTACTGTTACATCCAGACATTTATGACATACAAGATATACAAATATACAGTACTGTCTATTTACAGACAGAGTTTTTTTTTAAAGTATATACATATGAGGGGGAGGAAACTGTACATTGGGAGGGGCCGGGGGGGGGGGGTTGGGTGGTTGGACACTTTCTAATTATGGCCTCCCGTGGGTGCTTTTTTAGAGTTGTTTTGATCTCCAGTTAGCGGACCCACCGGAAGTACCTCAGACTCAGATTCGTTCAAAGATTCGGGTTAGCGAGGGACTCGCCGGAAGCACCTCGGACTCAGATTCGTTCAAAGATTCGGGTTAGCGATCTCCTGTTAGCGGACTCAACAGAGAAGCACTGCTGCCTTTTATGTATTATGTAATCTCGTCATTGCTGACAATGAAGGAAACCTCCATGCTTTTCAAAATAAAGGTTGAATGAATTACATTCACTAACTTCACTCCAGTCAGTAGAATCTTCAACTGTATTTAACACTGTAAAGTATTTTTTGTTTTTTGTTTTCTGTTTCTGTGCTTGCACGTAATTTTCACCATCTTAATTGTTAGTTTCATTGTGCATTCATTGTGTGTTGAGTACTGACTTTTAATAATTTTGTTTTGCAATAATAATTGTTTTTGTATGTTTTATTTGTGTGGACCCCAAGAAGACTAGCTGGTTGCTATGGCACCAGCTAATGGGGATCCGTAATAAAATCAAATAAAAAAAATCTGTGAATCTAAGTAATAAGTTAAATATTGCAATAAACAAGTGGTTAAACACACTGGTGTTCATTATGTGGCTGATATATTTTATGCACATGCTATGATGATGATGATGATGATGATGATGATGATGATGATGATGATGATGATGATGATGATGATGATGATTATGATGATGATGGCTATGATTATTATTATCATTGGTAGTGGTATAGACTAGTAAATAATGCATATTTAATTTTAAGCAAAACAACAACAAACTAAGTTATATAATTATTATTATTATTATTATTGTTAGACAACAGACAAAAATGGACAGGAGTGACTCAAGTGACTCACGGGAACCGGATCGCCTGTATATTTTACCCAACGGAGTTGCACTTCCGCGTTCGGTTTGCGCAATCTGATTGGCCACTGAAGTTTTTTTCAGCGCCAATCGCGTTACGCAATTTTAGAGTAATTAGAGATGAATACTGAATAACTAGAATCATTAGAGGTTCTCAAAGTGAGGTCCAGGTCCATGAGAGGGATCTGGGCAGTCCCCATAGAAAATTCAAAGTTAACAGGACCAAATCATCAGTTTCTTATTTATTTATTTAACCTTTATTTAGCCAAATAAAACATTGATCTGGTCCAAGAAGCCCCAACAGGAGTACAAATATACATATATACACATATATATATATATATATATATATATATATATATATATATATATATATATATATATATATATATATATATATATATATATATATATATATATATATATATATATATATATATATATATATATATATATATATATATATATATATATATATATATATATACATATACTGTACATACATACACACACACATATACACCAATAACAAAATAAAAACACAGTTAAGAATCATACACATAAGCAAATAAACAAACAAAAAAACAAACATATGCACAGCCTATGTACAAAAGAAATAAACAGTTCATCTCTAGTCTTTACAGTTTTCTTCAATTGCATAAACACTCAAATCAAAAGTATTACACAATTATCAAAACCTTACACTCAAGGAGCAAAATATAGGCCCAAAGTTGCACCCCTACTGTTACATCCCAATGTATATATTCCCCAGTGTGTGTCTCCATGTGTGTGTGTTCTCCATTTTGTTTCCTCCCTCCAGCCATTGTTCCCTTCCCCATTGGTCCCTGCCAGGCCAATCCTTCCATTATTGCAACACAGCAGTGATTGGTGGATGGCTTTCCAGACTCCAACACTCAATCCACACCACCCAATCATGGATCACCCCACACCTGTTAAAACATGGCTTCTCACTTCAGTCTCTCTCTCTCTCTGGCATGAGGCTAGGCCTGTTGTGATTTTGGTAAACCTGTAACTTTGACAGTATTGCATTTCGTTTATTGGCCTTTGGTGCTTAGTAGTAATTTCCTTGTGTGTGTATGGCCACAGAGAGAGCATTGTTAGTTATAGTTTGTTTTTGTATATATTCTGCTTTTGTTTCTGTATAATTAATGTGTTTTTCTCTCTTTCTCAGGAAGCACAGATGGGGTGAGCTGCCATTTCCTTTGGACATTGTTTTCTCCTGTTTTGGTTAGGTAAGAGTAGTTTAGGTAATGTAATCTCTTTTACCATAGATTAGATTGTGTTTATTTGGAGTATAGTGGTGTTTGTTTGTTGTTTTGGCCTGGGCTCACCCCTGAGCTACATGTGCTTCCTTTGCCTCTATTCAATAAATATCATTGTTGTTTACAAACCTGGTCCATCTTTTCTGTCAACCAACTGTTATGTTACAGCCCTTTACCCTTAGACACACAGGGGTCGTAACACCTACAATGTCAGCCTCACACTTTTTGCAAAACAATACACACAGTGATTTGCAAAACACTAAACACACTTGCATTACATTAGACACAGAATGTCAAATTACCATACATATGAGCCAATTGGTTAAACACAGCCATCAGATGCACAAACACACCATTGCTTAATTGTAGATACACCAATCAGGTTTAAGCACTATAAAAATGCAGCAGGTGAGTTCACCTGTCTTCAACCAAAATGGAAGGAGTGAAGTACTGTACACAAAGAACGTGAAAATATACAATACATTCACCAAACACTACACAAGACAACCAATGATGCAGACTGATGAAAATATACATTTTCTCCCATTTTCCCAAATCAGTCAACATGTCAACATGGAGAATCACAACAAAAAATTATCTTGCCAGATCCAGCTAGGCAAAGAGATAATATCTAGTATTTTCTGTTTAAATAAAAAAAAAATGTTTTACTGTAATTTTAACCTGTACTGGATACAGTATTTGATGTTTGTCTGATATTTGCTGAGCTTACAGTGTTATGCACATAGTAGCATGAAAACTGGGACATGTATTGTTGTGATTCTCCATGTTGAAATGTTGACTGATTTGGTTATATGGAGAGAACATTTATATTTTCATCAGTCTGCATCATTGATTTGGGTATATTGAGAGAAAATGTAATTTTTTTCATCAGTCTGCATCATTGATTTGGGTATATGTAGATAAATAAATTATATTTTCATCAGTCTACAGCATTGGTCTTGTGTAGTGTTTGGTGAATTTATTGTATATTTGCACATTCTCTCCGTACTTCACTTACAGTACTCTAATCACTGAGAAGTAGAATTGCTAAATGTGTTTTAGGTTAAGCACAGCAGTGTGTGTAACTGATTCAAACAGAATTAAGTCATATGAAACGTGTGTTTCATATGGTAACAAAATGTAGTTTTTATAAATTAGTGTATGGTTTTGACAAGTGTTTAATTTAGCAAAGGATCTGAGGTGTTCTGATAATTGTGTGTGTGGTTGTGCTAATTGTGTGTTTTGAAACACCGGGCCCCGTTTTCAAAATCATGCTTAGGCAATCGAAAAAAAAACTGTATTGTGTGTTTCATTATATACATATGTTTCAGTCTTCTCATAAAAAAAAAGATTAGATTTTTGGGTCTTTTCCTGCCTTTGGTCCGCTTTGCATTCACATCTCAAATGAACCGCTGCAGGGTTCACTTGCAAGAGTGAATGAGCTTTCACACCACCCCAAACCAACCGGACTATCCGAGGAAATGAACCAGGGTTCGATTAAAGCTTATTATAGGACACTGGACATGGGTATGGATGGCTCCAGGTGCGTTAAAGTGCACATCTTCAATATCTGTACTATTTTAAAAGTACAGTGCAGGACACACTCAAAGGTTATCGCACCTCAGAGATGGCAGTGGACATGTATGACAGGACAAAGGCCATATGTAATGGCCTTTGGATTGAGGAACATACTACCAGCCAAAGGAGGAAGCAGAAAAGGATGGACGAGTATGTAGTTGAGTCATCTTGTGGCACAAGCTCAGACCTCAGCTCAGGAGATCAGCTGAGACAGAGACTGTTCTATCCAGTCGTCGACAGAACAAGAGCTTGAGAGCAGGTTCTCATGAGTCGGATAACAACTTATGAGAGGCATACAGGCATGTTATCCAGCCTCAGACCAGTTTCTCTCAGTGGAATTGCTGCAACCCCTCGCCACACATTACAATATCCAACTATTGCCAGAGGAGATCACAGTTGCAAAGTGTTTCCTGGTCAGGACAGGCAGAGATGCAGTCCCTACTATCCAAAGTGTCTTTTCCCTCCTGGATGATAATAATAATAATAATAATAATAATAATAATAATAATAATAATAATAATAATAATAATAATAATAATAATAATAATAATAATAATAATAATAATAATAATAATAATAATAATAATAATAATAATAATAATAATAATAATTATAATGCATTTGATTTATAAGGCGCCTTTCAGGACACTAAAAAAAAAGTCCACAAATCGGTGAATGAAAAAATTATAGGATCAAATGAAAACTACTTACTAAAAATGGATGTTTAAAAGTACTAAAAACCAACAAAAAATACCAAACACTAACAAACATTCAGCACAGACAATGGGGATGCTGACATCTTAAAAAATTTAAACAAAGAGGTACGGAAATGCAAAATGCAAATATATGCTTTATAGGCCTATACTGTTTGAGTTTATCAGCTCAATATAGCTAGAGTCAGCTTAGCACTGTGTGCTACTATCCAGGTCTCAGCATGAAACATATGTCAAAATACTTTTTATGTATTAATAATTTAATATAATGGAAAAGTCAGGCATTTTCCAAAAAGAAAAGAAAAATTGCATGCATGTATTAGTGATGGGAGGGTGATGATTTCTATGTTCTTTGAAACCTCAGAGACTGGATTTGAATTACACGACAGGAATCAACTACATCCCATACTGTGTTTGAGTATTCTGATGGAGAGTTTGCTGCATAACCTAAATCCTATTAAGTCCAATTAAAATGTTTTGAGAGGCATTGGTCTCTGCTTTATTACAAGACACATACTGAGTGACATGACATGTAAATAATTATAGCAATGTGTTATTATAGCATACCCATTTGAAACACCTCACAAGTCATTTGGTCCAAATACTTATCGTCACTTGAAATTGGGAGACTTGACACATTGCATGGCTCAGTTGTGTTCCAAGATTTAGAGACAATTTTCCCTTTGCTTTGTTTTGTACAGTAAGGTATGCAACATTTTCAATCAAGTATTTACATACATGTATACAATATAAAACATAAAACAATGTGTATACATGTGTGTGCATGTGTAATTAAATTCAAATTCAAATATATTATTTATGTATTTATTTATTTATTTATTTGCTAAACACTGGTGGTCAGCGTGTGCTGATGATAGGGTAGGTAGTACACAGGCTCCTGCTGTGTGTGCAGACACAGACAGATTGCTTAATATGGTCGTGGCCTCTGTGATCTGCCACTGTTCCTGGGTTAACTCTATTAATGCCTCCCACGTCTGCCTCTTTCATATTTACTAAGACACTTTCATCCCTGAGCACAGTAATTGGTCCCCTAATGTGAAGACACTGAAGTGAAGGCTATCCATTGGCTTGAAATGACAGAGCATTCCACTCTTCTCTTCTCATAAAGACACTTCAATACTAACCAGCTTTTCAGAGCTGTATTGTAGCTTTAAGCAACAGCACTATATCATTTGTCCCAAATCAACAAAGGCATTGGGTGTGGAAAACATATACCTTTGTGTGTTCAGCAGAGAATTTGATCTTTGAGTGTGTTACATGTACAGCACACCAATATCCTGGTATTATATGAATACTCAAGTACTCCATTTTGGATTGTATGCATGTAAATAGCACATCCCATTTAGGCTAACTTGAATAAGCTCTGTGATTATGAGAAAGGTTAAAAAGTCACTATTGATGGATATCATGTGCTGATATTAGTCAGGGTGTGATTTTCCAAGCATTGTTATTATCTACTTCTTTTTTGTTTTCGTTTTTTTTTAAGTCTGTGTGAGAACAGTTCCCATAATAAGGTATTTGGGACATTTGTTTTTATACAGGCTTATTTAACACATTCCCTGCCACGCTTCTATCCAGTGGCGGACTGGGACACAAATTCAGCCCGGGACATTCAGACGCACCAGCCCACACACCGGCCCACGCACCGGCCCCGAAACCGGCCCACACAACGGCCGTTATGAAACACTTGTCCAGTATTAAACAACCCAAGGCTGTGGCTAAGGAGTCAACATCAGGGAGACCAAATCTACACCCCGCCCCTAGATGTGCACTCGCACACACACACACATACATATACCGTTACTTTGGCTTTTTACTTTTTAGTAACATCTTAGTGCCTCATTAGCCTAGGGATCAAGGATACATGAAGTATTAACTACACCATAATAATATTGAGGTTTTGATCCATAGAAAGGTCTGTGCTACACAATTTCAGTTAGATTGGATTTATTGTCCTTTAATTTGGCACACATGACATTAGTTGCTTGCCGTTTAATCAACATCGAAAGACCCCCCACTTCCTCCCAGACACCCATTCCAAGAGTCTCAGTCTCTCTCAGTCTCTCTCAGTCTCTCTCAGTCTCTCAGTCTCTCTCAGTCTCTCAGTCTCTCTCAGTCTCTCTCAGTCTCTCTCAGTCTCTCAGTCTCTCTCAGTCTCTCTCTCTCTCTCTCTCTCTCTCTCTCTCTCTCTCTCTCTCTCTCTCTCTCTCTCTCTCTCAATAGTGACTCAGTATTAGCAGAGTTGATAGGAAAAGGGAAGTTTTGTCTGGGCTCTGCTGAGAAGTCATGGGTCAAATAGAAGGTGTGGGGGTGACTAGAGAAGATGGGGAAGTTGGTGAGTGGTGACTACTCCCATTTTCAGAATTTGAGGGTTCATTGGAATCTGATTTTCTTCAGAATTCAATGAGGCAGAGAATGCTCTGATTCAGACTGACATCACATCTATATTCTGTATGCTGTTCCAACTCTTTGTTGAGGCTTTATTGAATAAAATGTTTGAATACAATGTTTTTATCGCTGCACCATTTCATCCAATAGAGAAAAACATGTTATCTTCACTAGAATTGAAAATAAAGTTGAAATCTGTGCTAGTAGTGATGGACACAGTAGTGGGGGCAGTAAGGAAGAAGATACAAATATACTAGGGATGTTCGATATTGGCTTTTTTACCGATATCCGATATAGTCCAACACTTAAATTTCCGATACCGATATCAACCGATACCAATATATGCAGGGTTTCCCCCCCAAAAAACGAATAATTTCAGGTAATTAACATTACATATCTCTTGTTGTGGAATTAACACAACATTATGCATACTTTTGACAATAAATAAAATCAGAATTTGTTCTTACTTGCTTGCCTGGGTAAATAAAGGTTAAATAAATATAAATAATAAAAATATTAAATTTTTTGAAAACAGATACCGATAATCTCCGATATCACATTTTAATGCCAATATCGGTAGGCCGATAATATCGGACATCACTAAAATATACACATTATAATACACAATTTGAAAAGTAATGTCATGATCTAGGTGTCTTTTATAAACGTTTTCATTCTACTGGATGAAGCTCAACTTCATCATGGCTGCTTGCCATCTCTCTCTCTCTCTCTCTCTCTCTCTCTCTCTCTCTCTCTCTCTCTCTCTCTCTCTGCATTCACACTCACACACGCTACTGGTGGTCATGAGCAGCATCAGCAAACACAGCTGCCCTGTGGCAGACTGATGGAATCATGTCTGCTATTCAGCGCCAACCACCATCAACAACCTTCATAAATACATTCAACATTAATGGAATAGGCTAACTACCAACTTAGCTGTAGCAGTTAGCTGTTATATGCAATCACATTTGTTTAACTACGGGGTAGTAGTTGACCGAGTTGTTAGCTTAAGCTAGTTAGCTGTGGTTATTTACAAACATGTAGATGAGACTAATCATATCGAGAACATGGCTAACAGTTGGGAATTCTAAGGTACATCTTATTTAAGCATGTAAAATGGCAACTAATCAATTCAATCAATTAGATTACCAATATTATATCAACATGAAAATTTGGAAGGGAACATAATAGTATTTTATTTTAGTATTTACTATTATAATATTAGTAGCCGATTAATTTGCAGCCCGTCCTAGGTTCTGATTGGCTCTCTAGGTTAGCACTTTAGCTTCTGATGCTGTGGTGGGCACTAGTCCTAACATTGCTAACTAAACTTTTAGTCAGAGAAAAAACTTCACAAGTCACGACTATTTATGTCCACGTGCTGTAAGGAATCAGGAATACGGAAAGCACATTGTCTTGTAATAGAATGACTGAAATCACTGCAAGAGCTAGTATAGGCTAGCTAGCCCTCATGAACCGGCAGACACCAACAGTAGAATATGCACTAGGCTACTGCACGCACCTGTCATGTTACTGTTGGTTCCTTCCACTTGAACTTCATCATTATTAGCAGCAGCAGCTACTCTAACGAGAGCCCTTCCTCTACTAAACATGTCTGTAATTTTAGAACATTGTTCTGCGTCTTTTACTAGCAATTTTTTTTTTTATTCTAGCTTTTTCAGCGCCACTTTTTTTTTTTTTTTTTCGTTCTCCATTTCTGCGCTTCTAGGCCTACTCGCGGTTGGGAGGAAACGTGAATCTCATTCACTGATGTCTCATGTCTCATTCAAGACAAAAACAAAAGCATGTCTTTCACTTAACACCAAGAAAACAGTGTCTATGATGTTCACAAAGTCACCAGTAGAGGTCACTCACTCTAATGTGTTTCTGGGAGAGGCGGAGCTGGACATTGTACATTAATTCGGGAGCATGTCTATGTTCCCCGGGTCCTATGTTCCCCGGGTCCTATGTTCCCCGGGTTCTATGTTCCCCGCTTTGATTGATTGAAATTTTTAGACCACCAGCCCTGATTCCAAACTCTAACCGTAACCAGTTCGAAAGAGGGCCTAAGCTTAACCAGTTCGAAACAAGGCGGACATTCATAATTAATAAAATAATAGAAATTAATAAAAATGTCAATCTATTAATCAATCAAGCGGGGAACATAGGACCCGGGGAACATAGGACCCGGGGAACATAAGGATGATCCCATTAATTCAAGTATCTTGGGGTGACATTGGACTCTACATTGACCTTCAAAAAGTCATGTGAAGAAAGTGACAAACAGTCAAGTTTAACATCGAAAACTTCAGGCAGATCAGGCCCTGCCTGCCAGTTAATGCTGCAAGGATGTTTCTGCATTCAATGATTTTATCACACATCGAGTACTGTTTTATCAACTGGTCTCTTTCATATGTCACTACTCTTACACCAATAGAATTACTCTACAAAAAAGCCATAAAAGTATTTGATAGGAAACCAATTTCATTTCATCACTGTAATGTTTTAGAAAAACATAACATGCAACAAGGTTCTGCATGGACTTGCCCCTCCCCCATTGAATGAGTTCATCCAACAGAAAGCAGAAACTGGCATTACCACCAGGGCCATCAGTAGAGGGGACTGTAAGGTGCCTTTTCGGTATACTACCTTTGCAAAAACTGTGTTCTCTGTTAAAGGTGGTAACTACTGGAATAGCCTACCAGTTGTGATTAGAGAGTGCCCTACATACTCCATGTTCAAGACCCATCTTAAACTGCATCTTAAGGCAAACCAGAACTGTGATAATTTTTAATCTGATTTAGTTTATGCAACTTGTTTATTGTTTTAGGGCATTCTGAATACCAAAGGCGAAAAAATGAAATATGATCTCAATAACGTCGTACGCCGTGGAGTGGCAGAATTAGCATGACCTTGAAACACGTTGTACAACGTTTATGGCGCAGGATGTGTTAAGGGTGTTTACATGAAGATGTGATCCTGAATGTGAACTAAACTCTGATAATGACCTATTGTTGTACAGTGTGCATATAAGCATTGTCAGTTCAACACAATTACATTGCGCTTCCCCAGTTGAAGAAGACCGAACACTGGTGGGATGCAAAATGACCACAGAGAGCCACTGTGACGCCATGCAAAAACTAAAGGTTAGAATGAACATGAGAGGACAAACTCCAACACTATTGTACAAAGCTATTCAAATAAAATAAAAGGCTTTACCAAAAAAAACAATGCTGATTTATTTGTCCTTTTCTTTTTTTTAAAGAGAGCAGCCCAGAAATCAAGAATGTGAATATGTGTCATTAAATGTGGAATGTATAACAGACACCTCCCCATGGGCCTCCCATATGCAGCATTCCAGAGTGGAACGGCGGTGAATATTAATATTTGCTTTTCATTTCAGTGGCACACCATTCAGCGGCAAGTGAGGAGGAGGGGGAGTGTCGAGAGTGTGGCGAATGTGACCTTACAGACAGGATATTACACTGTAAGTGCTGCACCTTGCGCTGATATGTGGAGACAAACTGTAAGGAAGTCATTTGTGAGGATGACGATATTTCTTTCGTCGTCCCCCCCCAAATAATACAAGGAAATACGAGAGATTAAACCCTGATTTATAGCGTTTTTAATGGCTAAAACATGGCATCTTTGCTGCTGAGACCAAGGACCTGTGACTGTTTTGTGTCATCCTTGATCATTTTAGGATGCATGACTTGTTATAAATGTATTTTAATAATTGTCAAAGAAAACAAAACTAAAGTAAACTTCACTTGTGAAACCATAAGGGCACTACTGCAAATTGGAGTACTAAAATATTCGGCTAAGTGGTGGGAGATGGGAAGGACACACTGAAATATAAACTCAGTTCTCCCTCAGACACACTGACACAATAACTCAGTTCTCCCACAGACACACAGATACACTGACACAAGAACTCAGTTCTCCCACAGACACACAGATACACTGAAACAAGAACTCAGTTCTCCCTCAGACACAGACACAAGAACTCAGTTCTCCCTCAGACACACTGACACAATAACTCAGTTCTCCCTCAGACACACTGACACAAGAACTCAGTTCTCCCTCAGACACACTGACACAAGAACTCAGTTCTCCCTCAGACACACTGACACAATAACTCAGTTCTGTATCGTAACGGCTCTCGCTCGGCGTCACTTCCGCACTGTACCTCGCTTGTGCACGCGCACTGAATAAAATTCCACAATGTACCTTTATATCCCAGTATTCGTCTGACCACACCCCCATCAGCTTACCTTCATAAGCAGGTGTGTGGCCACCTACTCGCCTCCTTCTTCGCTTTCACCACAAGGAAGTGCTTTTGGTAGATCCCCACTTGACGAGGTTGCTAAGTTGAAGACAGTTGAGACGTGTTTACATTGTGCTTATTTTTTTCTTCTCTCATAAATATTCAAAAAGAAAAATCTAAGTCATAATGTCTACCTCGGAGAGTAGACCCACTCTTCACCAGCGGTTCTCCATTCCCGCCTCCGTCGTGCGTTCTGGTGCGGGGCTGTTGCCACTTTCGTGGTTGCCAGCCAAGCCCGGGAGACAGCCGATGGGTAGTTTGCCTCTCCGAGGAGCCGGTGCATCGGTGCCGTCGCTCCGGCGGTGGCCTGATCCCGACTCTGGTTCCAGGGAATCGTCCGTTCTTGAGCGGCCGGTTCCTTTGGTTCCGGAGGATTTGCGACGCAAACTTTTCGCGTCTGCCCGTTCACGTCGCAAGATGGTGTCCTGCAGACGCGAACGGCCTGGGTTTGGGGAATTGCTGGAGACCAGCGAGGATGCGTCGGTCTCTGCATGCCCTATGGAAACTGAGGATTACATGGTAGAGGCGGACGGATTCTTGTTTGAAGGCCCAGTGGAGGCGAGTATCCCACCCATCCAGGTAGCACTGGAGAAATGTCTCCTTGGGGCGCCTTGTTCGAGGATGTCTGGGAACCACCTCGGCCTCATCAGCAGGATGCCCTGCTATCAGCCACATCAGACTGTGGCTCATCAACCGGTCGAAGCCTGCTGCATGTGAGGGATGCGGGTTCGGTGGAGGGAAGTCAGCAGGGGGAACTGCGGGCTTTGTTCCCCGAGCTCATGGCAGTAGCGGCCACTGCAAACGGCGTGCCGCTGCCGAAGCCATTGCCTGCTCCTGCCCCCGATGATCTCATAGGTCATCTCTGGCAGCGTCGCCCGGTGAGAGGGGTGGACGTTGTCTACCCATTTTTTCCCTCAATGGGGGCCTATGTTCGTCGGGGCCAGGTGGTGTCTCACATCATGGGCCTTACTCCCGCCTACGTACCAATTACGCGGGTGGCGGGGTTGGTCGAAGGTATGAGAGAGGGTGTGCCACGGCTTGATAGGCCGATGGCCGCTCTCCTCTGTCCGGATATGGTGTGGGAACCGTTATGCAAGCCGGTTCTCCAGGGAAAATTGGCTAGGAGATTGGCATATTGGGGTGACCAGTCATTTGTCGCTGGTACACAGTCGCTGGCTGCTGCTTCTAACATCGCACAGCTGGCTAGATTTGTATCGGGGATAATGACGGGCGGCACGGAACTGACCGAGGTACAACACGATCAGATCACCCAGGCGGTAGGAGCTGTCCTGCATCTTACCCAGGTGCAGGCCATAGCCGCTGGGAAAGTGCGCGCCCTGGCTACCCTGAACCAGCGCCACCTTTGCCTGGAGCAGGCCCGTGTGCCAGAGAAGAAGAGAGCCCCTCTTCTGACGGCCAACCTCTCCGATGCTGGACTATTCGGGAAGGCCCTGCAGCTGATGACCTCAACGTGCAGAGAGATGGCAGAGGAGAGATCCGTTCTCCAACCCCATTTTCCGCCTCCCGTTCTCGCCGGTGGAGTCAGAAGGCTTCCACGACGTCGAGCTACCTCCGCCGTGCCTACCACTGCCTCCGCCGCCACTGCTGGCCCATCCAAGAAGGCCAAGAGGAGAGACGGTGCTTCTGCTGCCGCCGGCCCATCTACGACCAGAGGAGACGGTAGGGATCGACGAGACCAGCAGCCGATTGTCTACCGTCCCTCCGGGGCTTCTCGGGGTGGCAAAACCCGAGCGGCTCGAGGCAGCAGACGCCGCTGAATTAGTGACTTTTTCCCCCTGTGGTCCCCTCTATACCCCTCCCCGGCCTTCTCATATTTTGTGCCTAAATAAAAAGTCCCCTTAAAGGGGGACTGTATTTTTTGGCCAAACAAACTGTGTGTTTCTTCACCAATACATATGATGAGGCTGCGAAATGTGAATCTGCATTGTTTACATTGAGGGATGAGTTACGTTCGTGTTATGAGATTAAGCAAGGTCTGCACGCATACACTCAGTCATAGAAAGGTTCTATCTTAGCCTGACGCTCCACATGCAGGTAGAAGCTGGTTGTATGATCTGTTGCTTACACAAAGTAATGTTGATCCACAACACTGTTGTGTTAGTTGCAGTAATACTCGTATACACATGTTCCACGGCCTAGCCGTTATACTCTCTGTCAGTGTTTTTTCTATGTACAACATAGAATGCGGGTGTAGGATTCACACACACACACACGACTTGGTTTTGTTATAAATCCTGTTCACAGTCTGTGGGTAGCGTGCATTGTATTAGCGTATGTTACGACCCTGGCTCAGGGGCACGCAACCTATGTGCAAACCAACACCAAAACCCCGTGCTCTAACTCAAAGTGCTACTATCTCAAGGAACTATTAATATAAATGTTAACTAAGTACTAAGGTAACCCAACGGACAAGGACTAGAAGAACGTGACAGCTCTTTCTCTAAGCACAGACACTGCATGTGTGTGACTAGGTCTGCCTTTAAAGCTCCCCAGCAGGTAACCAATCAGCACTAATTGGCTAATTGGCAGGCCTCACCTGCATGCCCGGTGACACAGGAGTGATCAGGCCTCTAGTACATAACACCTCCCCCACCAAACTGGTTGCCCAAGAGGCAACCACTACACAACAACCCATAAACAAAACAAAAACAACTGTGACCCCTTAGTTGTCAGGGCCACTACCACAACAGCGATAACGGGTACCACAAACACCGGTACCATGATCGTGAGAGGGCGTCTGCTAGCACGTTGTCCCTCCCATGATGTGGCGAATATTCAAGTTATATGCCTGGAGGAACAAACCCCATCGCATCAAACGATGGTTCGAGTTCACCATGCTGCGAAGAAAAACCAAAGGGTTATGGTCTGTATACACAACAAGGGGTAAACTGGAGGATCCAACGTAAACATCAAAATGGTTCAAGGCAAGAACCGGGTCGGCCCCTGTCGAACACGACCACCGATACCGATCTGTCAAAATTATACTGCAAACCAAAAACAACCTGAGAACTACGCTTAACAGAACAGAACACAGCACAACAAAACCATAGATCACTGATACCACCACCGCACCCATATCCATCCCACCTGGCACTGGCAGTTCAGGATACTGCACACCGTGAACATCCAGAGTAGGCTGTACCGCCTCAGGTACAGCCCCAGTGTACCGGGAACATGGCAGTACGACAGTCACAATAACGTCTGGAACACCATCTAAAATGGCGTCACCCAAAATAACATTGTCCTGATCAAAATCAAAATGGCTGCCACTCAACAGACCAGGTCGCGAAGGCGGCTCCTGCTCCACAGGACACAGGTAACTAGGTTGACCATCACACCTAGTGCATGGCAGAGAATCAGTGTGGACATGTGGATCAATGTCAGAATCATCAACTGACATACTGGGACCATCCCTGCCCACAAGTGAAACGTTAGGGACAATAGGGCTACTGTGGGAAGGCTGGCAGCCTA
This sequence comes from Notolepis coatsorum, assembly GCF_963971535.1. NCBI lineage: Eukaryota > Metazoa > Chordata > Actinopteri > Aulopiformes > Paralepididae > Notolepis > Notolepis coatsorum. Next base: position 53,483,708 of record NC_140184.1, on the reverse strand, counting down.
AGTCAAGCTTAGTAGCCTCTCCAACTAGAACGGTGTCACATGAAACAACAGCACCTCTCATAGCATCCTTCCCACACTCATCCTCCAAATCGTTCGTGGCATCAGCCACCGTACAGGCTGGGAAGACCTTGAGACACTGCGCTGCCATATCATCTCCTGTCACATGCTTCTCCGGCACGCATGTCAACTCTGGTTTCACCACCGGGCCTAACACAAAACCACAATCAAGAGAATCATTATGCAGAGGTACATCCACAGTGTGCTTTCCAAAATTCTCAACAGGTACACATTTTAATTCAACAAAGAATGTCCCAAGTCGAAGTATCAACAACATCACTTTTGTCCTTTGACATTTCTCGTGCCACAGCACACACAGGAAACACTCCTGGATGTTTCTGTGCCAGCTCATTAGAGACCTCAGAAACCACAGGAATGGGAGTTACAACCGGAGTAGCCAACACTTTGTCACCAGCCAAATCATTCCCTAGAATGAAGGACACCCCCTTTATGGGAATGTGAGAACATACCCCCACAACAACATTGCCTGATACTAAGGGAGAATTGAGCGTGACCTCATGCAAAGGTGCATCCACAAATCCACCCCCAAAGCCCCGAACAACGACACCGGAATTTTTTCTGAAAGTTTTCTGAAAACGGCAAAACCCCCTCCAGAATGAGGGACTGAAAAGCACCGGTATCTCTCCAAATTGTTATAGCCTGTTTGGACTCTAGTGCATTAGTCAGGGAAACAAATCCATTCATCATAAACCTTGAGGAACCCTCGAGCTCTTTGTCCACACGTTTGATGCTTTCCCCATCCCCATCTAACGTTGGCATAGGCGTCCGGCATATGGTTTCTACCAGAGCCACGGTTCTGAAATTTTTCTGCTCAAGCACCGGGCACGCAGCAACGATATGACCAGGTTCTTTACAGTAAAAACAGATAATCCCTTCTGGGAATGCACCAGCAGAACCACCCCGCCTAGGAGGTGAAGTTAACTGACCAGCAGACACAGGTTTTGGGAAACGGCCCCCCCTGAACAGGACGCCTATCCCCGGACTCAACACGGTAGTCCTCCAAAAACACGGACTTGTGTGTCAACACAAACTCATCGGCGAAGACAGCGGCGTCGCCTATCTTCGATACCCCACGCTCATTTAGATGTGTGGAAACGGTATCAGGAACACATCTTTTAAATTCCTCTAGGAGAATCAACTGCCTAAGCTGCTCTCTTGACTCTGCCCTCTGAGAAGTGCACCACCTGTCAAACAGGTTCTCCTTCTCCCTTCCAAACTCAACATAAGACTGCCCCCCCGACCGGCGATAACCTCTAAAACGCTGACGATAGGCCTCAGGGACCAACTCATAAGCCCTCAAAATGGAAGCTTTAACCAGCTCATAATCAGCGCTTTGTTCAAGGGACAGAGCAGTGTAGGCTTCTTGTGCCCTACCAACCAAAACACATTGCAGCAGCAGTGTCCAGGCGGTATCAGGCCACTTCAATGTGGTTGCCACCCGTTCAAAAAGGGGAAAATATCTTTCCACGTCTTTCTCAAAAAATGGTGGCACCATCCTAATATTCCTGCCTACATCAAACCCGGAACGTGACTCTGGATGCAGAGCACCCGCCTGCAAGGCAGCATACTTATATTCAAGCTCCTTCTGCGCACGCTCGTGCTCCAGCAACAGTTGTTTCTCCTTAAACTCACGCTCATGCTCACGCTCCTCTTTCCTCTCTCTCTCCTTAAGCTCACGCTCCTCTCTCCTCTCCTCACGCTCTCGCTCTAGCTGCCTTTCCTTAAACTCCAACTCCCTAATCCTCCACTCACCCTCTACACCAGGTAATAGCGGAGACGCGCCAGACGATGGAGGCTCCTCCACCCTCTCCTCAAGCACCTGCTCTCTAATGAGTAACACCCTTAAAGCACTCAAGGCAGACGGCTTCAAACGTTTCTCCCCTGCAGAAAGCTCTACCCTGTAGTGTACAGCAAGTTCCAGCAGTTGTTCTTTGGAAAACTTGTCTAACAAGTCATGAGATGGGCGATCAACAAAGTCCCTGATGGAAGCCATTGTCACTGAACCAGACACAACCCGTTCACTTTAGAGTCACAAAAGCTGCCAAAAGCACCCTAGTACACACACAACCTACCTAAAGAGCCACTAAAGAAACACTAAAGAACCACTGAAGAACGACTAAAGAACCACGACGAACCACTGAAGAACCATAAAGAATGCCAAAGCCACTAATAATAACCATAAAGGGACGCGGTGGCAATGTGTGCTACGGAGCGCACATTTCAAGGACGCAAAAAAAACATAAAAAAAAACCACCCCCACCCCAAATAGACGTGTCATACACTCAGGGTGTTAGGTGCTACCAGGTATGCTCACCAAACACTCAAACAAACAAAATAAATCCAACAAACAATTACAAACAGGTGCGCCTTCTAACCTGATATGACTACATATGCTTCTACGTCTAAACTGCAGAAAAACCCGGCCCACCACATGTCTACCCTAAGAAACACTAAATCAAGCCCTACCACACTACCTGTGTTTTCTGGCCGCACTAACTACCTACCCTCAAACTAATGCCCTGTAGACCTAACTTTCTTCAACCACACCTGCTACCAGTCAAAGATCATATACCAATCATTTCATTGACCGCCCCAGGAGTACGTGGTGCAGAGGATGCTAACCAACAACCAGAAAATAATGTCCCTATCTACATGTGGAGCCCACTAAACTATATATTTTAACAGCATAAGTAGTCACATCAAATTACAAACAAATACGGCATACTCACCTGTTTGATGAAATGGCTCAGCCCCCACGTTACACCATATGTAACGAACACCACCCAAACCATAATACCATGACACCCCGTGTAACACAAAAAAAAACCACCAAACAAATTTCTAGGGGTAAAAGATCCCGGATGAGCGCCCAACTGTTACGACCCTGGCTCAGGGGCACGCAACCTATGTGCAAACCAACACCAAAACCCTGTGCTCTAACTCAAAGTGCTACTATCTCAAGGAACTATTAATATAAATGTTAACTAAGTACTAAGGTAACCCAACGGACAAGGACTAGAAGAACGTGACAGCTCTTTCTCTAAGCACAGACACTGCATGTGTGTGACTAGGTCTGCCTTTAAAGCTCCCCAGCAGGTAACCAATCAGCACTAATTGGCTAATTGGCAGGCCTCACCTGCATGCCCGGTGACACAGGAGTGATCAGGCCTCTAGTACATAACAGCTTACGCTATGCATTAGCGTTCTACCAAAGGTCTCAAATGCTACAGTTGTTATTGTGTGTAGGGGTAAAGGGTTTTTTGTGAGGGGGTGCCGAATAAACCCCTCCTTCCCACTTGATTGGTCGAGGGGATTTTTTCTCATCTCCTGTTGAGGCAGTCAGGGCCGAGCCGTTCAACGACTTGGCGGGGGAGGGGGGGGGGGGGAAGGGTTGTCCTGACGCGGCTCCTATTACAAACAGGAGTTGTGTGCGGGGTTTCCCCCCGTCATAGCATATACGTTGCTATGACGACGGCTTCCGTGAGTTAGATCTTTACGTAAGGTCTGTGGTGTCAAAGTGTCGGGTTAGAGCGTAGGGCTTACAGGTCTGCTACGCTCGATTTTATGTGTAAACTTGAGTCAGTTGGTCACGTGACTCACAGTTGCCATGTCTTTTTCATACTACGACTCATGTGGGAAGGCTTTCTGGGGATTTTCGGTCTAAACCCTCTAAATAAGGGGTGACTGGATGTAAAGATATAAACAGTTTTACTCCCGGCTGTGCAGATTCGGTTTTATGCTGTTGATGCTTCTTTCTTTTTTATTAAAAGGAGTTGGGGTTAGGGAGCATCACACCCCTCTTGACGTTCCCCTGGGCGCCTTGGGGATTCAATGAAAGGTCTAAATAGCCTGTTTATTGATGTGGATATGCCCGATGCACACATAGTGCTAGCTCGGGGTGTTCTGTTGAACATCAGGCGACTGACTGGCGCGCCTTGGTTGCTTGGGGTTAAGACAGCGTTTTTATAAAGCAACTGGGATGGGTTTTTTTTCCTCTTCCGACGACCTATGTTGGTTGTCGACGGATTCTCGTTCATATCTGGGGATGATGACGGAATGGATCTGAACATATGTAGAGGGGTCTCACGCCCTGGGGGTGGGCCACCAGGCGCGGTTCGCACCGAACGGCTGGGTGGCGCCTTCTTTTCATGTTTTAAGGTCAAACACGCATATCTGCCCATTCTCTTGGAGTAGGCATGTCGGCGTGGTTAGGGCACTGGACTGATCAGTTAAACCCGTTGTCCGCCGGGGATGCAGATCTGCTGTTCTGGTACCCTGAGGGACTTGGGCTTTTTCCAGGGGGAGAAATGCCAGGTCGGTCCCGGTGTCACAGGGTTAGGCGCTATGGAGACCCTTGTTGAGTACGTTGTACTCTGCACTGTCGTAATGGCTTACGGCCATGCCAACCTGTACACGCCCGATCTCGTCAGATCTCGGCCGCTACGCAGGTTGGTCTTGGTTTGTACTTGGTTGGGAGACCTCCTGGGAATACCAAGTACGGGGTGCTTGGGGCTGGTTCTCCATTATTTTCGCTCTTCTCTTACGCATAGCGAAGAGGGGCCTGTTGGGGTGGTGTTTGACCTCCTCAGGGGACCCTGTGCTCCCCGTATCGCCGGGCCCGGTCCGAAGTAATGTTTCGTCGGCCCGTAGGCCTGGGATAACCCTGTTGGAAACTGAAACACTTCTACTGCGGTAGTGCCCGCAGGTACGTTTTGGAGTTTTTTCTTGAGGGGTTATGGGACCAACCACCGCATAGGGTAACGACTGGGTGGTTGGTTCTCTGGTGTGTTGGAGCAGAGTCAACTCCCGGGTTGCCCGGTTGAGTGTGCCCCTGCACGTTCATGACGTCTGCCAATCGTGTCAGCCTTCACTGCCTCATTAAGGGAGGCTTTGTCATGGTGATCAACAACGCCAGCATACGCCCCTTCCGCCGGGGCGGCTGTTTTCAGCTGACCCCTCTGGCGCCTGTCTCGTCCGCAGTGCTCCAGGCTCTGGTTACAGCCTGTTGCCTGGTTTCCCTGGTGCGCTGCCTGCTTCCGTGGTAAGCCTTTTTTGGTGCTTACGGCCATGCTGACTACCTGTGCTACAGGGTCAGTGTGCCAGGCGGTGTGCTATTGGGGGGACAGAGCCCGCTCTTGTGAGGGGCCTTGTCCGAATACGCTGGCGATGTGGGGGGCGGTGTCACTAAGTGACCACCTGGTGGGGTCTTGATGCTGGGCATCATGGACCTCTCCGGGCCCCCGTTTTTCAGGGGATCCAGTCCCTTTGGTGGGTCTGGGTCTTCCTTCGCGCTCCGCTGCTACAGCCTTGCCACAGGGTTGGGGTTGCTCTTGACCCCGTGATTTCTGGGGGCAGTAACGAGGTCGTTCCTTCCGTTCATTCCCGGGTGGCATGCGGGTTGTGCGTGTGTGTAGTCGTGGGGTCAGGCCACGGTCTGCTTACCCTGTGCGTTGAGTTGCTTGAGTGCCTCTTCGCACGGTCGGGTCCATCGCCCTCCCATGATCCTCCAATAGGGGGGGTACCCTCCATTAGGGGGGGTCGGGGGGGCTCGGTCCTCCCTGATCTGATGGTTGTGGGGGGCCTCAGCGGGGTGTATTTGTCGGCCGATGGCTCTCGCTCGGCCTCCCTTTGTGCGGAAGTGACGCCGAGCGAGAGCCGTTACGATACAAAACGATAAGTTTTAACTATAACCAAGTTCTGTTAGTAATGGTGACGCTCGGTGTCCGACGCCGCTGCAGCCCTTGATCTCACCTTGTGGTGAAAGCTTGGGAAGGAGGCGAGTAGGTGGCCACACACCTGCTTATGAAGGTAATCTGATGGGGGTGTGGTCAGACGAATACTGGGATATAAAGGTACATTGTGGAATTTTATTCAGTGCGCGTGCACAAGCGAGGTACAGTGCGGAAGTGACGCTGAGCGTCACCATTACTAACAGAACTTGGTTATAGTTATAACCTATCGTTCTCCCTCAGACACACTGACATCAGAACTCAGTTCTCCCACAGACACAGACACACAGACACAATAACTCAGTTCTCCCACAGACACACAGACACAAGTTCAAGTTTCTTTAATAGTCGTCATACAGAAGTACAGAATACTTTTATACAAAATGCTTCTTTCTGTTACGCTCCAGAGACTGTGCTAGACAAAAGATAAGTATAAAATAAAATAAAATAGTATAGCATGTAAAAATAGAAGTCACGTACGTAGACACAGTGTTCAGTATATACATATGTACAATGATCGATGCAGAATAGAGTAACTGAGTTACCGTACAATATACAATATACTATGCAATATACTAATATACAATACTATATAGTGCAAAGCAGAAATGGGATGAGGTACAATTTAGGTACAATTTACAGTAAGGTGTACTGAGGTATAGGTTGTAGTGCAAATCCTTTACCAATAAATATAAAGTGTGTCTAGGTGTTCTAAAGTGTTCAGGGAGAGGCAGTTCTCCTGAAACCACTGCAACAGATTCTCTACCTCTTCCAGGTAGGCCCTCTCGTCGTTGGCAGAGATCAGGCCCACCACTACTGTGTCATCAGCAAATTTGATGATTGTGTTGTTGTTCCGCTGTGCCACACAGTCATGTGTGTACAGGGAGTAGAGGAGGGGGCTCAGAACACAGCCCTGGGGGGCCCCTATGTTGAGCGTGATGGATGAGGAGGTGCAGTTGCCTGCTCTTACCACCTGGGGTCTGCCCGTCAGGAAGTCCAAGACCCACTGGCAGAGGTCATAGTTCAAGCCCAGGTCCCTGAGCTTGGCTATGAGTTTGGAGGGGACTATGGTATTGAATGCTGAGCTGTAGTCGATGAACAGCATTCTCACATAGTTCCCCTGCCTCTTGTCCAGGTGTGATGCTGCTGTGTGCAGCACATGGGCTATGGCGTCCTCCGTGGACCTGTTAGGGCGGTATGCAAATTGCAGGGGGTCCAGGTTGATGGGGAGGGAGGAACAGATGTAGCCCTTCACTAGCTTCTCAAAGCACTTCATGGCTATGGAGGTGAGAGCTACAGGGCGGTAGCCGTTGAGGCAAGCGGGCGTAGATTCTTTGGGTACAGGGATGATGGTGGACTTCTTCAGACAGGTGGGGATGACAGCCTGTTCTAAGGACAGGTTAAAGATGTCAGTGAATACCGGGGCCAGTTGGTCGGCACAGACTTTTAGGACACGGCCGGGGATGCCGTCCGGTCCTGCTGCCTTCCTGATATTCACTTTCTTAAAGGTCCTCCTCACCTCATGTTCTGTTATTCTGAACACTGAATCTCTCTCAGCAGACCCCCCCCCCCCCCCCCTCCCCATTGCCGTGGCTTGTAGGCTGGTGTTGTTATTCACAGCCTCAAACCTCGCATAGAAGGTATTGAGATCATTTGCTAAGGAGATGTCACTGTTCAGTTTGAGGGAGGTGCCTTTGTAATCTGTCATCGTTCTGAGGCCCTGCCACATACCTCTAGAGTCAGCCTGTTCAAACTGAAGTTCAACTTTATCCCTATAACGCCGTTTTGCCTCTATTACTGCTCTCCTGACGCTGTATCTCGCCGTCTTGTGTTCATTCATGTTGCCTGTCACAAGCCCGGTGTTGTAGGCTGAGGTGCGCACTTTCAGAGCCTCACGGACGGATTTATCTACCCAGGGCTTTTGATTTGGGTATATTCTAATTGTGGTAGAGGGGATTCAGAACTCAGTTCTCCCTCAGACACACTGACACAAGAACTCAGTTCTCCCACAGACACAGACACAAGAACTCAGTTCTCCCACAGACACACAGACACAATAACTCAGTTCTCCCACAGACACACAGACACAATAACTCAGTTCTCCCTCAGACACATTCAGCTGCTTAACACCCCTTGTTACACTTTCCTTCACAAAGGGAACAATCGCAACGTAAAAGAGCTATCACACAGTGGAAGCAATCTGCTTTCTAAACAGAGAGGCTTGAATGTAGTAAAGTAACAAACCCTGAGGCCATATAACCAAAGTACCAACACTGTGAAACATCACAAAGGCACTAATCAGTCAGTGACACAACCTTCACCAGAGGTCGGTCTCCTTCTGTAAGGATAGACCTCTGGGAGGCAAATTACGAGAGAAAAGGAAGAAGGTCCAAGGCACTCTTCATTAGTCCAGTTAAGCCCTCAATGGCTTGTTCACTATACAATGACAATCATTCATAAAAACGTAATACAAAAAATGTAATAAACCCGGGGCGGCTGGGTGGCGCAGCGGACATTGTGCTCGTCACCAACGCAAGAGACACCGGGTTCGACTCCGGCTGTCGGCGCTGCCTCCGGCTTGGGCCAGTCGTCATACTAACTCAATTGGCAGAGTTGGCAGTTGGAAGTCGATGGGTGGTAATCTGGACGGTGTGGACAGCGACTCCTACAGGTCGGTTGGGGATGCCTGCACAGCAGAGACAGGAAATGGCGGGGTAGTGTGAGCCTCCCACACATTACACCTCGCCAATGAGAGTCCGCGCTGGCAGGTGAAAAGATGTGACAGGCTGCCTCCTCGTGTATCGGAGGGGACATGTGATGCAAGGCTTCTATCATCCCTACAACCGGCCAGTGGGGGGCATATGCGAGCAACGATCAAGACAGGGGAGGGGAGAATTGGCGCAGCAGAATTGGGATGGGAGAAAAATGAAAAAAGAGGAGAAAGTGGATACATTTTTTTTATAAATAAATGAACGCCAACGTGTTTTCAGGTTTGGCCTTCATCAGGGAATGTGACCAAAGATGGTCCTCGACAAACTCAATCAAACCTTCGACCCGTGGATAAATCGTTGTGTAAATCAAAAAGTAAAGAAAATATTTAATTCAGACAATTTCACAGAGAGAAAACATTACACTTGCAAACTGTATGCACACAACACAGTAATGTTTGTGAAAACCATAACCCTCATTGTCATCTGTAGGCTATAACACATCATATGATCTGTTTTTATCTAATTACAGTGATGTCTCATACAAAGTATGAGAGCAAGTTTTAGCTGTGATGTCATGCGAGGGGATCTGTGGTGTATAAAGAACACAGTTGCAGTATATGAAACACACTGCTGGCTTTGAAGACTCGTTTTAATAATCACAGAGTGACCACAGTGAGAAATCAGGTATCTTGATTGAAATAGCCTATTGGGTGAATTTCTTCCTTTCTTTTGTGATAAAAAATCGTCCCCCGATCTGTCCCCTCATCCATAATTAAATCTCAGAAGAAAAACGGTTTTACACATGAACCAAATATGAACGGGTCAGCGAACAAGAAAGACACCCCATGTTTTGGATTTCGACGAGAGCGCCTGTTCACTCTGCACTTCAAAGTCAACATGTATGATTCTGCTAAAATGGTGTCAGTGTCTGCACTCAATTTTGGTAATAACTTGCTTGGGGAGAGAGAGAGGGGGGGTGGGGGGGGGGGGGATCTGGAAGCAATTTGTGAAGCGGCCAAGTTTTCTTTTTCCTCCTAAGAAAGTTATTGTAACTATTGACCTTTCCAGTGCTTGAATGGCATTCCCAAGCATTCTAGGATGCCACCGCTGTTCTCAAACGGAACTTTTTAATCCAGTGCGTCAGTGTTGTTTTAGGCCCCCATCTCCTGAGTAAAGCACTTAAACTATTACTGTATGCTCACACATTCACCACACTATTTGAACAGGAAGCCATTCTGCTGCCCCCTTCTCTTTGTGGCTATGTGCACCATAATCCCTTCCAGCAGTTTGAGAGACAGTAGAATTTTTCTTTTCTCTTTTCAATTTCAAGTCTAAATTTGACAGGTGAATCGATTCCAAAATAAAACAAAAGTTTCACTTTGGAGGTTGATTGGGATTTTGTAACTTATCAGCTTTCTCACATTTCCTCTTACTGTACTTGTATCACGCTAGAAAGCGCTCAGTGTATCTACCGGTAAACACGGCCATGGGGTTTGTTCTCCAGTGGTCTATGATTAATTTAAGCCCCATTGAATTAAGCTCTTTTTCTTTTACACTGCTGCTCCCTTGTGGCGTGTTCAGATATGACAGGCTGGGTGTGTCGGCGAGTAAATCCACTATAGTCTCTGGTGATTAATTAGCGAGAGGGGGGAAACAGTGGGAGCATACAATGTTCTTTTCGTTGGCGGGAACTGAAAAGTATAATAAATAAAGTGCCTTTACCGGTACAAGTCTACATTTAGACACAAAAATAAACAACAATTCTAGACATAGTTATTTGTTCAGTTCTAATGCTTCATATGGCGGCGGTCACCTCCCACTAAGTGTCCAGCTACAATGAGTCCTTAGTTTAAACACTTGAGTTACCTTATGTTTTTGTATGAGATGACCATGACTACATGGCTGTCTGAGGGAGCGACACCACGCCGTTGTGAGCATATCACACACGCACGCACGCACACACACACACACACACACACACACACACACACACACACACACACACACACACACACACACACACACACACACACACACACACACACACACACACACACACACACACTTTAACAGTAACCCACACACACTATTCTCTCGTTTTCTCTCCGACCACCATAACATCCCCATCATATCGCCATGTCTTCCCCTCCCTCCACCCCTCCCCCACCTTCACCAAAGCAATCAGGTAAATCCCACATTAACTCCTGGGAAACAGCTCATTAATATTTCACTTGTTTCCAGGCCTGTTTGCGCTCTACATCAATGCCTGGCCCCTCTTTTCAAAGCCATACATTAGAACTATTTTCAAAATACTTCATTGTCAGCCCATGGCAGTCTCATTACTTATTAAGATAAGAGATGTGCGCGGGAGCAGTTGGTGGCTCAGCTTGCCTTAAAAGCCTTCTTCTACTGTTTGCTCCTCCTCCTCCTCCTCCTCCTCCTCCTCCTCCTCCTCCTCCTCCTCCTGCTCCTCCTCTACCTATTCCTCACCCTCATCTGTTCTCCTGGGAAAAGACCAGAGAACCTTTAAGAAGTTTGCGTTGCTGAAAGTAAGTGGGATGTTAGTTTAGCAACAACAACAAAAAAATTCAAGGAATATAAATAAAGTATACCATGGCTGCCTTGCTACATGTATGTAATGTGTAGTTAAACACTGCAACTGCTGATCTAGTTTTACTCATCTGCTTCAAAGGGCTTTAGTATGAACAAACGGTGTGGCAACCCTTTGTGACTCTCAAGCTGTAATGAAAAAGAAGACAGACTTAGGTTAATATTTAATTCACTGTATGTTGCCTAGCTACAACATACTGTATGACTGCAGTATGGTTATCAGTATCATAATAAGTAATAAGAAGTGTATGCAACAAGCATTGTGATTGGACGGGAGAAAATCCTTGAGTGCTGCTGCCAGACTGTTGAGTCGACCGGAACCCGCAAGAGAGACCACATCACCCCTGTCCTTGCCTCCCTTCATTGGCTCCCAGTACGCTACAGGATAGATTTTAAGGTTCTCCTATTTGTTTTTAAAGCCCTTAATGGTCACACCCCCTCCTACATCTCAGACCTCCTATACCCCTATTCCAACACCAGGTCCCTCAGGTCAGCCGATCAGAGGCTCCTGACAGTCCGGAGGTCTAACCTCAAGCTCAGGGGGGGCCGTGCCTTTGCTATCGCAGCCCCTGAACTGTGGAACAGCATCCCCACCTCCATTAGGCTCGCCCCCTCGATAGATGCCTTCAAATCGAGGCTCAAAACCCACTTCTACCTACTAGCCTTTCCCGTTCACTGACTCATGCCCTGTTTTTCTATGTGTTTGCCTGTGTGCCCTCCCATAAAACGGAGTGTGATTGTTGTCTATATGTATCTTGTGTATCTACCCTCTGTACAGCACTTTGGTTGACACGCGTCATGTGAAATGTGCTATATAAATACATCTGATTGATTGATATAACTACGATATCACGTTTTTATGAATGTATGTACATTTTAAAAAGCTGTGACAATAACATAATCTGAATGTGATCCGCAGGAACTTGTTACCTTATTGTTTACCAAGGAATAAGGACTCTTTGTTGAACCTTATGTTTGTAAAAGGCTTATATATATAACTTATATATACAAAATAAAAAATACTGTACATAAATCTGATTAGCATATTAGCTCAGTAGCTTTGTTATATTGTATATATTCCATTTCCTCACTTGTTACACAGTATATTGTTAATGCATTTTACTGTTACCTTTCACTCTGGTTAGATGCCAACTTCTTTTCGTTGTGCTGTACTTGTACATGTGCTGTACTTGTGCTGTACAATGACAATACATTTAAATCGAATCTAAAAGCAATAACATAATCAAGCGGCTTCATTGGCGCAGGTGTGCTAGACCTTGTTCATATGGTACCAATAATCACATTAATAGCACTCTGTCTCACATGCTATTGCTTAAATATAGTATAGTATTTGAGTACATTTTTTTAGAATTAAATGTGAATTAAATGTGACATTTGGACATACTGATAATGGGTAAACTGCCGGGCACGGTCAAATAAGCACCAACAAAATATCCAATAAAGGGTCCAAGTGGGTTTTATGTGAAACACAATACTCTTTATGAGCAGGCCCGGACTGGCCATCGGGAGCACCGGGAGTTTTCCCGGTGGCCTGGCCTGCAAAAATAAAATATTATTATCATTTATTTTTTTTGCCAGGCCATTGTTTCTAGTTGTGGCGACGGCGCGGCGCGATAGTTAGATAACCTAGGTGGGTGGGGAACAACCAGGATTTCACTGTCTGCGGCAGAGTTGGAGAACTATCTGACTCTCTCCCTCACGCGGATCACAATGGAGCCGTGCTGCCGCTTGTGATTGGTGGAGGCGGGACCAGGCGATACAACTGATTGACAGCGGAGGCGGCGAATGGAATGGCAGACGGCACTCAGATGCAGAATAACAGCCAGGCAATGAGCCAGGTTGATTGATTGATTGATTGATTGAAAACTTTATTAACAGATTGCAGAATGGGTACAGTACAGTACAGCTCAATGCATACAATTGTTAAGGGGATGCAGACCAGAGAAAGACTTTCGTCTTGTTTACATCAGGGTCCCCTATTTTTAATTCATCGTAACATATATGACATACAGATAGACAGTACTGCTACATCTATACATTTATGACATACCAGATTTGCAAATACAGTACTGTTTGTGATACGAAAAGAGTCCAGAAAAGAAGTATATACATTTGACATAGAAACTGTACATTGGAAGAGGTTGGGTAGGTGGGGGGGGGGGGGGGGTACTGTACATTGGAGGTGGTTGGGTGGGTGGGGGGAGGTTGGGTAGGAGGGGTGGGTGGGGGACATTGTACAACTGTACAAGCAACACTGTACATTGGAATATTGACAAGACCATACTTGGTCATTTTTACTGTACATTGGAGGGGGTTGTGAGGGACTCGGGAGAGATACAGTAGAGCAAAAGTCAATTAACGTTGATGTCAAGATGGACAGTGGAAGAAAAAGAAAGGGTGGAGGAGAGAGGGATAAAACAAAGAAAAAGAAAGGCCCTTACAGGAGAGAGTGGTTAACTGTATTATAATAGTAAATAGAAAAATATGTTGTGCTCTTGCTTTTTTCTTTTTGAAGGTGGAGAGAGTAGCATTGCTAGTGCCACAACAGTTTTATTTGAGGTCCATAACAGTACATTGTACTAAGCAATTGTTGGCTCATTAGTTTGTGATTCACATGCACTAAAATTCACCAGAATGCAGGAAATTAAGTCTTTGTAACAAAACATTTCCTGGTGGGGGACCCCCAGACCCCCCGCTTAAAAAGTGGCCTGATTGGGGCTATATTTCGCGCTATATCTCCCGGTATGAATTATTTCCCCAGTCCGGCCCTGTTTATGAGTAACACATGCAGCAATCCTGAATGATCCCATGGTGTGCAGACTATTTCTTCCCTTTATAATATTGTATCTGTGCAAAGGCTAAACACATGTGGTTTTCCAACAGTTTGAGAAGCATGATAGTGATGTATGAGAGGAACATGGCTATCTGGCTATCACCAGGTAGCCAACGCTATGATGATGTATGAGCCAGACTCGGTAGGGAGTGTGTCCGAGAAAACTATTATAGAAACATCACAGATGAAGTTGGGCCACAATGTGCAGCGTAGCATCTACACAATTCCAGCCCATTCTCCCGATGAGAGCCCTCGTTGTTTTCAGTTAGGATTTGCTGACAGTAGTCATACCACTTGTTGTCCATCAACATTTCCCTTAAACACTGCATTGGGTCCAGATACTTGTGATATCAGTGATTGATGAGTCAATATAGCATACAAAACAGAACTTTTGTTTCTGACCATACCTGTACTGCCTTCGGTATTGTTGCTGAATGATGTCTCTCAGTTATCACACTCAGTACATGTTAAGAGGCTAATCTTGTCCGGTCTTAATTACGGCTGCCAAAAAGTTAATAGCATCACGCTGGATTCAACCGGATAAAATGTGCCTGAAGGTATGGATTCTTACCTATCTAGATGTGATTTATTTAGAGATATCTACCGCACAAATTCTAGGTGTCAATGAAGCCAACATAGCAATTTGGTCAGATATGGTGGAGAAGATAAAGCACAGCATTTGAATTTGTAATCCTTGGTGTTAAACGAAATGGTGGTTACTGTCCAAGGGGGGTCCTGAGGGGGGGGTGGGTGGGGTGGAAGGAGAAAGGAAGGGTGCAGAAGAGCCAGCAAGAGCATTTGTATGTATTGTATTAATTATCGTAATTATTATTATGTATATGTATATCCTTTAATCTACATTTATTTTGATTTAAATACTGGACTATCATAGTCCTATGATTTATTGTGGATTTTTACTTTTAATGTTTGTGTGTCTAGTTTTACTGTATGTCATGTCAACAAATTGAAAAAAAATAACGCGTTCAAAAAAAAAAAAAAAAAAATGCTTTTCTTACCATGGCACGTTGACCCCTGTGCACCAGTGCTTCTCATCCTGGAAAATGCTTCTAGACCAGTGCTTCTCATTCTGGAAGATGCTTCTAGACCAGTGCTTCTCCTTCTGGAAGATGCCTTGTCCAACAGAAGTGTATCTCGGGATGAAAAAGAGACTATAGAAGTGACATTTCGATAGACTGACCTGTACAATGCCAGGAAATAACCTTTTTACAATGTTTCTAGAATGTGTAGCAGACTGGATTACCTCCACTTAGTGAAGGTGAGATTATATGAACACCGGATAGCAGGGACACGGAGGAGCTAAATCCCACCGAACGCCCAACTGTAGTGGCCGCGTTGCTAGACGTAAGGGGTAGGAATGCAGTAGGCAGGGCCTTAGGATTTACTAACCTAGGAACAGTTACAGTAGTCTTGCAGGATGTTATAATGACAAATACTCAGCAGTACCCTGTAACCCCCCTTAATAACTGTGTCCTGTCTAATAAGCGGCGTACCCCCTCACACCCGGTGAAAGTAGTGATCAATACAGTCTTCCCCAAAATGTTACTGCATTGCTCCGCTGTTGATAAATCATGTTAGCGCAGGACCCCTTTATACACATTGATCACTGGCAATACAGGGCGACAATTAATTCCCCATTCTCAGTAAATGAATATAGACACAGCACAACTGGTATACAGTTCTCAGCAGAGCTTTACTGTAATTAAAACTTAAAACTTAACAGTCACATACACATGTTCCCAGTACTGCTTCCTCCATACACAGGCTCTTTGCCTCTTAGGTAAAGAAAGCACTACGTTACCCAGAGTATACACAGTGAACGTTCCCTTTAAAGGCGCCCCGGCAGCGTCTATTCGAAGCCCAAACAACTCGTACTTCCGCGTTCGAGTTTTGCGCTCTGATTGGCCACTGACCTACGCCCCCCTTATCTACGCCACGGAGCTAGTCTCTGTTTCACCTAACACTATTGCTCCGTGATCATAGCCATTCATCTCTAAAGCTAACCACTATTTGTAAAAGCCACAACCACGTACCTTTGTCCTCACAAGTATTCTGCCAGGGAACTTATGGACACGACAATAGTAGTACTTATAAGGTGTTTGAGCTTGTAACGTTAACGTTAGTTAGCTAATAGCTATCGTGGTAGCCCGTTAGCTTGGTAGCCAGCTTATTTTAGCTTGGTAGCCAGCATTCTCATTGTCGTGTCCATAAGTTCCCTGGCAGAATACTTGTGAGGACAAAGGTATACAAAGAGGAGAGAACCATTTAAAATCGGCCATTCATGCCGGCTAGCAAGCTACACGTCACGGCATGTTGATAAGCATGAACCGGTTGGGATTCGATGTTGATAAGCATGAACCGGTTGGGATTCGAATAGACGCAGCCCCACTCGGTGCATCAGTCACGAAACGGGCTACCACGATAGCTATGAGCTAACTAACGTTAACGTTACAAGCTCAAACACCTTATAACTACTACTATTGTCGTGTCCATAATTTCCCTGGCAGAATACTTGTGAGGACAAAGGTATACAAAGAGGAGAGAACCATTTTAAATCGGGCATTGTTAGGAGTTTCAAGAATGCTGGCTACCAAGCTAAGCTACGTTAGCTAACTTAGCTACTAACGTTATATACACAATATGTACAACGACACAATGATTTACATTATTACAAATATGGTAACGTGGTTGTGGCTTTTACAAATAGTGGTTAGCTTTAGAGATGAATGGCTATGACAAATAGTGGTTAGCTTTAGAGATGAATGGTTATGATCACGGAGCAATAGTGTTAGGTGAAACAGAGACTAGCTCCGCGGCGTAGATAAGGGGGGCGTAATAGCGTAGGTCAGTGGCCAATCAGAGTGCAAAACTCGAACGCGGAAGTACAAGTTGTTTGGGCTTCGAATAGACGCGCCCCGGCAGTACTGCCACGCATAGAAATGTATGTTATGGATAGACCTTCGCCCTGTGGCGGCACCAGTGGTGCGTTCCTCATATCAACACTGATTGCACGCACGCTAATGACGCCACGTGCACGCACGCTCATAAATGTTACCTCGCGCACATGTATAATAATAAACTTTATTTGTATAGCCTTTCATACAGAAATTGCAGCTCAAAGTGCGTCACAACAGAAAAAAGACAGGCATAAAATGAGCACATAAAGTGCAGACATATAAAATCACAGTTTTTTACTTTAGGATCTAACATCCCAACAGGCCACCTTGTTTATGGGTTGATTCAGTTTTAAATAGACAATAATAAAAAGCCACTGTGTAGTGTGGTAGACACAGCTCCCTGCCTCCCTGCCCCTCCCCTCAGGTTTGGTGTGAACGATGGTCTGATTCAGGCAGAGCAGAGTCATAGAATATGGCTCTGAGGCAGAGCACCGTTTACACCTGTGAATGTGATTGCCATGAAATGGGTTGCATTCCATCCCTAGAGGCAATTAGTCTCATTGTCTCACAAAACAAACTGACGTAGTTGAAGACAGTAGTAGACACCGGCCTAACGAGCGGCTATTGTTGTGATAATGCGAGGTAGCGCCGGCAGGCAGGTAAACACGACGCTGAGAGTCGAGTGCAGCGCGTTCTTGAGTGCACGCGCACATCCGTGCATGTGCGTGCACGCGCTTCTGCTCAAATCTTTGGGTGCACGGAGTGCAATCCCGTCCCATGAAGAACTCATCCCTGGGCGGCACGCTAATACTACAGTGCACTGCTGTGCTACTGTACTGGTGAACACTCGCAGCACACACTTCCCAGCCTGAAAACACTGGTAACACAACACAATCGAAATAAACCAAATTTAACGCATAATAAAACGTATAATAAATAATAAAGTTGTCCCCCGAAGAGGGGGGGGGGGGGGGGGTGGATGGAGTGCCCTCAAAAAAGAAAAAGAAAAAAGAAAAAAAAAAGGCTGTCCCCGACTAAGGATTTGTATAGTCGACTTGTAGTCGCCGAAATTAGCCGGTGGTCTACTATTAGTCGACTATGAAAAAAAAATGTCAATGAAAAAAAAATAAGTATAATTATAATTTTTTTTATCATTCCATTTGGGCTGTGGGGGTGCTTAAAGGGGAACTATTTTACTATTTCTTTCACTATTTGGGCACTTTTACACAATTCCTGTGAGTCTATGGAACACCTCTGTAATATATATATTTTTTTTATTCATTGTTTTGTATTTCTAATCAAGTCCTCAAAAACAGCATTTTTCTACCTCAAGATCTCGAGCTGTTTTGAGCCTGGGCTCCTAAACCACTGCGGAGCGGCGCCGCCTCTTGAACATTAACATGCAGCAGTGACTATATGACATCACATATAGGCACATTTTCAAGTTCTCAGTTTTTCTCAGTTCAGTGAGGGTGGATATTGTGAGAGGAGAATTGGAAGAATGCGCCAATATGAGAATTTTGAGACATAGATCATATTAATATAAGTTCACATAGCTAGGAAACAATGCTAAACACTCAAAAAGGCCATTTATAAGATAGTTCCCCTTTAATGTCTGAAGGAGTCGACAGAAGGCTTCTTGTTCTCTGCAAAAGCATGCAATTGGTCCACTGATGGATACATCTTGATATTTGTCTAGTCTAGTGTGTTCATTAGATGGGTGAAATCCTCTTTCAGTGCCTCTGTGCCTGTTTTCTTAGGCAGTTAGCCTCTGGTATGCATGCCTTTAGCGTTAGCCACGCTTCTAGGCCTCTTTGCTTTTGGAAAGAATGATAATTTTTTTTTTTATTATAATACGTAATTTCTTTTTTCTTTTTTTGTGTGCATTAGACTAAGAGGTTGGCAGGAGACTACGGCTCCTTTCGATCGATTAGTCGACTATTTGACTAATGGGGGTCAGCCCTAGTTGAAACACATCCTCTTCACATCTCCCTACAGAACCACCAGACTGACGCCAACCAGCTCCCCCTAGTGTTAGTCCTCCAACGATGCTTTGCCTGGCACCAAATGGATGGATCATAGGACAGTCACAATTAACATAGTCAGACACATTCAAGTGTCTACATATGGGAAGTGTTTATTTTACTTTTATTCAAGATTCAAGAGGCTTAATCGTCACATACATACGCAAGACATAATATGTGGCTACATAGAGTGTTTTTATCTACTGTACTGTACTATTAAATTTACAAACATTTGCACACATCTGATCAGCACTACACCCAGTAGTACTAATTTATATTGTATACCTGTTAGGATAGGGGTTGGCGGAGCCCAATTGCAGAACACAGGAGGAGAGAGAATGGAGCGGTTTAGGTTGGTTTTAATTGTTACCCCCCAAGCAGACAGGTTTACAGGTCAAGAATCTGCGACAGGTACAATAATGTTCATTTAGACGAGAAATGGTGCGTTCCATGGGCCGCACGGGGCGTCCAGGTGAGCGGAGTACCGGAACGGTGGTCCTGGGGCACAGAGAGAACAGGATTAGGACAAGGTAATTCAACAAGGCTTGAGTAGCAAGGCTAGGGTTAGTTGTCGTACCAAGGAAGTTAGGTTAACACTCCGACGAGGGTAGAGCAGGATCCGTGGGCTGAAGTACCATCTCGCTGACGAGGGAATCCCTCTCAGCCGTGTCAATTAACCCACTGGCAGCGTGGGAATCCGGGGATCGGATGATGCCCATATAAGGGTGTGAGAGGATGAGGGGTGAGGAAGGCTTCCGCCGTGATGGTGTGGAAGGAGGAGGGGTGAGGAAGGATCTCGCCATGATTATAACAATACCCAGTTTAATCACCTATACATTGTATATTACTATTGTACTTTACTGTTACATTTGTACTCTGGTTGGATGCCAAACCTATTTTTGTTGTACTGTACTTGTGCTGTATAATGACAATACATTTCATTCTAATTTCATCTCATTTAATATAATCAAATGTATTGCATAATAAGTATACTATACTATACGATGAGGTTGTCTAAACCCAGTTGTCCAAGTTAATAATTTTGTCTGCATCTCCACACACAACCCTCATCTCAACCTCATAATATCCACTTGATATTATGGAAAGCAAGCAAAGCAGTGGAAACGACAACACTCCTGTGCACAACTGTTGAAGGTCAGCGTGTGGTCAGAGGGAAACGTGTCTGGCATCCATTTCCTCCAATGTCACAAACCGTTGCTCTTGTCCCCATGACAAGTCAGACTGAGAAAATGTGCTCCGCTCATTATCTGGTTAAGAGGAATGGATATGGATATGGCTCAGATACCCTTCTGTTCAACCAGGTCTGAAGCCTCATGCGTGTGCTCCTTCACATATTACATAAAGCTGCTCTGGCTAAAAAAAAAAGATATATCTATATGGGCTGTCAATCAATTCAAATGTTTAATTGTGTCAATCACAAGGATGATTAATCACAAGTTTAAAATACTACTAATTACGTTCTTTCTTTCAAACCATTTATAAACTATTTGGTGCAGATTTTTGCCCTATTGGGCAGAGGTGTGTCGGAGGCTGTGTTACCGACAGCTCTGTGTAGGTATAGCTGTAACTGTAGCACTCAACACTTTGATGAACATTGTTACTCAGCTGATAGAGTTGTACCCTTCCTGCTGTCTTGTTGTACAAAACTTGTAAGTCGCTTTGGATAAAAGCGTCAGCTAAATTACCAAATGTAAATGTGTAGGAGTGTGCTTTATAAGAGTACATCTAATACTAGCTCGGTATTTTTGGGGGGGTCAAGTTTCAAATGTACTCTTATAGTCATACATGGTCAAACACTTTAAGTAGAACAGTGGAAATAGCTATTCAATTGGCTTGGTTATCATTTTTAAAACCAAGTCAAGAAGAACCAATGTGCTAATTTACATTTAAAGAGTGTCTCAAACGCATTCCAACAGTTCAACTACTGCAGGTCTGGGCAGCACAAATCAACATAACAAATTGTAAAGCGCTTTGGATAAAAACGCTATATAAAAAAGCAGCCATTTACCAAATCATTCTAATGAGATATAAAGTACTTGTCCTCTCATCTCAAAATGTCGATGTCTTTAATCAGCAACAGTGGTATAAGTACTTACATATTTGTTTTAAAGAGAGATGCAGGCATCTGTCTAGAAACAAACACTAGAGCAGGGGGGGGGGGGGGGGGCTTACTCATTTTAAACCCTGAGTACTTTACAGCATTTTTCTTCTTCTCAGGGGCTAGACTAAAGCTAATTCCAACTTGGTACACTTTTAATCACAGGCCCTTATGCAATTTGATTACCACGTCATATAGCCTTAATGTCTCCAGCATGTCTCCGGCATGTCCCCTGGGCCTGGGCTCAATTAAGAGTAAACCAAAGCCTTGTCCCCACTTCACAGCAAGGCCTGTTTGTAAATTGGAGCACGTGCCATCTCTTTCAGCTCGCTGGTTGTTTACTAAAGTCTGACACATCGTAGAGTCATTTAGACTGCGTGTGTGTACTGTACAGTATATGTTCTTTTTTTTACCAATTTTTTTTTATTACCATCTGTCTGTGATTCTGTACAGCCTACCTGGTGGTGGACCGTTCCACCAGACAAACTGGAAATCCAATTTCTTATTATGATGATTTTTTGCACACACACACAAACACAAACACACACACACACACACACACACACACACACACACACACACACACACACACACACACACACACACACACACACACACACACACACACACACACACACACACACACACACACACACAAACACACACAGACACACAATCCAGTTCACAATACCTTGGGAGATATGCCATTATTTGCTGATACAATACTTTATAGCTACCTCATAAGTTCCTGCAGTGAAGCTTTTGTTTTGCGAGTGGTCCAAACTCAATCTTCCTACACTAGCTGTCACCCAAACCCAATACCTAGGCGGCCTACATTTATTGCAACACAGTTCCTCAGAAGAAAAACAAACCTTTGAAAATATCCATGGAACTAAGTGACGAGTACATTCTTCACAACCAGGCGCACAAGCCACCCTAATTAAAGGCAAAGCCATAAACCCAACACAGGAAGACAGGATTGAGTTGATTAATGGCTGAAGGGGAGCTATATTCTTCAACCCAATCTCAAGGTGGACACTTCCATACACCTTGTCCTAATGGCGTGTAGGAGGCGCTGGAGGGCCCGTGGAGGTACAGTACACAGAGCATCCTCTGTTCCCAACCATATTATTTACACAATACCCTTATCAGCCATCCCAACTCGGGCTATTAGTCACAGCTGAGCAGACGACAAGCCCAGAAACCCCCAGCATTTACTATTACATGGTGATGAATGGAGAGGCATTTCAATGGTCATATATCAACCAGGCACCTCCTAAACTAGATCCCACCATCTATCGCTTGGGGGTAGAGGGTTGAGTTAATATTCCATCAGTGGGAACCATGCAATTCAGGCCTTGTATTTCAAATACGATTTATGAAACAGAGACTGGAGAGTTCTACTTTGACTCGCTTCTTGGTCACATCTCACGTGGCCTGTTGCCAGTTACAGTACATCTAACTCATATTGGATGCAAAGCGATTCAAATGTGTTGTACTGTATGTACTGTTGCATATCATATCATGTACATACTGTGAATTGCGGACTCACTCGTAAAAGGTATGGACTTGATACCTGACTTGAACTCCTCTGCAGTGAACTCAACCTGACTCCAACTTTGTCAGTGTCCATGAAATAACACTATAACGTTTATTTATTTGCTAATGTTAAAACATGTGAAGATACTGTAGTAGAGATGTATTTAAATCCAAATACTGTATTCGGGAAAGTGCAAATAATGCAATGGAAACATATTTATTTTGGTTGCTTGTTGTTATTATTCTGATTTGGTTCTTACTGTATAGCCTCTCTATCTACTGTTACGCTGGGCCAGTTTCGCCAGTAATTGTTTTATTGTGGAACCCCATTAGTCTACACCAAAGTGAGACTACTCCTCCTGGGGTCCAAAAAAAGTGTATGGCTTGCGTAACAGAGTTAGCTAAGTAAATAACTCTTAATTTAGATAACGGCTAACAGGACTGATTATAATCAGAAACACTCCAGCTAGGGCTGGGCGATAAAACGATAATGATAATTATCGCGATATATATATATATATCGATTGATAATAAAAAAAAATCCCAAAAAAAAAAAGATTTGTGACCTGCAGTTTTGAAATGTGTAGGCTGCCAGTCGCATCTTTTCACCTGCCAGCGTGGACTCCCATTTGGCGAGGAGTAACGTGTAGGAGGCTCACACAGCCCCGCCATTTTCCTGTCTCTGCTGTGCAGAGAGTCGCTGTTTACAACATCCAGATTACCACCCATAGACTTCCCACCCGCTAACTCTGCCAATTGAGTTAGTATGACGGCCGGCCCAAGCCAGAGGCAACGCCGACAGCCGGATTCGATACAAGTGTCTCATGCGTTGGTGACGAGCACAATGTCCGCTGCGCCACCCAGTCACCTGTAGCGGGTATGTATGTTGACATTTCATCCCTTTCATGTCAATACTGTCAACATCCAATTGCTTTAGAGTCTAACCAGATGATACAGACCTCCATCTTTCAACTCAGAAAACTCGTACTAAATGGGCATATGCTATTAATGAGAAGTCTATCTTCAGTTGCACAACTTTAATAATGTGACGATTTGGGCACCTTCCTCTGGGAGGACATCTAGCGTTCAAGACGTCGCATTGCTATGTGCAAGTGAAGACAATGTACGAGACATATTCTAGATCCAATTTCCTATTGTCTTTCCTATTGAGAGAAAGATGATCTAAAGCCCTCTGATTGATGAATCAGAAATCTAAATCAAATAGCAATAAATCCATGAAATGGAATCAAGTCACACGATCCAGTTGAAATTGTTGGCTTTAATTCATCATTATTCTTAACTCTGTACACAACGACATGGAAGACTAGCTCCCTCTCTCTCTCTCTCTCTCTCTCTCTCTCTCTCTCTCTCTCTCTCTCTCTATATATATCTCTCTCTCTCTCTCTCTCTCTCTGTTAATAAAGTGTTCAATCAATCAATCAAACATTATGCATGCACACACATACACACACATACAATGCATGCACCCCCCCCCCCACACACACACACACACACACACACACACACACACACACACACACACACACACACACACACACACACACACACACACACACACACACACACACACACACACACACACACACACACACACATACAGTATGCATGCACACACATACACCCACATACAGTATGAATGCACACATACATATGTGTGTGTGTGTGTGTGTGTGTGTGTGTGTGTGTGTGTGTGTGTGTGTGTGTGTGTGTGTGTGTGTGTGTGTGTGTGTGTGTGTGTGTGTGTGTGTGTGTGTGTGTGTGTGTGGCGGTGGCGGGAACACCGGCGCGGCATTGCAGTATGTGGTTCCCACGGCAGCCTGGGGTGGCCCATCCGTCTCTGTCTTTTTGCCAAATTTGATTTTAAATATTTATGGCGCCATACATCTTGGCTGAAACAAATTACTAGCAAAGTGCTATTGTCTGTGAAAGCTGTAGTAAGAAGGATGGAGGCTTTGGAGGGGGCATCAATGTTTCATCTGGTAAAATATATGACTAGGAGGTGTGTGCAACGACAGCATTTTTTCAACCCATGAGGATGACACAGAAGTCCAACTTTCCAGAGCGATGGCGCTAACACCCCACCGATCGTACTCTTATAAAAGGCAGACCAAGTCTAGCATTGTTAGAACGTCTTTTAGTTGAACCACCGCATTCAAACGGTTATTTACAGACTACTGCAAAAAGTTGTCATACAAAGGAGAATGTGTGGAGTGTTATAGTCCTTGAACAGGAATCAGGGAAGGATAGAGAGAGAGAGCAAGAGAGAGCGAGAGAGAGAGATAGAGAGAGAGAGAGAGAGAGGGAGGGAGAGAGGGAGGGAGAGAGAGAGAGAGGGATGGAGGGAGGGAGAGAGAGGGAGAATGTTTGTGGGGGAGAGAGGAGAGAAGAGAGGGAGATAGTGTGTCCGGCAGGGAATAGAGAGAGCGAGAGAGACAGAAAGAGAGAGAAAGAGAGAGAGAGGGAGGGATGGAGAGAGAAAGAGAGGGATAAAGAGAGGGAGGAATGTTTGTGGGGGGAGAGAGGGATAAAGAGAGGGAGATAGTGTGTGTGTGGTGGGGGATAGAGGAGAGGCGAGAGAGAGAGAGAGAGAGAGAGAGAAGAGAGAGAGAGGAGAGAGAGAGAGAGAGAGAGAGAGAGAGAGAGAGAGAGAGAGAGAGAGAGAGAGAGAGAGAGAGAGAGAGAGAGAGAGAGAGAGAGAGATTTCAGACTTCGCTGAGTGTATAGATGGACTCAACTGGGGAGAGGGATATCACAGGGGTACCAAGATGACCAAACTTAAATATACTGAAAGAAAACAACTGTACAGGCAAAACAATATACCGCTAACAAACTGCCGCTAACACACTTTCAGAGTAATAGCACCCCTCTCAGCTGACAGCGATGACGTACAGCTCACCATAACATTTCCCTGCTGTATGAAGTCTAAAGAGACCCCGGCAAACGCCTAGAAAATACTGCGCAGCTTTTGGGATTTGTTCCTTTGCTTAAGGAAAGCTAGCCTGCTGCCATCCATGGACTTACTATACAACCAGTAGGTTACTGCAGCGTGTACCAGACTCAGTTATATCAATAATACCAGCATCAAATTATAATCCTATCACATGTTAAAATAAGATACATTCAATACAGATATTGACCTACTGGAAAGAAGTTGTACTGAGAAAATGTATTCATTGTTTAATTCATGGTATAATCACTCGTTTATTAAGGAAAATAACTCACATGCCATGTCGCCATTACAGAAATAAAGCCTCATTTATGAAACGCTCCCCAGTGGAGGACACTGATTGACGCACAAGGATCACTGTATGTTTTGAAAAGCAAGTTCCAAAAGCTATTGCTTACTTCAGCATGCCAGGTAAACATGCAGTGCATTGTGGCCATATTAAGTTGTTACTGTTTTGTTCATTTAGATACTGTAGTATGACCTCATGGTACTGGTTTGTTCATTCATATACTGCATGCATGACCTCATGGTACTGTTTTGTTCATTCAGATAGTGTAGCATGACCTCATGGTACTGTTTTGTTCACCTTAACTTGGAGGTTACCGTTAAGAAAAGGTGGAGATAATTAATCAAAGCAGAACTGTTATATCTGTTAAATTTCACAACCTTGATATGTTTCTTTGTGTGTGTGTGTGTGTGTGTGTGTGTGTGTGTGTGTGTGTGTGTGTGTGTGTGTGTGTGTGTGTGTGTGTGTGTGTGTGTGTGTGTGTGTGTGTGTGACTTGTGTGTGTGTGTGTGTGTGTGTGTGTGTGTGTGTGTGTGTGTGTGTGTGTGTGTGTGTGTGTGTGTGTGTGTGTGTGTGTGTGTGTGTGTGTGTGTGTGTGTGTGTGTGTGTGTGTGTGTGTGTGTGTGTGTGTGTGTGTGTGTGTGTGTGTGTGTTTTACAACCACAGTGACATACAGTATTGCAGTCATTTAGCTAATGTTTGCTACTTTTCAATACCCCTCCTTCACATACTACCTGGGGGGTTAGGTGCCCTTGCTCAGGGCCACTTCGGCAGTACTTGGCAGTGTCAGTACTGGAGATTGATCCAGCAACACTTTGACTACTAGGCAGCCTCCCTAACCAACCTGCTCGCCCATCTTCTAGAAAAGTATGGTATGTAGCACACTTCAAGGCACAATGAGTAGCATTTAAAAACAAAATCAAATGTATAGACTCATGCAAAGAAAATCCCTCACTCTGCAGAGAGCCCTCCCTCTGCCTGTATTGTCTAATTTGTCTGTGTTTCGGGACATTTCAGGGGTCAACCTTTGGACATCCACATAATGTGTGGTCCTTAATTTTTAAAACAGGAAAAACATGGCGGCTCGTAAACGTTATCATCTTCAAACTCTTTTTATGAAAACATGCAGACATGCACTTGCCGGATCTTAATAAATATTTTATCTGTCAATCAATTTAACAGTTTTATCTGAATTTCCAGAGTGAGGAGTGGGAAAACATGGCTGCTTGCTCGTAAGTTAAACTTTCTGTTATTCTATCTAAATGGTTCACTAAAATATGTTTCTGACAACATTTGATGCAATTGCTGGATCTTAATTAATATTGATCTGCTGACTGATCCGAATGGTGTGAGCCAGGCGTGCTACAGCACCAACTTTGAATGTACTTGTTGTGCCTTTGAAAACTACTAAAGTACTTAGTTACTCTTGGAGGAAACGCATTAAATTAAATTAAATTCTCATTCCAAATTGTTGTCCCTCACAAAAATTACATTATGGTTGTTTTACTGAGGTCCTCCCAATGACCCCTTTAGACAAGAGCCATATAATTATCTTTTGAATTTTGACAACCCATGTATATGCAGTAGTAAAATCATTATCAATCCAATGTATGGGGATGGTCCTATATCTGTCAAAAAAAGCGTGTATCATGAAAAGTTCCTGTTTAGTGTAAATTACATATCTCACTGTACCCACACTCTCATTAAAAGTAGAACATGCTTTAAAGAAGTTCAAATAATTTCAGAGGTTCTAACAAAAGTTGTGTTACTAAAAAGAAAACTTGGTTACAGAAACTAGTTGTAATGAGTTAATTTCCACCCCTCCCATTAACACGGATACCCAGCAAACCAGCAATACATTACATATGTACAATGTACAATACATATTTACAGGGGGCTAAAGAATTACTACTCAATTTAGATTCAATCTCAATCTACATTAAGGGGTTTTGTACTGTTATTTTGTTATTTCCTGAAATGACCACAGGATGGCACACTCGTCTTGTACAATATCAAACATCTTCATTCGCAAAAAAAGCGAAGAGAGAGAGAGAGAGAGAGAGAGAGAGAGAGAGAGAGAGAGAGAGAGAGAGAGAGAGAGAGAGAGAGAGAGAGCAGATTTAAGTAGTGTAGGCTACAATTAGAAGGATTCAGTGACAAACTGATTTGATGCCCATTCGGATGTAGATGTATATTTGAATGGGCATCGTCTCGTATCCCCAGACTTCATTAGACAGGAGATACAAAAGTAACATCCAATCTTACACAAAATGGCTGTTTGCCCAGATAACATGATTTTCTCATCCATCTTGCACTAGGTGGCACTAGCGTAGCACCACCGCTATAACAGACCTACTGGGGCCAGGCCAAAAAGGGAGCTGTTGCCATTGTTCAAATCAACACTATTCAGTCTGAGGACTGTGAAGAGAAATACAGTAATCGATAATAACTTAATTAATTGATATAGCAGCACAAGCAAAGAAGCACAAGATATGATTACATGCAAAATAACCACACAAAATGATGTAATTTGACAAACTAGGCACATTAAAAACAAAACACATCAAGACTTGAGCACAGCCCCTGTCTGCGGATGCATGCACATCACACAATATCAGCACATAAATATGTATTACATCTGCAACTCAATTAGGTGTGTTGAAATGTGGGCTTCGGGGGTTGAATATTCTATGAACTAGCCTTGATTATCCTATCTGCTCTTCCGTTTAGCTCACCATCGTTTTGCCTTTATGTTGATAATCATCCCAGCTGATCTGATGCATGTGTTCTAAAACGGATAGTGAGGCTGCAGCCTAATATTTGATCTGGGTATAGTGCGGGACTGTGCAGTGCCTGCCTACACCTGGCTCACATCATAAAAGGCAGATCAATGTCTGCAGAATGGCATCATTACAGTCAGCCATGTGGATATGCAAATATACCCAGAAAGCCAAATGGAGAACTAGAGCTTCATTAAATTTGCCAATAAAATATTTGCAATACCTCATTGGCTTCTAATGGCCATAATGAGGAGTATGACTGAATCCAATCGGTGTGCGTTAGATTTAATTTGTTTGGCATTTCACAGATGGGAATACACTCATGAATGTGAATAGACTAGAGGAGTCGTTACTAAACCAGGACATAGGAGAGCTCGCTTGCTGGTGAATAGACTAGAGGAGTCGTTACTAAACCAGGACATAGGAGAGCGCGCTCGCTGGTGAATAGACTAGAGGAGTCGTTACTAAACCAGGACATAGGAGAGCTCGCTCGCTGGTGAATAGACTAGAGGAGTCGTTACTAAACCAGGCCATAGGAGAGCTTGCTCCAGTGGCGGCCGGTGTGAACTACATTTGGGTGGGCACGGGGGGGTGAAGGAGGGGGGGGGGGGGGGCAAGCGGACAGCTGACCAAGCGGACACTGACTCGACAACGTTTCCAACGTTAAGTCGAGTTCATTCATACTACACTAGTACACGTATGATCAATCCAATAATGAACACATATATATCTTGTCATTTTAAACAAGTTACCATTCATTCATTCATCCATTATGCATCACCCACGGCGAAATTAACAACAACAACAACACGCTGTGTTGAGAGAGCGAGAGAGAGAGAGAGAGAGAGAGAGAGAGAGAGAGAGAGAGAGAGAGAGAGAGACCGCATTAACCTGTTCCCCCCCACGGGGTCGGTACCGACCCCTTTTGACATTATTATCATATATTAATATTTTTATGAGTGATGCAATAAATTAGCGTTTTTAAAATCAACCGTTTTCAAGTATTATTATCACTACTATGTCACAAATACATGTAGAATGTAAAACGTTAGGTTGGCAATAGTTTAGCAATAGGTTAAAAGTGTACTTATATTGTTTTAAGTTTTCTATTTGCAATCGTTTTTTGACCCGGAACCGGAAATGGAAATGTTGAACCATGGGAATTGGAATCTTTTTGCGGCCATTTTGTAGAGGGGATTCGTAGCTATCGTTCAGCGTTGGAATTTCTCCGTTCTACACTTCCTGTGGTCCACTATGGTGGTTCAAGTTCAGCGTTCTGAATGAATCATATCAATAATTGTTATGATTCGCGATAATAAGCTACAAAAGGTAACGTTTTTGACAAATATTGAAACGCAGTCAGTTTCTCCACACTATTGTTATCATGTAGGAAGAATTAGATCTGAAATTAGTTACAAAATGGTTATACTGTGGGGGAAATAAAATAGTACAGTCGATTACAGTAAATATCAGTATCTGTTATTATGCAAGCCTGGTGATACTATATCCAAATTGAACTTGGCCATTTGAAAGATACTATATGTATATATATATATAAATGTGCGAATTGGCTATAATAAGGTAATGTATAAGCATATATTCTATATTCTATAATAATATTTCAAATTGCATTGGTCCGGATGGGAGAATTCAGTACTGTATATACAGAACCTTCAGTTTGATCATCTTCCCTTTATTAATTTCCTTAGATCTTTTGTACACATGATCTCAAGAGGGTACTGAATGAGCTCAGTGGCAGCTTTTTAAGTTTGGTCATTATTATCATGGTTTTATTCACTGTCAAAGATGAAAAGAAAAATCATAATTCATATTTTCCTTTGTTTCATCACAATTTAAGCAAGCCTAGTAATAGACACAATATTTCTGACACTGAGAATACATTAATTGAGGTCCATAGATGTTCCTAGATACCAAGAATATGCAAATAGCCCTTGTAGAAGTGGAGCAATATTCCATTTACCTAGGTATGCATTTTATGCAGATTTTCACCTGGGGTGGAACAGTTAACTCAATGTTTAGTTGAAACATGGTCCAGGAGGGCTTGATAAAGTGTATATGTCCACTGTCCCACAGTCCCAGACTGTTGATGTATATCCACTGTCCAGACTGCATCCAGCTAGGCAAATAGCTTCTTGTTAGCACAACACAATGGCCATAATGAGGAGTATGACTGAATCCAACTGATGTGCTGTGTCTTACTGTCTTTGCCCATTTCCGCGTCGA
Source organism: Notolepis coatsorum (assembly GCF_963971535.1). NCBI lineage: Eukaryota > Metazoa > Chordata > Actinopteri > Aulopiformes > Paralepididae > Notolepis > Notolepis coatsorum. The sequence continues at coordinate 53,452,851 of NC_140184.1, read as the reverse complement.
ACAGCCTGCAAACTACCTGGCGTTCTATCGCCCTGCTCTAAGACAAACTCTAACCGTAACCAACTTTGAAAGAGTGCCTAAGCTTAACCGCCGAAATAACTTGCCGTCACGCTCTAAGACAAACTCTAACCTTAACCTACTTCGAAGAGTGGCTAAGCTTAACCAGTGTAGAAACTGACGTCGGCCAATCAGAGAGCGTCTCCGAGAAATACGGCTACGGAAAGTATAGACGCTGCTTGCTTAGATGATATAGATCGCTTGAAAACATGCCCGGCTTCCATCATAATACATCATATTTCAACGCACAGCGCGTTACGCACTGATTGGCTGCGACGGATACAGCGATGAAACCAGTGCACGCCCATTGTAAGCGCTATTGCGTCTAGCCCGAGAGAAATGCGGCTACGGAAAGTATAGACGCTGTTATGGTTTGTAACCGACCTCAAACGCAACGGCACAGACAGGAAGTTCAGAGTTAGCCAAAAGCTAGGGCGTATTTATTTACAGAGTCACAAGATGGATGAGGTACAGTAATCAAACAAACGGGGATCTGGCATGTGACGATGTAGCGGCTCTGCAGATACTCCCAGTAGATAGGGGTGAGGAATTGGCATGTGACGTAGCAGCGGCTCTGCAGATACTCCCAGCTTTCACTCACGGTGGAAAACGGAGAGAGAGAGAAATCAGAAACAGCCCAACAAACACACAGAGGCAGAGAGGTGACTGAGTCCAGTATAAATCACAAGTGACTTGATCTTCGGTGTACCACACACAAGTTAGCTGAGTCCAGTGAAAAAACAACACGGTATTCTTCAGTGTTACTCTAACACACAAATTAGCTGAGTCCAGTGCGAAACAAAACGGAATTCTTCAGTGTTATCCTAACGCACAAAATAACTGAGTCCAGTACAAACAAAAATGGTAATTCTTCAGTGTTCACCAAACACACAAAAAACTGATAAATCCAAAAAGAACTGTTTCCAAAAACTCACCAAAGCGCAACGCGTAAAGCGGGCAGAAAACGAGGCGCAGCTCCCAACGGGGAACCAGGTTCTCCACAGCGGTTCTCCACAGAAAGGTCCTGGAGAGAAAGTAGACCAGGAACAGCGACAGGGAAAAGCAGGTATATGCAGTTGTATTCCAGAACAGTAGTACTCAAAACGACCCTGCATCGAATGACAGAAGGTCAGAGTATATGAAGCCTCTGGGGCGCTGATTAGAACACACATCAGGTGCGTGATGGTAATTGATACTTGACTTAGAAGTGTGCGTTCGGCAACGGACCAATCATCACAGAATCCTCACAGTACCTTAAAGGAACGGAGCGTGTGGCGGGGAACGGACCAATCATCACAGTACCTTAAGAAGCCTGTGGTGGGGAAAGAACCAATCCTCACAGACGCGGTATTATTCTCTATCAGACAGTCACTTCCTGTTAATGAAAACAGTTATTTATATTTGATATATTAACGTTATATTGTGCATTGGAAACACAAACATACTTAAAATGAGTAAATATTATTCATTTTAAACATGTTTATTTGATTTATAGGGCTCTAAATAAAAATAAAAAAAACTTCTTCTTCTTCTTTTAACCAGGGAGGGCGGCGCTCTAGCGCCCACTATCGGCCGGCCGCCACTGGCTCGCTCGCTGGTGAATAGACTTGAGGAGTCGTTACTAAACCAGGACATAGGAGAGCTCGCTCGCTGGTGAATAGACTAGAGGAGTCGTTACTAAACCAGGACATAGGAGAGCTCGCTCGCTGGTGAATAGACTAGAGGAGTCGTTACTAAACCAGGACATAGGAGAGCTCGCTCGCTGGTGAATAGACTAGAGGAGTCGTTACTAAACCAGGACATAGGAGAGCTGGTGAATTCTGTGTCACCACAGAGCCACAAAGGCCCCAGCTCTTTCCATCAGGGCAGATTCCCGGAATGCTTTTATAGAATATCCATACTGGAAATGCCAAAGGTTGATTTCACCATATTGCATTTCAACATATTTTGTTCCCGGAACTTAATTAACGCAATTCCATTCCATATAACTATCTGCAGCTGGCCTTTGTCCAAGTCCAAGATAAGATTGGGCCGGCAGACAAGCATGCCAACTAAAATGATAGCAGAGTTATAAACAATGGAGCTGCTTGTCAACTGCAAAGGGGAGACAAAAGTAGATAGAATATGACAACACAGCATTGTATTCAGACTGGATAATTTGCATGATATGATTGTACCAGCAGAGGCTAGAGTGGAGAATATGAAATAGAGAAATAGCACAAGTCCAGATATCACCAGGAGCTGAGAAGCAATACCGAGAGGGGAATGGGGAGCGATGTCTACTCTCTGTAGCAGTAAACTAGTGCAGTGCACCATCATTTAGGAGCAAATTGCATCTTCAGAGAGTGATGTCTGGTTTCCCCAGTCAGATTGTAAACAGACAACTTGTCTCACTTTAATTAAAATAAAACAGCAAATTGACACACATGGATAGAGGGCATTGCCTCATTCTAGAGTCATTCCGTACGACCGTAAACAGCTAGAGTCAAATATGACCCTCTGTATGTCTCCCAGCATACAACCATGTTGTGTGTACAGAAACACACATGCTAGACACAAGGATTAAATTCACTGTGTTACTGAGAAATTGATGAACATGCAGTCCAACCAATTACTGACCAAACTGAAGGTGAATGGAACAAATAATTTAAAAAATGGATGGTGCCAATCAAATCAATGATGGAAGGAAGGAAGGAAGGAAGGAAGGAAGGAAGGAAGGAAGGAAGGAAGGAAGGAAGGAAGGAAGGAAGGAAGGAAGGAAGGAAGGAAGGAGGAAGGAAGGAAGGAAGGAAGGAAGGAAGGAAGGAAGGAAGGAAGGAAGGAAGGAAGGAAGGAAGGAAGGAAGGAAGGAAGGAAGGAAGGAAGGAAGGAAGGAAGGAAGGAAGGAAGGAAGGAAGGAAGGAAGGAAGGAAGGAAGGAATATGTTTCTTATGGAATTATGTTTTGAAGGTAGTGGGAACATTGGTTATGAAAAATTATGCTGCAGCTATACAAATGCATGAGTACAAGACAGTAGCAAGACAGCAAACTCTTACAGAAACAAATAGTGATATATTTGTGATAATATGGAAAACATTTTGGTCACATATCCTTCCCCGTTCAATATCAAACTATTAAACACAAACTAGCTGATCAATTACAACCCCAGCTAATGTAAAGATGCTTTCATGGACAACCCCCTTCACTGCATATGCTAAGATAAATTGGCTGTGACCCTACCATGACCCTGGCTGATGTTCCATGAGACCATTAAATTTCCTGCAAAGGAGGACCTAGGGGGCTCTGTGTGTGTGTGTGTGTGTGTGTGTGTGTGTGTGTGTGCGCGCGCGCGTGCGCGTGAGTGTGTGTGCGTGTGCATGCGCACACGAATGATCAATGCGCATGTTTATCAGGGGGATACATTTTTTAATACAATTTAGTTTGATCTATTTTTCTCGCTAGACCTTGCCGCCTCAGTCTGAAATCTAGCTATATCTAGGATGATGTGTGTTGTCTGTCTCCTCAAATGCACAGTCAGAAAAACACTTCAGTAAGGATGGGAAGATGGAACAACTGCAAGCAAATACTCAGACTACTAAAGACTATTCCTATTTCACTGGTACTCCATGCACAGCTCTATACAGTTCACACAGAGGCACAATATGATGCAATATGCCACAAATCAGTCATATATTTGTTTTAAGTTCAGATGACTGAGATTTTCAAATGGTGCCACTAGAGACTGTAAACTGGAGTGCTACGTACATCCACACTGTAGTTGAAGACAGGAGAGGTTGTGCATTGTCAGGTGATCTTGATTGAAACAACTGTACAACATGTGTCGCGGGTGGGGGTATAGGGGCAGAGCCGCCTCAGGGGGTGTGCGAGCAGTGCGGTCGCACAGGGCCTCGCGGGAAGGGGGGCCTCGCACATTTTTTTTAATTTTTTTTTAATTTTTTTGTTTTTGTATTTTTTGTATTATTTTATTTTATTTTATTTTATTTTTTTGCGAGGCCCCCCTTCCCGCGAGGCCCTTTTTCATCACAGACCTAAAATCTAGTTTTGCTTATATGCTTATATATTTCACATTAGACACGTTTGTAGAATGTTCCTGGCTCTGCGGCTCTGCACTATTCTCTATTGGAGCTCCGGGGCTCTGCAGCAGACATACTATTGGTTTCAAGAAGGGAGGGGTTACATTATGTGTACGCTGGCGTGCGTCAGCTGTGTTTGACTATTTCGCGCGTGCAGCTTTGGAGGTTATGCTTAGTTATGCCAGCCAAAACGAAGAGGACGGTACGGCAGATGGACTGAAGATGAAAGTTGTTGCATGTTAGACAGTTCAGTCAGGCTAGCCATCCCGGCTAAAGGCAGGGACAGCTAGTTAGCTTTAGCTACGTTATAATATTGAGTGCTAACGTGTGGTTCAGTCGGGATAGCCATGATGATGTCGGCTAGTAGCTAGCTTAGCTAAAGGCTAACTAGCGTTAGCTAACCTAGAGAGAGCGCGTGCAGCATTGTTATGCCAAGATGAAGAGGACGGTCATTCGGCAGATGAACTTCGTCAACTCCACGCGGTTGTCTCCATCCTCTTGGACGTTTGGTGAGTTTTTAATGCACTCTATTCTATTCCCGCCGTGGATATATCTCTCTCTCTCTCTCGGGAGCCAAACGGGCCGGCTAGCTGTTGTAGTAGCTAACGGTGTGTGGCCTGGTGTCAGCACCTGGTGCGAGGGAGGTGAGCTTGGTGTTTCATTATGAGAATATCTCCATGCTCAAGTCGGCTATAGTCCGCAAGGGACTTGTTGCCGGCACCGCTATGGTAAACACCACTCTGTAGTGGGACTGATTGATTGATTGATTGAAAAGTTTATTAACAGATTGCAGAATGGGTACAGTACAGTACAGCTCAATACATACAATTGTTAAGGGGATGCAGACCAGAGAAAGACTTTCGTCTTGTTTACATCAGGGTCCCCCATTTTCAATTCATCATAACATATATGACATACATGACATACAGATAGACAGTACTGCTACATCTATACATTTATGACATATCAGATTTGCAAATACAGTACTGTTTGTAATACAAAAGTGTCCAGAAAAAGAGTGTATATACATTTGGCGTAGAAACTGTACATTGGAGGAGGTTGGGTGGGTGGGGTGGGGTTGGGTGGGTTGGTGAGGGCTGTACATTGGAGGTGGGGGGGGGGGGGGGTTGGGTAGGGGACACACACACATTTTACATTGTACATTGGAATACTGACAAAGCCTTACTTGGTCATTTACTGTACAACTAGGTTAGGACATTTGTAGGGGCCAGTTTCGAATTGCAGTCTCACGTAGGTGTTTTTTGAGAGTGTTTTTGAAAGTGGGTAGTGATTCACATTCCTTTACAGCTTTAGGTAGGGCGTTCCACATTGATGTGGCATAATTGCGAAACGTGTTTAGTCCCTTGTTTGAGCCGAATCTGGGTTTTACATGATTTGTGGAGCTCCCTCTGGTGTTGTGATCGTGGTATTCACTGACCTTTGGGAAGTATTTTGACATGTACATGGGTACCTTGGTCGCGTAGTGTATCTTGTAGACCAGGCCCATTGCAAGTTGCTGTACTCTGTCGTCTACTCTAAGCCATCCTAGGTTGTCAAAGTGGGCAGGGGTGAGGTGGGTTCTAGGAGTCAGGTCAAGCAGTAGCCTGACTAGCTTGTTTTGAGATGTTTGTAATTTGTTTTTAGTGCCTTTGAGGTGCTTTGGCACCATGAGGTGCAAGCATAGTCGTAGTACCCTTGAATGAGTGCTCCTGCTAGAGTCTTCAGGGTATTCTTGTTTACCAGAGAGGAGATACGGTACAAGAATCGCGTTCGTTGGTTGACTTTTTTTATTACATTGGATTCCATTTTGTCACAGGAAAGATTAGCCTCTAGGATGGAACCCAGGTAGGTAATTTCATCTTTCCTTGTGATAATATCACCCACTGTAACCGAGAAGCCGTCGGTCTTGCTGAGTTTGTTATTTGAACCGAAGAGAATGGACTCTGTTTTGCCCATGTGTAATAATAATTTGTTGTCGGCGAGCCATATGCAGATTTTGCCTAGTTCCGAGCTGACGTGTATGTGTATCTTTGTGACGTGTATTGCCTTCTTTTCCCCTTCCCTCTTCGGATGAGAAGAGGAAAACACAGCGGCTGTCTGAAGTGTTGGCCTGTATTGCTTTTCTCACGTTGTACAGTTTTTCAGTGGTAGCCGCATAGCTTGCTTCTGCGTTAGCTAGTGGTTAGCGATAGCCGGGTTGAGCTAACTGTTAGCCAGTTAGCTGTTTAGCTACGACGTTAGCTGCTCGTTTTCGCTTGGCTGGGAACGTTAGCTTGATGCTATCAGTTAGCCTAGAGTTAGCTGTTAGCTTGTGCTACGACCATTGACATTAGCCGTGAGAATAGCAGGCCCTGGCACTCTGACTACGACATCATCTTTGACAGAAGATGTAGTCGGGCCTGCACCATGACAAGGCGCCGGCCATAGCTTCTTTTTGTCCCGCCAGCGAGAGGCCTTTCGTCAACGTGGAGACCTGTGTTGCGGCCTTTCGCCCTGCGTTCCTTGGTGCAGGTAAGATGTCCATTGGACATTACCCCACTCTTCCTTCCTTCCCCTCCCGAATGTTTTGTTAATAACGATGTTTTTTTCCAGGCAAAACATATGTTACTTCACAACATTTGGAGATACGACATGTGCTGTGTGTGAATTGTCTTGGTCGTTTGTGTAGCTTGGGTAGCGTTGGCCAAAGCTGTGTGTGGCCTGGTGTCAGTACCTGGCTACTCTATTTGCAGTTAGCCTATTTAGCTGATGTCGGCCATTGGCTCCTTGCTACTTTGTTTTCTCTGGTATAGACCCTCTTCTCTTTGGATTTAAGTGTTGATCTTTGTCCTTTTGGATCTATGTATATTCATGTTGCCTTTGTGAAGTTATCTTTTCCTTCTGTTTTGTTCTTCCATTAAAAGTTGAATATCCTTTAGGGGCTCATCTTTGCTTATCTCTCTCATACATGCTCTCTCTCTAACACACACACACACAGACATGCTCTCTCTCTCTAACACACAAACACACATGCTCTCTCTCTCTCTCTCTCTCTCTCTCTCTTTCTAACACACAGACATGCTCTATATCTCTCTCTAACACACAAAATGACATGCTCTCTCTATATATATGTCTCTCTCTTTCTAACACACATATACATGCTCTCTCTCTAACACACACACACACAAACAGACATGCTCTCTCTCTATCTCTCTCTCTGGCCTTGCTCTGGTGGAGGGTCAGGGGCATTGCCGGGTCTGTGCAGCGATAACACTGTATATTACAGATTACTATACCGACCTCTACAAAGCACAGCAATTGGAAAACAAGAAAGAAAAAATCAACAACTTCGTAGATAACCTTAAACTTTCTAAACTATCCCCAGATGAGGCGGATGAGCTAACCTCCCCTATTACGGAGAAGGAGATAGGGGAAACTATTCAGATGCTTAAGAACAATAAATCACCAGGTACAGATGGGTTTTCAAATGAATTTTATAAACATTTCACTGAACAATTAACACCAGTATTAAGTGTAGTTTATAACTATGCCCTATCTGAGAGAGATCCACCAGGAAGCTGGTCAGAAGCTATTGTCTCGGTAATACATAAAGAAGGTAAAGACCCCACAAGATGTAGTTCCTATAGGCCCATAAGTCTCCTTTGCAACGATTTCAAGATATTGACATCTATACTTAAAAAAAGAATACAGAAACATATAACAAAACTGATACACCCAGACCAGACTGGCTTTATCACTGGTCGACAGGGTGCTAACAACATCAGAAGAACTTTAAATCTGCAAACAGTGGCTGGTTTTCGAAAAGAACCATCAATGCTTCTCGGCTTAGATGCCGAGAAGGCATTTGATAGAGTTGATTGGCTGTACCTTGAACTAACATTGAAAGGTATGGGATTCAATAACACATTTATAGAATGGATAAAATGTTTATATAAAAATCCTAAGTCTAGAGTAAGGGTGAATGGTCACTGCTCTCACTTCTTTGACATACAGAGAGGGACACGCCAAGGAGACGTTTTGTCTCCATTACTATTCGCGATTGGCATAGAGCCACTAGCGGAGATGATTAGATCAAACCCTCAGATACAGGGAATAGATGACCAAAAAGGCATTACACACAAGATCTCGCTATTTGCTGATGACATTTGACTTTATATCAAAAACCCTTTAGAATCAATTCCAAACATAATGATGGATTTAAGAAATTACGGCGAACTGTCGGGTTATAAGATAAATGAGACCAAATCAGAAGCCATGATGATAGTGGGAACATGGCCAATACATCTGAATAGTATAGCACCCTTCCATTGGGCTAGAGACGGATTCAGGTATTTAGGAATCATTTTGACTCCCAGCAGCAATCAGTTATATCAAGCAAACTACGAAAAGTTGATTGTACAAATCAAATCAGACATGGCCAGATGGGACATTTTACCTCTCTCCCTAGTGGGAAGAATAGAATCAATTCGAATGAATGTGCTACCTAGACTTATTTTTCTCTTCCAGTCTCTACCTATACCAATACCTGCCACTACCTTTAAAAGGTTAGATAAACTCCTATCCAAATTTATCTGGCAGAGGAAAAAACCTAGAGTAAGGCTTAAAACACTATGTTTGCCAAAGAACAAGGGTGGTCTTGGTCTACCAAACCTAAGAAACTACTACTGGGCAGCTCAATTACGCATACTTGTGCATTGGATACAAAAGGACCTAGACTCAGGATGGGTACAGATTGAGCAAAACTCAATTCCAAAGACCCCTCTCAGATCCATAATATTCCTGGGGAAAGCATACTGGAAAAAAATTAAGATTGGTAACAAATGGATTACAAATACATTAAAGGTATGGGAAAGTGTAAGGAAAAAGGGGGGAGGTCCACGATCAATATCTAGGGCCATGCCAATAGCAGACAATACAGAATTCCGGCCAGCTATGGAGGATGGGGGTTTTAAAAAATGGGCGGATTTGGGCCTGGTTACTATCAATCAATTAATGGAAGGAGACTGTTTTAAATCGTTTGCACAGCTACAGCAATGTTTTGATCTACCTTCGAAAGACATGTTTAGATACTTTCAAATAAGACACTATGTAATGACTCACAGTGAGTGGGAAGCAATTAAGAGACCACCAACAAATGTGGAGCGGTACTTTATAAACACAATAGAAAAAAACTTGATGGAAAGAAAGCAGATATCCAATATTTACAACATGTTACAACTAGACGATCCAGGAGACACCACCTATATTAAAGAAAAATGGGAGTTGGAAGCTAATGTGATCATAGAAAATGAAGAATGGGAGGACAGCCATTCAAGCAATCATAAAATCACAAATAGCCCAATGTGGAAGGAGTTTGACTGGAAGGTCAAGGTCAGGTACTTTAGGACTCCTCAAGTTCTCTCCGGATTTGCTGGTGGGTCCTCACCACTATGTTGGAGAGGATGTGGAATGATCGGAGATCATACACATATTTTCTGGGACTGTCCAAGGGTGCAGACATTTTGGATGAATATCAAAAATGAGATTAAAACCATTCTAGATCTTGACTTACCTCTGAATCCATCGTACTATATCTTGGGATGTATACCGAAAGGCACATACTATGGAGATACGTTATATATCTTGAGAGTGATACTGTTAATAGCAAGGAAAATGATAACTATGGCATGGCTACAAAATCAACCACCGACAATCAAACAATGGACCAAGAGACTGAGACAGATGTATACAATGGAAGAAATGACTGCACAATTGCAACTGAAAAAAGATATGTTTATGCAGAGATGGTCACTTGTAACCTTGTACCTGGAGATACATTAGCATGAGCCTGACGCCCTCTCTCTCTTTTTTTTCTTTTCTTTTTTTGTTGTTCTTTTTTTTCTGTTAAAGTATATATTTTTTTCCTTTTGCTAAATTTATTTTTCTATTTATTTTTTCGTTTCTTATCCTACAAAAAATCATAAAAAAAAATATTGTAAAAATCCCTCCCCACTGGGTTGTTTAAGAGGCGTACTCGGATTATACAGCTTATTTTGATTACGCTGAATACCTTAAACAAATTGAATAAGAGGGAAGAGCCTGAGTAACAAATGTCATTGACTATGTGAATCAAGTATATTATACTGTATGATCAATGCAATGTGATGTTCAATATGACACAAAATAAAAGAAAGTTCAAAAAAAAAAAACTGTATATTGACTGTAGAACGGGAGCTCTCTCTCGCTCTCTCTCTTGCTATATGTTGACTGTATCATGCCCAGCCTCGGGCAGCGCTATTATTTAAGAATATGTTGACTGTAAAAAAAAAAAAAAAAAAGGTATATATATATATATATTTTTTACCTTTTAGGGGGGGGGGGGGGAGGGGGGGGGCTTGCGTTTAAATTTTGCACAGGGCCTCGCATTTCTCCCAGGCGGTATCTGTATGGGGGTGTATGTACCTGCGGGAGCCTAAGAGGAGGACGTGTCCCGGAATGGTCTGGAAGAGGACCTAAAGGCTTACCTGGCTGATAGAACAGGCAAGTGAATATCGGCCTATGATGATATTTGAAGTACCGTCACTGTACTGCACCGTGCTGTCCCTGTTGTTTGTCTAGACGGAGTCCAGGAAGTCCCGGTGGGAGGGGAGAGAGCTGTCTTGGGAGGATGGTGATTTTGTGCAGAAGACAGCTACAGCAGGCGAGTGCAGGACCACCAGGGGGGGGTAGCTTACATAAACGTCATGCAGTCTACACATGTGTGCCCTCTTCTTCTTATGCAGCTGGGGAGCGTCGTTGGAGGGAGTGAGAAGTGGATTGGCTGGCTGGCGTGACGGGGGCGGTGCCCGGAAGTACTGGCGCTGCTGAAAGTAGGATCAATGACGGACAGTAGCAGAACGAAAACGGGAGTCGAGAGGACGGTAACGCGGGGCTGTAGGAGTACGAGGACACGCAACTCTTTTGTGTTGTGCTTTTTCCTCCAGTGGAACCAGTTCATATCGCCGACTGCGGTGTTCCCCCCGCAGTGAAAACGGGTGGAGCCTCAGACAGGAGAGACATTATCGCCACACCAGCCGCCGTGAGTAAAGGATGCAAGACATTAGAATACGCGCCTGACAAGCGAACAGTTTCCCGAGTGGTAAATGAAGACATAGACGAACAGTGACGGCATTGGAATTAGGAATATTATTAGTAGCGTGAAGCTGAAGATTATCGGAACGGCATGCAGTAAGCCAGTAAAACTGTAGAAGATTTGAACCTAGTATTGTGGATACTCCATCCTCAGTGAACTACCTTTCTCTCTCTTTTCTGAATCATATGGAGGATATCTAATTTGTGCATTGTGATGAACCCGTGAACGGGGGGACCTTGCTATTACTGACTGTGCCCTCCATTGCAGGAGGGAGGACATTATTGCACGCCTGGTGCTTGGAGTGCCTAAAACACCCCAGTACGGACAGAACAGTTTTTAGCCCGAAGGCGGGAGGGGCTACGGGAGCGGAAGGAGGTGGCGTCCTTCCGGCCCTCACCTTCGGGCCCCGGTCATACTTAAAACCTTTGTTTTTAGTGTTTGTCAACTCAGCGCTTCCACTGCCCAAACCTAGGTTAGGGTATGAGAGGAGTATTCTAGGCCTAGGCCCTACCCCTAGCGGTGAGCAGCCCGTGCTATTTTATCCCAGCCCCCTTAGTTACTGTGTGACACTTAGTGTGTATTTACCTACCTATATTCTCTCTAATCATTTGCCGTGGCTCCCCGAGGGATGGTGTGATATCGATACCTATTTCAGGCTGTTTGCAGTGAACCGAGTGGTGTGGTGTGATTCTAGACTAATGTTTGATAGTCATCGACCCGTGTGCAGGGCAGACCCTTTTTCTTCACGTGTGTAGTGCCTCAGGGGCGGGGATAGGTGGCGTGGGTGGGAGCAAAAGCCTGGGGGTGGGTTTACAGGGCATTGAGCGCTTCCTCCTTTTAACTACCCTAGGCTTAGGAGGCGTGGGTCTTTTAAATAGGCTAACGACCAATTATTTATATAGAAGTATAACCCTTGTATTAAATATCTATTTTTCCTGCAATAAAAGCTTTCTTACTGTTTCTCGGCGCATTCTCCCGTGTCTGTTTGTGGTCCTGGGGAAATTCATGGTGGTAGGTCGGCTGGCCCCTTTGGGAAGAGTATCCGTAGCCTTAGCCTTAGACCTGGATACTTCCCGTGGGGGTCAGGTGACACATGCTTAAAGAAACACACCAACATTATGGGAAATGCACATACTGTCTTCTCCAGAGTCAGACACAATTAGGATACCAATGTCCTCTCTGTGTTCAGTAAAAAGCTATCCGGCTGTAAGCTAGCCTATAGCTTAGCATAAATGAATGCAAGCCGATACGGACAACTAGCCTAGCTTAAAACTCTGGGAGAGGTACGTGTTTTTGGGCTAGGCTAACTACAGTCAATGAAATGGGAGACTGTCATATAAGCATCATGCAATAAGAAGACCACACTAACGCCACTCTTAAGTGACACTTGTGGGGTTTATACAATTTACGCTCTTATACCCAAACAACAGTAATATTTTCTCAAATTCAATAATACTGTTACAGTCCACCGTTCCCTGCCCAGATTCCTCCTCCTACTCCTCACTCGCCCCCACCTTTTCACAGACTCCTACCTCCCTCTGCTGGACATTTACCTTCACTGCCCCTCAAGTCAAGTCAAGTCAAGAGTTTTATTTGTCACGGCATACAAGTATACAGTGAAATGCGGGGGGTCTTGCCCGCAACGATTGTGCATAATACAATAATAATAATATAATAAGAATCCAATAGAACGACATTGTGCAATAATACAAGTAATCAAAGTAGGGCATATCGGTATATGTACATGAGTTTTTTACAGAGCATGGTAAGACATGCTAGGTCCTGTGATAGTGCAATACACTGTTAGCTACGGGTCTTTATGTACACTGCTATACAATGCTATATTATACAATCTCAAGTTATACTATACTATTTTTAAAGTGACCTTTCCTTTTGTAAAGTGACCATAAGTGTGAGCGTGTGCAGCATGAGTGTGTGTGTGCTCATGTTAAAGTGGCTGCTAGTGTGTGAACGTGTACAGTGTGTGTGTTGTGTGTGTGCTCATGTGTGCTTGTGTGTGGACAGTTCAGTGTTCAAGGCTCTGATGGCCTGGGGGAAGAAGCTGAGCCGAAGTCCTAGTTGCTGGTGTTCGCAGGCGTTTGCCTGACCGCAGCAGCTTGAACATGCTGTTGTTGTGGTGGTGAGGGTCTTTCATTATTCTGCAGGCTCTGGATTTGCACCTCTTTTTATAGGGCCTCTGTAGGGCCTTCTTGTCCTGTGCCGTGCTGTTTCCATACCAGGCAGTGATGTTTCCAGTCAAGATGCTCTCTACAGCTCCGGAGTAGAAGGACTGGAGTATCTTCCCCGATACTCTGAACTTCCTTAACTGTCTCAGGTGGTAGAGGCGCTGCTTCGCCTTTTTTACGACTGAGTCTATGTGTGTTGTCCATGTCAGATCCTCTGAGATGTGGACCCCCAGGTACTTGCAGCTGCTCACCCTGTCCACGGTAGCCCCGTTTCTCCTCAGTGATGTGTGTCCCCCCTGCTGTTTTCTCCTAAAATCCACGATCAGCTCCTTGGTTTTACCAATGTTCAGGAGCAGGCTGTTGTCCTAATGACTTCATTGTGCACCTATCCATGTTTATATATTCCTTGTCCCTCTGTGTTCCCTATTGTTATCTATCCCTCTGTGTCTGTTACCCTTTGTGCTCTCTTGCTGTATGTTCTAGTGCTACTCTTGTCTTGTATTTAGTGTCTCATGTTAGTAGTTACTTTGGTCTGTCAACCTGGTTCTCTCCCCATGTGTGCCTCGTTGGTAATTAGCCCTCCTGTGTCCCTTGTGTTAATTGTTCTGCCTATATCTGCTGTGTGCTTCCTGTACTCCATTGTCGGTTCGTTGTTGATGTTTAGTGTTTTCTGTTAGTGTTCCATGTTTGATGTTCCACGTTCATGTTCATGTTATGCGTCAGTACTCTGTTCTCCGGTGATCCTATGCCTCGTGTCAGTAAGTGTTTCTAGTGTTTAGTGTTTTGTTTGTTACCATCTTTGTTTTCATGTTTACAGTTCGTTTTTGGATAGTGTTGGTTTGTAGTACCTTTTTGTTCACGTTCTTTGAGAATATCCTTGTGTTTGTTGCCCTTTAAGTAACGCTCTATTTTTGACCTCCACCCTCTGTGTCCTGCCTGCTTCCTCCTTGTCCTGTTCTGCGATTGGGTCCTATCACAACTAATCTCTAACAAATACAATGTAATAAGTAGTCAAAAGTGTACTGAGGGCAGTCACACACAGAGAAAGGAAAGTAGACAGGTGAGATGTATGTGCCATGACAAGGGCTAGCAACCAGCATGAGAGTGGAAGGCACAGAAGGTAAAATTACAACCAAGTGTACAGATTGGATTCATTGATTGTGTAACGGATCCCCGTATATTGAGTGGCTTATAAACGTACTGATGGTATAATCACTGTTTTATTTATCCTTTTACATCGTATTACATTTTCTTTTAAAACAATAACATTCTCACCGTAAGTGATATGGCCTCATACGGGTCCATTAAAACTTGTTGCCTATTCCTTCTCTCGCAATGCACTGTCAAAACTGTCAACAAAAGCCAGTGACAGCGACCGGAAAACACTGCCTCGCAACATTGATTTACATAAATTAAAGTCACACACACAGGCTTCTATCAATTCTAATAACAAAAAAGTCCTGGATATTCATATTATATATAAATGTAAATATTCCTAAACACAAATATTACACAGGTAATTACTCAAAAAATAATAAACCATTCTTGGGGTTATTTACACTCCCAGCAAATTATAATGTTTTTCTTTTTCTTTTCTTTTTACTAAAAGTAAACCTTCAAAACATATAATTCAATTCAAAACAATATCACATGTCATCAATGCATAGTGCCTAAACAGCTTCTAGCAATAAAACCAATTTCTGGACAGGCCGCTCCACTATGGAGGGCCTGCCGTTGCGCTCTCCTTTGTGGTTCAGTCCCTTATCTCCAAGCAAGATCTTGACCCGTCTCACAAGTCCATCCTTGCCCTGAATGACTTCTGAAACGCTCCCAAGCCTCCATTGGCTTCGTGGCAAGGTGTCATCTTTGTCCATGACTACATCACCGACTTGCAGGTTCCTTTTAGTGTTATGCCAGCACTGTCTTGTCATGATGCTGTGGACGTACTCCGTTTTCCATCTACTCCAAAATTGTTCTGTCAAGTATTGAACCTGACGCCATCTCTTTCGTCCATACAGATCCTCTCTTTAGAATTTGCCAGGTGGAGGCAAGGCTGCAGTGGATTTCATTGTGATCAGGTGGTTGGGAGTAAGTGGCTCTAAACTATTTGGGCTGTTTAGAGTATCGACCGTGAGTGGACGGCTGTTCACAATAGCCATGGTCTCATAAAAGAAGGTGCGCAATGACGCATCACTGAGCCTGCCAGGGGCGAGCAGCAGAGTGGCACTGAGGATGCTTCTCACAGTTCTTATTTGCCGTTCCCACACGCCTCCTGCATGGCTGGCATGAGGTGCATTCGTTACAAAGTCACACTGCTTTTCTGTGAGAAATGTGTTCAGTCTGTCTGTGTCCAACTCTTTCAAAGCAGCATTCAGTTCGTTTTTTGCACCCATGAAATTTGTGCCTTGGTCGCATTTAATTTGTCGCACAGCACCTCTTAATGCAATGAAGCATCTCAGTCCATTAATGAAAGTGTCTGTGGACAAGTCTTCCAGCATCTCAATGTGAATGGCTCTAGAGCAGAAGCAGGTTAAGAGCAACCCATACCTTTTCTCTTGTTTTCTTCCTTGCTTTGTCAAAAAGGGGCCAAAACAGTCCATCCCACAGTATGTGAATGGTGCCGTGGGTTCTGTTCGTTCAACAGGCAAGTCACTCATCCGTTGGCCTTCAACAGGCCTTCTCAGCCTTCGACACGTCACACAGTGACGGATGTAGGTTGCGACAGCTCTGCTCAGTCCACAGATCCAATAGCCACTGGACCTAATTTCATTGATGGTGAAGCCTTTACCCTGATGTTTCACTCTTTCATGATGATGGGCGATGATCAGATTCGTCATGTGATATCTCTGAGGAATGACAGTTGGGTGTTTGAATGTGCTCTGGAAAGATGAACGGCTGAGCCTGCCTCCGACCTTAAGCACACCCTCTGTGTCCAGGAAAGGGTCTAGGTGGTGCAGCTTGCTGTGTCTTGGTAGCCGATGTCCTTTGCGTAGTAGCTTTATCTCATCTCTGTATGCTTGGCTTTGTATGTCCTTGATGATGAGTCTCTCTGAACTTTGTCTTTCATCAACTGTTGAGAGGTCACATGATTTGACTTTTCTTGCACGCCGCAGGAGACGCGCCACTGCCTTGATGGCCTGAGACCAGGATGAAAACTTGTTCAGTCGGTCTACAAGGCTGACATGTTCTGAGCTCTTTGTCTGAAAGGTCTGAGCCTTTTTGACTTCTGGGTCACCGACGGGTAGTTCTGACGGCACCTCGGTTGGCATTTCTATCTCCTTTTTCCATAGAAAGCTAGGGCCAGTGAACCAATCAGAAGAGAGCAGCTCCTCTACTGTTTTCCCCCTGGATGCATAGTCTGCTGGGTTTTCATCAGTAGGTACATGAAACCACTGCTTGGGGTCTGAGTCATGACGGATTTTCTGTTTGCCACAAAGGTGTGAAAGCGGCGAGCTTCGTTATTAATGTAGCCTAACACAACCTTTGAATCCATCCAAAAGAACTCTTCTACATTACAGTATCCTAATTCTTCTTTGAGCATATTGCTCACTGTGACTGAGACAACTGCTGCGGTAAGTTCTAACCTGGGTATTGTTGTGACCTTCAGCGGCGAGACGTGCGCTTTCCCCATAAGAAGAGCACAGTGAATGTTTCCTCTTTCATTCGTCAGTCTCATGTAAGTGCATTGGCCATAGCCTGTGGTGCTGGCGTCTGAGAAATTATGTAGTTGTGTTTTGATCACCTTTCCAAAGCCAGCTGGCTGGTAGCAGCGAGCTACGTGTATCCTTTCCATCTTAGCAAGGTCATCTTTCCATTTCTCCCACCGTGGCTTCAGTTGCTCTGGAATCGGGTCATCCCATCCTGTTCCTTGATGGCACATTTCCTGGAGAATCTTCTTTCCATTGAGGACGTAGGGAGCTACGAAGCCCAGCGGGTCGTATATGGAGGCGACAGATGACAGGATGCCACGCCGTGTCGCTGGCTGGTTCTTTGATGTGACTTTAAAGGTGAAACAGTCACTCTCGACATTCCAGTTTATTCCCAATGCTCTTTCTAGGGCTGTGTCGTTGAATGTGAGATTCTTTGCCTTAATGTCTGTGGCAAGTTCTGTTGAGCGAATGCTCTGGAGAACAGCACAGTTGTTCGACACAAATTTGTGGAGGCGTAAACCTCTCTCTGCACACAGCTCACGTGCCTCTTTTGCCATTTGAATGGCCTTTTCAACAGACTCAACACTGGCAACACTGTCATCTACATAAAAGTCTTTGGTAATGAACTGAGACCCTAATGGGTGTGTGTGACTGTGTTCTTTGGCGAGCTGCTTCAATCCGTAGTTTGCACACCCTGGTGAAGATACAGCTCCAAAAAGATGGACCTTCATCCTGTATTCTTGAGGTAGGGTGCTTAGGTTGCCGTTCTCCCACCAAAGGAAGCGTAGGTAGTCACGGTCCCTCTCTGAGACGTGAAACTGATAAAACATCTTTTCTATGTCACACATCAGTGCAATGCCATGCTGACGGAAACGAATCAGTACACCTGTGAGATTGTTGATCATGTCTGGGCCTGCGAGAAGGTGTTCCTTTAGGCTACTTCCCTTGTACTTTGCCGAGCAGTCGAACACTACTCTCAGCTGCTCAGGCTTTTTGGGGTGATATACACCATGGTGAGGTATGTACCATTTTTCTCCATTGGTGCCTTCAGTACATACCTCCTCTACGTCACCCCTGTCGATGATGTCCTTCATGTAGTTGGTGTAGTCCTTCTTGTAACTTTCATTTCCATCGAACTTCCTTTTCAGGTGACTGAGCCTCACAGCAGCAAGCTGCTTGTTATCTGGTAAGCATGGCCTCTCTCTGAAGGGGAGTGGCATCTCGTAATGTCCATGTTCGTTTATCTTTATGTTTTCCTTCAATTTGTCTAGAAAGATCAAATCCTCTTGAGAGACCATTTTGTCGTTTCCCTGAGTGTCTCTGAAATCCGTTTCAAGGATTCTGATTGCATCCATTGGAGTGTGGTGTTGAACAGCCAACGATACTCCACCCTAAGTCTGTGAGAATGGCAAAGGGTTCATCATCTGTTCCTGTTATGACCCGCCTGGGTACTAGACTTCTTGGACAATTGTAGCCTATCAGTAGCCCCACTTCACAACTGAGGAGAGGCGGTATTTGGTCTGCGATCGCTGTGAGGTGGTGCCATCTTTTGGCCGTTTCGTGTGTTGGTATGTGTTCTCTATTTACAGGTATGCAGTCTTTGGTGTAAGCAGGAGGCAGATTGATGTGCTCAATGGAGTTGAATCCTCTCACACGCAGGCCAGATGTCTGCTCACTTTTAAAGACCATATTTTCACCCATCATGGTAGTGAGTTTCAGTTTGACTGGGCAAG
Organism: Notolepis coatsorum; assembly: GCF_963971535.1. NCBI lineage: Eukaryota > Metazoa > Chordata > Actinopteri > Aulopiformes > Paralepididae > Notolepis > Notolepis coatsorum. The sequence goes on along the minus strand of NC_140184.1, from coordinate 53,434,041 downwards.
TAGTCAGCTGTAGTTCTTTACATAGATCTTGCTCGATGAATGTTGTGTCGCTTTGTGTATCTAACAGAGCGTACACATGTTTTTCTGTGGATGGATTCTCATCTTTAGACACCCACACCGGCACGATCATGGAGCTGTTTTCTGACTGACCTTGACTGGTGACTTTGAGGGACAGAGCAGGTGTTGGTTCCATTTCACTGCGTCGTGATGAATTCTCCCTTTTTGCTCTTTCATTGTAGCTGTCATTGTGAAGACAGGTGGGATGTCGTCCTTTGCATGAGTCACATGTGTGGCGATGCCGGCACTCCTTAGCGCTGTGACCAGGCTTAAGACATCCATAACACAGTCTTTTCTCTTTGACGTACGTCCTTCTGTGTTCCAGTTGCATTTTCATGAAGTCTGGACATTTGCAAAGCTGGTGACTGATATCCTGACATAGTATGCAAGGGGCCCTGATCCTTTCTTTTGTTGTTGTCTGTTGATTATTTTCCACCACTGTTTGTGTGTTGAAAGCGCTAGCTTTGTTTCCTTTGCTTACCCTTGTGTTTAGTCTGTCTTGATTGGATTCAGCTGAATGGAGAGCAAAGAAGGAGGTGATTGGATTGCAGGCAGTTTCAGCCTCCATAGACATGAACTTGGCGAAGTCTTCAAAGCTGGGAAAATCCTTTCCCTCCCTGAGACGCGCTGTCACCTGCCGGTTCCAACTTGAGGCCATCCACTCTGGCAGCTTCCGTATTAACTTTTGATTTTCCTCACAGTCGTTTAGGATATTTAAACCCTTTACATGGGGCATGGCCTGCACACAGGCGTTTAAGTAATCTGAGAAGGTCCTCAGCCCTTCCGCATCCTTATGCTGTATTTTTGGCCAGGTGGATAGCTTTTCTCTAAAGGCCCTTTGAATGATGAAAGGTTGGCCGTACCTCTGGTTGAGCTTGCTCCAAGCGTCACCGTACGCTTCGCTGTCGCTGCGATAGAATGTCCCTTCTAGGCATTTGTTAGCTGCGCCACCTACATATATCTTGAGGTAGTGCAGCTTGTCGGCAGGGGAAATGTTTTTACCATCTATGAGAGACATAAATGAAGACTTCCATTCAACAAAGTCAATTGGATTGCCATTAAACACGGTAGGCTCCGGCATTGGAAGTCTGTTAATAGCAATGCTGTCCTGGATAGCCTGTGCTAGGCAAATTACATCAACAGGAGGAGATGGAGGGGCAGCTATGCGAGGGTGCATTGTTGCAGGGGGGTTGGAGCTGAATGGCAGAGAGACATGGGCAGACCGAACATCAGACTCCTCTTTCACTTCTCTGTCGTAAACTTCAAATCTTGCTTGGGCAGCCTTTAAGTCTTTTTCAACTTGTAATCTTTCCAATTCAGCCTTGTGTTCATCCAATTCCTTCCTGTGTTCTTCCTCTAAAGCTCTGATTTTTTCCTTTTGTCTCTTTTCCTCCAATAGCATCTTATATTCAGCCTCCTTTGCAGCTAACTCTGCCGCTGCTTCTGCTCGCTTGACTGTAACATTTGAGTGTGTGGAATAATGACTGCCAGACAGTTCTGAAGCAGAGGAACTAAAAATGGACCGGGCATAGTGAGGCTTACTTAGCTCACGCAAGCGCTGTCCTTCATGTTCTGCATTGTATTCTCCATTTACACCAGTGAGTCTCTCATTCAGTATTTTGACAATGTCACTCGTTACTGCTGCACAAGCATCAACTTTGCGCCTTAGCTCAGTGTCAGGCGTGCCGTGGACTCTCAGTTCATCATATAATTTCATGATGTCAAATTTCCTTTTTTCCAAATTGTCTGCAAGGTGTGCTAATTGATTATCTGTTTTGTCAGATTTTAGGTCTTGCCGTGTTTCACGTGCTTGGGCTTTCCACTGTTCATAAAGACTAAAAAGTCTCTTTTCCCGTTTGTTCTGTTCATCTTCACGGTAAACTAGCATTTTTTCCGTTGGGATTCGCACTCTTTCTGACAGCCTAACTAAATCTGCATCATTATCTTCCTCATCATCAGCAAGATTTGTTTTGTTTTGCAATGTCCCTTTTTTTTCTTGTCTGACAGCTTGTTCTGTTTCTGTTTCCTTGTCGCGCAAAATAGCACCAGATCCATCCATTGTTTTGTTTTGCAATGTCCCTTTTTTTCTTGTCTGACAGCTTGTTCTGTTTCTGTTTCCTTGTTGCGCAAAAAAGCACCAGATCCATCCATTCCTTGACTTTTTCCGTTGCTCCCTTTATCACAACCGCTTCAACTCAACGCTGCTCAGATCCCCTTTGTCCATAAAAGTAGTCCTGTCCATCCATAAAAGTGTTCCTTTAGATCCGTAATGTACTTTTATTCATGGAAGTCGTCCTTTTCGTTGTAATCTCCATTAAAGAGTAGACGGTTAGTTGTAATCTCCGTTAGAGAGCAGACAGTTGATTGCCGGTTGGAGAGGTGAATCTCTTACTGTAACGGATCCCCGTATATTGAGTGGCTTATAAACGTACGTGTGAGTGTATGATAGGTGTATGCAGGGGCATAATTATGGGGGGGGGGCACAGGGGACATGTCCCCTGCATGTTTTCGAAGGCAGTTATTGTCCCCTGCACTTTTTTACCGTCCAAAACAATGTTACACAATAATAAACGGTGACGCGACGCGGCACTATAGGACCACACGGAAAACAGCTGCTTGTTCCATCTCTGAGCTCAGGTCTCTGACGACCTGAGCCATTGTCATGCAAAGACAAGTAGCCAGGTGAGCACCCGGCGAGGGACAAGTGTGCACGCACTAAGTGCCGACCACAGCTGTCTTTGCATAACAACAGCCATGTCGTCAGGTGTGCTCCCCTCCCCTCAAAGTTTGGTGTGAAACTGTGAACGAAGTCTGTGTGATTGCCATGAAATGCAACAGCATTGCTTGGTGTCTGTGAAATATCTGTCTATGACCTTGTTGTATTTAAAAGCCTCTAGGCTGTTGTTTTATACATTGTAGATAATAAATAGCGCGATATCTCTCTCTCTCTCCCTCTCTCTCTCTCACGTTCCGAGACTTGCGCTGCGTTATGACTTGTCATAAGTGAATTGTATATAGAAACAACTCACCAAAATTGACTTGCACAACTGATTTTTTTTAATCTACGAAGGGGGTAGGAACCCCGCCCTTCACCCCCCCTCCCCCCACCCCCGCGACCTTACAACTATACGTAACAGCCACCCTCGGGTGTATGTATTATATAGTTGTGTATTAAAATAGTGTGTGTTATGGTAAATTATTTGTAATATAAGTGAGTTTGTGTGTGTGTGTGTGTGTGTGTGTGTGTGTGTGTGTGTGTGTGTGTGTGTGTGTGTGTTTGTGTGTGTGTATGTAAACCTTCCAAGCCTAGAGCCTATGGAAAACTGGATTTCTTCCAGAGATGTACCCTGACCTGGCCATTAAAAATATTTTGAGATGACGCTATATAGTCAGAGGGAGATTATGCCATAATAATACACCTGTATAATAGAAAGAACTCCGAGAGGGTGGCTGGGTGGCGCAGTGGGCAAGGCGTTCGCCACCAACGCAGGATATACTGCTATCGAGCCCAGCTCTCTGCGTTGCTTCCGGCTTGGCCGGCCGTCGTACTAACACAATTGGCAGTGTTAGAGGGTGGGAAAGCTGGTGGGTGGGTCCTGGTCGTTGTAAACAGCGACTCCTACAGTTCGGTCGGGTCGGGGGCCTGCTTAGCCAGGAAAGGATCTAAGGGGGGTAGTGTGATCCTTCCACACTTTACACCCTCTCAGTGAGAGTCCGCACTGCCAGGTGAAAAGAAGCGGTTGATTGGCTACACATGTGTCGGAGGAAACATGTGATAGCCTCCACTCTCCCAGACCGACTGTAGGGGGTAGGTGCGCAGCGACCAGGAAGGGGATTGGGAATTGGCATTACGACTAACATTGGGATGGGAGAAAAACGGAGGGAAAAGGAGGGGAAAAAAGATTAAAACATTCTTTCTTAAAGAAAGAGCTCCGAGCAGCAGTACTATTCACTCTAGTAGCCACTGTGCAAGAGTGTACACTGGCTCTTGTATTATGCTGGGAGTGCACCATCCTAACTTGACTGCTCAGGTAAGCTGGGGCAGTCCCGTTTATGATCCTGAACATAAGTTCAAGTTTCAAGTTTCTTTATTAGTTGTCATACAGAAGTACAGAATACTTTTATACAAAATGCTTCTTTCTGTTACGCTCCAGAGACTGTGGTAGACAAAAATAGATAAGTATAAAATAAAATAAGTATAGCAAGTATAAAATAGAAGTCACGTACGTAGACACAAGTGTTCAGTATGTACATACAGTATGTACAATGTTCAATGCAGAGTAGAAGTAACTGAGTTACCATACAATATACTATACAATATACTAATATACAATATACTATATAGTGCAAAGCAGAAATGGGATGAGGTACAATTTAAGTACACTTTACAGAAAGGTGTAATGAGGTATGGGTTGTAGTGCAAATTTGTTTACCAATAAATATAAAGTGTGTTTAGGTGTTCTAAAGTGTGTAAAGTGGGTGCTGCAGTGCGTTGTTTGTTTAAAGTGAGTGTGTGCGTGTGGATGTGTGTGCTGTGAGTGCATTTGATGGTTGTTACATAGTGTTATTGTTCGTTGAGCATCCTGATGGCCTGGGGATAGAAGCTTCTTCTGAGTCTTTCTGTGCTTGCCATGAGACTCCGGTATCGCTTGCCTGACCGCAGCAGTTCAAAGAGGCAGTTGTTTGGGTGGCTGGAGTCTTTGATAATTCTCTTAGCCTTACCCATGCACCGCTTGTTGTAAATGTTCTGGAGAGTGGGAAGCCCCCCTCCAATTGTGCGTTCGGCTGAACGGGCCACTCTCTGTAGTCTGCTACGGTCTTGTGCGGTGCTATTCCCAAACCAGGAGGTGATATTGCCAGTCAGGATGCTCTCTATTGTACATGAGTACAAGTTCTTAAGGATCTTCTGACTGACTTGGAACTTCCTTAGGCGCCTGAGGAAGTAGAGGCGTTGCTGTGCCTTCTTCACAACACTGTCAATGTGTAAGGTTTAACTTGAGCTATTCAATACACTGCTCTGCTGGAAACATGTTGACTGCTATGTTCTCCAATATGAGTTCTGGAGGGAGCATTTACAGAAACTATAGTACGTCCCCTGAAAGCAAGCCCAGATTAAGAATTCAGAGGCCTCTGGGCCAGACTCTTGTGGAGGCCCCCACACACACATGTGCACGCACAGTGATGTTTTTATATGTAAAACATTGGTGGGGCAGCCACCAACCAAGGCTACATACCAGGCATACTACTACAAAAATTACAGTAATCCTGCTACTGATGCCTTTTTAACACGTCAACAAACCTGTAACTGAGGGGTACAATTCCCTGACTGTATTACTAGATATGATACTTACTACCACTACCTTTGTACTTAATATTCGGCCACCCAGTACACGGCACAAATATATTATCATGAACACTCTCACGTAGATGAAACGGATCCAACACAAATGTACGAATTAGAAACAGGTCTTTATTTCTACACAGCGATGGTGTGTAGAATAAGCACTTAATCACTTAATTACATTTATGAATTGAAATAGTATGCACTTTTATGGCAAGGAGTATTCGTCGGTATATCAATAGAGAATGTCCAATCTCTGAAGGCGCAGGTGGTAAATATACGACCTGGAATAGTTAAGGAATAACAGCAATGATACTTTAATGATTATAAGATACACTAGAGGGGGTTAATCCGGTCGCTTGTAAGCCGACAGGAGTAGGAGGGGGGGGGGGGGGTAGAATCCGGCTGCCTCGTCCGGCCAAGGGTATCCCAGGTGAACCCACTGTAGTGCCGTTCAATGCGCCGGCGATCCTTGGACCACAGATGAAAGCAGGTGGACTCTTTGTGGGCCGGCTCTCTCCGGTCCACGGGGGAGAGACGTGAAGCGACCTCGTCTTGCAGAGCGTCTCCTCACCTTGCGTCCTCTCCAGGGGGGGGGGTTCCAACACACGGCAGTGTCGGGGGTCTTTATCCATGGAATAATCAAAGTATCCAAAGCATAATCCGTGCCTGGGAAGGCGGGCTGTCGTCGGTAGAATAATCCGGTATACAGGTCCACTCGCTCGTCGGCTCTGGGGCTCCTCGGGTGCAGCTTCACATAGGGTCAACCACCCTGGGTAAGCAGCCAGTTCTCTGCCCGAAACGATGGGGTACTGACTACGGTAGTATTCTCACCGCACGAAGCACTATATATTAACAGACTATTATTAGCTTAATAGACTACGTCCAACTCGACGATATAGTGCCAAATATGACTATTCAAATATTAATATACACGATGTCTCAATACCGATGGTAGGCGAACTTGGCCTTACTCCCACACGTGGCGTCGTGGGGAGGCTTTACGTCTGTGACTCTATTGGAGGGTAAGAAACTGGACTGAAAAGAAAGTCCTACTTTAGTAGCGCAGTATATATACGCACTATGAACAAATAGTCCCATTAGTGGTGCGGTAGCCAAATTCCTACGCGGAACTAGGACTTGTTCGTACATGTCGAGCGGTACGTTTGAACTGGGTCTGAGGGGTATGGCAGCCTGGCACCAAGGTCTCGACCAATAGTAGAATGGAGACTATTATGGGATGTTCAGTAGGCTAGAATGGATATTCAATGCATATTGTACAAGGAATATACAAGGGATATCAGGGAATATTAGAGAATATACAAATACAATTAAATATATATATATAAATAAATATATATATTCGGTTTAATCTGGCCCTTCACAACAGCCACCCCCTGAATAGGTCCCAGACCTAATCAGTTAAACAGAGACAGATTAATCGCGTTGTCTATTTACACATAAGGGTTTGCTGTAGGGGTCAGTCAACTTCACAAAGTCATAGGGTTGTAGGGTCATGGTCATCATCGATTGTGTCTGGGAGTCGAGGCAGTTCTATGAGCCTTGCCACGGGACGGGTGTAAGTGCGACCCTGGACGAGCACTTCAGCTGCTCGGACCTTGCCGTCGGCACCGGTGATCACTTTGCTTACGCGGCCGGCCGGCCACATAGCTCTGGGCAGTGATTGATCAATAATCATGACGACTGTTCCTTCTGTCAAATTGTCTCTCTCCTTTACCCACTTCTGGCGGGTCTGTAGAGACGGTAGGTAGTGCAGTAGGAAACTGTTCCAAAACTTGTCGGCTAATACTTGGCTGTACCTCCACATTCGTCGGCCGTTCGCTTCTTCAGGCCGGTACATTGTCTGTGGTAATGCAGGATCTAGCCGCCCCATCAGGAGTGTGTTGGGGGCTCTGCGTAGGCGACCACCCACTCTGATGAGGGTATGAGCGTCGCTCTCGGGGGCCAGATGAATTAATCTGCTGTCGGATGGGACGGGCTTTCCTCCCTGTAGACAGGCCAATTCATCGGGGAACGAGTCTCTCTGGGCTCGCTGCAGTAGAAGCAATTCTGCTTCCTCGTAGTTAGCTGCTGACATATCAGCGGGGGACTTGCACTCCGGGTGGTACCGCAGGAATGTTCTTTGTTGTGCACTCTCTATGGACGTGCAATTGTCTATGTTAGGGTCGGTGGAGGCTACGGTGCTCAATCCACAGAACACAGACTTCTTAATTTCCACCTCCTCTGGACTTGCTTCCCTCGGGATAGGCCTGGGCCACTGTCCTTCCGGGAGTCTTAGGAATGCGGGGCCGTCACTGTAGACATTGCGACGGGTGAGGTCATCCAGGGGCATCCCCCGGGTGATGACGTCAGCTGGGTTCTGTTTTGTATCAACGTAGCGCCACTCTGTTTCTCCGGTTAACTCTTCGGTTAAGTCTTGAATCTCGGTGACTCTGACTCCCACGAAGATTTTGTACTTGCATGAGTCCGATTTGATCCAGGCGAGTACCGTCGTGGAATCTGACCACAGGATTGTTCTAGACACCGGTATGGTGAGCTCACGTTGGATGAGCGTGGCTAGGTGCGCTCCGGCTAGGGCTGCGCAGAGCTCTAGACGTGGGATAGATTGTTGCTTGCGTGGGGCTATTCTCGAGCGGGCGAGGACAAATGCTGTGTAGATCTCTCCCCCCTGGTCTTGGGCCCGCAAGTAGGCTACTGATCCGTATGCGACCTCTGAGGCGTCACTGAAGACGTGTAAGTCCATTTTACATGTCTCTGGCCTCACCGTGGGTGGGAAGTAGCTTCGGCGCATATTAACGCCTGGGAGTGAGTGGAGCTCCATCTCCCACTCTCTCCAGGTGGATGCAAGGTGTGCGGGAATGGGGTCGTCCCAGCCCTGGTCCTTGTCCCACAATGCTCGTACAATCATTTTTGCCCTGGTGGTGTACGGTAGAATACATCCTAGCGGGTCATATTGTCGGGCGAGTGTTGTGTACACACTCCGTCTGGTGGTCGGCGCCGCCGCCGGCCTTCCCTGCTCCGTAGTCAGGGGCTTGTGTCTGTAGTGAAGCGAATCTGTTTTGAATCGCCACACCAATCCCAGGGTCATCTCCTGGGCTTCTCCCGGGATTGTAGCCATCCAGGTCTCGCTGCTGGCTGCCTTGTCCTCGGAGGAGAGGCTGCGCAGTACTTGCGGATCGCTGCTGGCCCACTGCCTGAGATCAAAGCCGCCTTTGATCAATGAGGCGCGGAGTTTAATCAGGAGAGCCTCGGCTTCTTCCTGGGTTGAAAGGCTTTGTAGACAGTTGTCTACGTAGAAGCTGTTCTTTACGCTGTGTCGGACCTCTTCGTCCGCTGCTGGGTCCTCTGCTACATGTTTCTGTAGTGCAAATGTCGCACAGCAGGGGCTGCACGTCGTTCCGAAGGGGAGGACTTCCCATTGGTAGATGGCTGGGTGCTCATCTCCTGGCTTCTCTCTCCATAGGAACCGTAACAGGGGCTTGTCCGCCTCTACTAATCTCACCTGCAGGAACATTCCTTTAATGTCCCCGCTGATGGCCACCTTTTCCTGGCGGAAGCGGAGTAGAACGCCGAGTAGGGAGGGGCCGAGTGTGGGACCGGGCAGTAACTCTTTATTCAGATTTTGGGATCCGATCTGGTAGCTGCAGTTAAATACTATGCGGTCTTTACCGTTGTGATGGACCTTGTGGTGGGGCACGTACCACGATTCAGTGGTCTGGTCAGCCTCTTTAATGTCCATCTTTGTGACGTGTCCCGCTGTGATGAGCTTCTCAATCTCGGCGCGGTATACACTCTCTTGGGCGGGGTTCTTGGCTAAGCGCCGCTCCGTGTTCAGCAGGTACCGTTCTGTGGCGTCTGTCTTGGCGTGGAAAGTAGGCATTCCTTCTCGCCGCAGGAGTGGCGTGGCGTATCTCAACACGCCGTTGACCGGGCTCTTGGTCCCTGTCTCGAGGAGGTGAATGGCGTAAATGTCATCTTTAGAGCGAATGTCTTTCTTTCCGTTCTTAAAGGGCATTTGTTCCAGGGTCCATAGCCGCTCTACGTGTTGCAGGAGTGCGGTTTCTCCCTCTGTGACTCGGGAGTGGAGACATCTAGTGGCTGTACTTCGGTTGAGAGATTTGGCGAGCGGGCCTTGGAGAGTCCATCCCAAACGGGTCTCGACTGCTGCAGGGCAGCCTCGGGGTCCGGTATGAACCCGGTCTATCGGGACAATGAGGTCTGCATGGTCGGAGCCTATCAACAGGGTCGGCATAGCATTGTCTATGAGCGGGATCGGTAACTTGCGCAGATGTGCATATTTCTCCATCAGCTTGGCGACGGGGTATGTGTACCGCGACAGTCCTATTTCTTGGCTGGTGAAAGCGTCTGCAATCTGGTACCGGCGCTCAGGCTGGCCGCTTGCTGCGATAGAGAATGAGACATTCTCGCCCTTTATCGTCTTCAAATCTCGTCTTATTGTCCGAATTGTCATTTGGGTTTCGCTTCCCCGCAGCCCTAGCTGGGCCGCAGCGGAGGCGAGCAGCAGGGTCTTCTCTGACCCGTCATCGAGGACGGCGTAAGTGTCCAGGACTTTATTCTGGTAGCTTAGTGTCACACGCACTACTTTTAGGAGTACTCGGGCTCCACTGCTGCTGGCGGGATCGATGTACATGACGCTCGCTTTGCGGCTGGATGGTGCAGGTGAAGGGCGCCGTCTGTTACTGTCGTGAAGTATGTCCAGATGGGCTCCATCGCACTTGGTGCACCTTTTCTTTAAGCGGCATTCGGCTGCCATGTGTGAGCGCGCACAGCGAAAACAGCGCTTGTTGGACTTTATCCATTGACCTGCTTCCTCCGCGTTCAGCTTGGGGAAGGAGTCACATTGCGCTAGCCAGTGTTCTTTCTCACAGTAGGGGCACACTATCTTCCACTTCTCCGTTCTGGAGGGGGTACTGTGGCTCTTGCTGCTCGGTACTGACTCCAATTGGTGCATCACAGTCACCGATCTTCTTCCATCATTTAGTCGTCTGGTTCCTTCTCTGGAGCCAGGGGTGCTCCGTCCGAATGTATCTAGCCGTAGGCTGCTGACTTCTCTCGCCAGGAAGTCTGCTAGATCGAGGAGGTTCGGTTCGGGGCCATTCGGGTCTCTGTGGTCCCTCTGCCGCCTAAAGCGCTCCTGACGAGCGGGCGGCAGCTTCTCCAGGATCCTTTCCACATTTGAGTTGGCGTAAAGTTCATGCCTCCCCTTCTCTCTTTGCGCTCCCAACATCCCTACCAGGGACTGCACTCTGATGGACAGGTCGTCCAGTGCTCGATTGTCTATTGCTGGGGGTAAGCGGTCGATGTGTCGGATCTCCTGGATCACGTAATCCCATATGCGCCCATACCTCTGGTCCAATGCTACCAGCGCTGCTGTGTATGGGGTGGTGGAAGTCGCGTAGGCGAGCGCTATATTATGTGCGCGGGGCACCTTTAAGTGCTTCAGTAGGATGGCGTATTTGTGGCGTTCATCCAATACATCCACCAACATGGTCTCCAGACACATGCGGAGTTCTGTATACTGGGCCCGGTTCTCTTGGGTGAAGTCGGGTACCATAGGCGTGCCAATGTATGACGCTGACTGTGGATACATCGGCGAGCGTTGGGGGAGAGGCCTCCTAGGCGAGTCTCCTCCCGCTCCTTGGTATGGGCTGGTACCGGCAGTGTACCATGGCCCGCTTGTCCAGGTGCTGTTCCTCGGTGCGGGTCGTGCATCGTGCTCACCCGTGTATAGAGTCGGGGGTCTGTAGCGCAGCTCCGCGGGAGTATAGCCTGGGCTGTACCGGACCTCCTGGTCCGGTAGAGTACTGTGCTGTCTTCGGGCGTGGTTCTCCTCCTCTTCCTCTTCGTCTTCAGTTAGGTCATCCAGTGCTTGTAGTCTCTGGTTTAGCCTCTCCACAGGATATGCTGCTCCTTCCCGGTTGCTAGGTCTCGCTTGGACCGGTGGGGGGAGGTGGTCTGTGGGGGGTATAGACCTCGTCTGTTGGTCAAGTTCAGGGTTGTTTACTCGGCTAGGGGATGCCGCCCTGGAGGTGTGTCTAGACGAGTTCCTGGAGCCTCTGGCGGAGGGAGAGGGTGTTGTCCGTCTGATCAGCTGTTCTATTAGTTGCGCTTGCTGTCTGTCGCGCTCTGCGTCCCGTAGAGCACCAGCAGCTGCTCGCTGGCTGTCTGCTCGGTCTCGGGCCACATTCTCTTCCATCTGAATGCGTCTTATTTCTAGACGTATATGCTCTTCTTCGCTCCGCTGCTGGATCTGCAGTCGGTCGCGTTCAGCAGCGGCGTTCAGGCTGATGAGGAAGGCCTGCTGTAGGGTCCTCTCTGCCTCGCTGGGAGAAGGCGGTTGTATAGGGGAGCCTTCCCTCGGGGTACTCCTTGCGGAGCCTTGGAGCTCTATCTCCACGGTGCTCTCCCCGTCTTCTTCCGTGCCGAGTTCTCTCTCGGTAGCGTTGTATTCCTCCCGGGACTCATCGGGGACTACTTCTTCAGTACTGGCGGGGTGTGAAGTCATGTCTGGTTCCCACTGGTCCCCACCGTGAACTTGGTCAGTTACATTAGAGCCCGTAGGGGCCTCTATGGTCGGGGTAGTCTGGGCGTTGGGGTTAGACATACTTTTACTTTCTAGTTTTACCGCGTTTACTGTTAGTAGAAGACTAGGTTGTTGACTGACAGCGTAAGCCTCTAAGTACTGAGGGAGCCGTCGTTCGCGCTGCGGGCGTTGGTTAGGAGGATCGTTTCGTGGAGTGTTCATCATAGGCCATTTCAATATTAATAACACTATATTAATATTACACTGATTACCATCCGGCTCGAAGGACCAATTGTAACTGAGGGGTACAATTCCCTGACTGTATTACTAGATATGATACTTACTACCACTACCTTTGTACTTAATATTCGGCCACCCAGTACACGGCATAAATATATTATCATGAACACTCTCACGTAGATGAAACGGATCCAACACAAATGTACGAATTAGAAACAGGTCTTTATTTCTACACAGCGATGGTGTGTAGAATAAGCACTTAATCACTTAATTACATTTATGAATTGAAATAGTATGCACTTTTATGGCAAGGAGTATTCGTCGGTATATCAATAGAGAATGTCCAATCTCTGAAGGCGCAGGTGGTAAATATACGACCTGGAATAGTTAAGGAATAACAGCAATGATACTTTAATGATTATAAGATACACTAGAGGGGGTTAATCCGGTCGCTTGTAAGCCGACAGGAGTAGGAGGGGGGGGGGGGTAGAATCCGGCTGCCTCGTCCGGCCAAGGGTATCCCAGGTGAACCCACTGTAGTGCCGTTCAATGCGCCGGCGATCCTTGGACCACAGATGAAAGCAGGTGGACTCTTTGTGGGCCGGCTCTCTCCGGTCCACGGGGGAGAGACGTGAAGCGACCTCGTCTTGCAGAGCGTCTCCTCACCTTGCGTCCTCTCCAGGGGGGGGGGTTCCAACACACGGCAGTGTCGGGGGTCTTTATCCATGGAATAATCAAAGTATCCAAAGCATAATCCGTGCCTGGGAAGGCGGGCTGTCGTCGGTAGAATAATCCGGTATACAGGTCCACTCGCTCGTCGGCTCTGGGGCTCCTCGGGTGCAGCTTCACATAGGGTCAACCACCCTGGGTAAGCAGCCAGTTCTCTGCCCGAAACGATGGGGTACTGACTACGGTAGTATTCTCACCGCACGAAGCACTATATATTAACAGACTATTATTAGCTTAATAGACTACGTCCAACTCGACGATATAGTGCCAAATATGACTATTCAAATATTAATATACACGATGTCTCAATACCGATGGTAGGCGAACTTGGCCTTACTCCCACACGTGGCGTCGCGGGGAGGCTTTACGTCTGTGACTCTATTGGAGGGTAAGAAACTGGACTGAAAAGAAAGTCCTACTTTAGTAGCGCAGTATATATACGCACTATGAACAAATAGTCCCATTAGTGGTGCGGTAGCCAAATTCCTACGCGGAACTAGGACTTGTTCGTACATGTCGAGCGGTACGTTTGAACTGGGTCTGAGGGGTATGGCAGCCTGGCACCAAGGTCTCGACCAATAGTAGAATGGAGACTATTATGGGATGTTCAGTAGGCTAGAATGGATATTCAATGCATATTGTACAAGGAATATACAAGGGATATCAGGGAATATTAGAGAATATACAAATACAATTAAATATATATATATAAATAAATATATATATTCGGTTTAATCTGGCCCTTCACAACAAAACCGCTATCCATCGAGAGAGAAAGTATAGTTGAGGACTTTTTTTTAAGTATTGAAAATGAATAATTAATAATATTCCCTGTCTGCCAAAGTTATTGACAGGGTACCACACAATATATTATACTTTATTGTTCAGTTATTCTGTCAGTTTCATGATGGCTTTGTTTGAAAATGTTAAATGCAGGAAAACACAACCAGAAAATTGTCATTTTGATAACTTTAATATTTCAATTTGGAAGGTGAACAAAGAAAGAACAGTTCTGCAACAGTGCAGTTTGTGACTTGCTATTTATTTTTCCATTGAACAAAACGTATTTTATTACAGTGCACAAACATGTCATCACCAGTGTTGTGTTAGTTACTAGTTATATACGTGTGTTTAGATGGGGGGATGGCCCCATCCTCAGGAAGAAAAAAAACCTGCACAAACTCATCTCTGAGGCACTTTATATTACAATTAGAATGATTTATAATGAAACTGTACAGGCTGTGTGTTTAACATGGGAGTCAACCTGACAATTTCTGTCACTAGGTTGGTGGGTGAGAGACAAATATGCCCATCGCTTAGTGATTTTTTTTTAAAGAAAATATATATGGATTATTGGAATGTGAGTCAAAGATGTGACACTGAGCTACTTTCCTGGTATATACATAAAATATAGCCAACGCTATCCAGTGGTGGCTGCTGACCAAATGTTTTGGTGAAACACATTTTTTATTTTTAAAACATCCCCCACTGTGAATGAAGGAAAATGAATGAATGAATGAATGAATGAATGAATGAATGAATGAAAAGTTTATTTTTGAACATGTAATTCTCCATTTCCTCCAAACAAATCACGGTATCTTGTTCCGTCAAACCAAACAATCATAACAACAAATTAAAAAACATTAAAAAAAAACATAAAAAAATTTAAGAAAAAAAAGGAATTATAAACAGAATGTCAAGAGCAATGTGTTTGGTTAGCAGACATGTCCAAAAAAGGAGTAGAGGGAAGCTAAGCTTATTGATCCCTACCCCCTTACATTTATATTTGTTCTTCCATTAATTTGACTAAATATAACATAATTTAGTATATTACAATATAGAATATACTTTTACTTATATTAAAACAAATTAAAAAAAAATTGATTCACTTGACAGTGTGTGTCAGTGGTGGCTGGTGCGTTCAAAAATTGGGGAGGACGGGAGAGATTAAAAAATATGTAATAAAGAAGTCAGAAATTCAAGCTTTCTTTAACTACAAGGCATTTATTCATCATATACATTTTTTGTATAATATCAAACAGTAAACTGAGTCTGTGTTAACCGAATACAGAAGCCATGTTCCCTGGATTTTGGGGGAAAACAATATCTTTGACTTGTATTGGTCCCCTTGATACCACATTGTTGGGTATGGCCTATGACACTTGGCGATAGTGCAGTGTCTTGTGAGGTCAAACCTTTAGTGGGGTGGTGATACTGCTGCTTGTAGAGGTGGGTGACATGCAGTGGAGGTTATTGCATGCCAACTAGTGAGGCAGTACTTCACTAGTAATATACAGACAAAAAATATATATATATTATAATTTTTTTTAATTATTATTATTATTATTTTTTATTAGAAATGTTTTCCTCTGTGAACAATGCCAATGAATTTGAACAAAAACAATGCCAGTGAATTTATTCTTTCTTCAAAAATGTCCAAGTGACAGCTCTGAGCTCTCTGACCTGACTGCAGTAATGGCCAGCTGTCAATCACTTACTGCTAAAATAGTTGCACGGGTTGGGCTTAAGAATATAATTATCCAATCAAAATAGGCTATTTGAGTTTAAAAAAGGCGGGTAGTGAGACGGAGCGCACTTGATTGATTGGCGTTCATGTCGTACCACATTGTGTTGGCAGCCTTGAAATCCAATCAGAGAATGGTGCCAGCTAATGATACAGAACTGCAGCTAGACCCTATTGACTGTGGTGTCAATAGCCATCTAATGTTCTAGATTCTCTCCTTCCTTTCTAAAACACTTGAACGTGCTGTATCCAACCAACTTACTGCTTATCTCTTACAGAATGACCTCCTAGACCCCAATCAGTCTGGCTTCCGGACTGGCCACTCCACAGAAACGGCCCTCATTGCGGTCCCAGAGGCACTTCACTTAGCAAAAGCGAAAGGCCTCTCCTCTGTCCTGATTCTCCTAGATCTATCTGCAGCCTTCGACACAGACAACCATCAGATCCTCCTTGCGGCCCTCGCAGGAATGGGAGTGGCTGGATCTGCGCTGACATGGCTGACATCATACCTCAACGACCGCTCCTACCAAGTGTCATGGAGAGGGACTCTGTCGGCCACCCGCCCCCTGCGGATGGGTGTCCCCCAGGGCTCGGTCCTAGGACCCCTTCTCTTCTCCCTCTACACTAAATCACTGGGTAACATTATCACGTCTCATGGCTTCTCATATCATTGTTATGCCGATGATACTCAACTCTTCCTCTCTGAGCGGATCTCGGCCTGTCTGTCCGACATCTCCGCCTGGATGACGACCAACCACCTCAAACTGAACCTAAGCAAAACAGAATTGCTCCACCTGCCGGCCAAATCCTCCCCCCTGACCGACCTCTCCATCACAGTCGAGAATGCAGCTGTGACCGCGTCCCCGACCGCCAAGAACCTTGGTGTTGTCCTCGATGACC
This sequence comes from Notolepis coatsorum, assembly GCF_963971535.1. Lineage (NCBI taxonomy): Eukaryota > Metazoa > Chordata > Actinopteri > Aulopiformes > Paralepididae > Notolepis > Notolepis coatsorum. The sequence continues at coordinate 53,417,685 of NC_140184.1, read as the reverse complement.
AGTTGAACTTCTCTGCTCACATCGCAGTGACAACCAGAACCTGCAGATGGAAATTCTGAAAAACGCTCGTTTTTTGAAACTTCCAAAAAAAAATAAGATTCTGCAGGAATCTCGCTTTACTGGAATACACAAAACACGTTGTCATTTTTCGGCCTATTTATGAATAGTTTTCAAATAAACGCTAGATTATCTATAGTATATGTGTACTTATGCACGCTAGAGAAGCGGGCTGAAAAATCGATTATCTTATTTCCTGATCAGCACACACACACTCACAGCCACACACACACATATGGGATACGCTGAGATATAGGTGAAGACTGGTAAAAAAGATTCCTTACCTTATCAGATGTCCTCCAAAAAGATTATTCCAATTCCTGATCGCCATTCCAAATATCGATCGCGTTTATTGATCCAACGCTGGGTACTGGAAACATATATTCCACGCTGTTCTGAGGGTGGGCAATGACTGGGATCGTCTCCGGTTACATGCCTGACAAGTAAGATGTGGATTCCGGACTCTTTTTTTCCCATCCATTTCATTCAGTCCAATCCAATGGGTGTAATACCATCCGGAGAGACGATACGGGGTGGTATTTTCCCTGTTCGAGCTCAGATAGATCCCCACTGGTAACGTGAGGCTAGATTGATGAAAAATGCATGGAAATAGATAATAAAAAAAATAGCGATTAAATAACGAGATTTCTCGTTCGTGGCACTCAACGCATGGCATGAACTAACAAGATTTCTCGTGGCTGGCACTCAAAGTGTTAAACACTGTTACAGTTAGCTTGGTTGGTGATCATCATTGTGATTTGTGATGTAACGTAAGCTAAGCTAAAGTTAGCTAACAAAATCGGCTAGCTAACGTTAGCATCCAAGCTAACACTTTATTTACTTTTTCATCCTCAACTTTCTTTCTGATCCAGATGCTAAATTGATATCCGCTATCAGCACCGGCGGGTCTCTGCTGTCATGATCCCGATCTGCCTCATTCGTGTCGGGGCTGGGATGTGGAGATGCGGGCGTGACAGCAGACTCTACGTCTAGTCACTACGCTATGAAAGTAACAGTGACAGCCACCTGTAGTGGAGGCCCCTTGTCACTATGGGGAGCTCGAGGCCCACGGGCCGCGGCCCAAACGGCCCGGTCGTTAATCCGGGCTTGCCTGAAAGAGATTGGTCCAGTGTTATTCCAACACCCGATCTGGACTCAATGACATCTCCTGCACATGTTACTTTGATCCTATTGAATTATTTATCTTTAATTTTGACCAAAATAAAATAGATTTGGTTTTACCAAGGTGTAATGACAATTTATTATCAATGAACCACACCCTTACTAATGCCTTGCTCAAGGCTTCCTCTATCCTCTGTGTGACCTTTCCTGACACCATCAGAGGTAAATTATCTGCATACAGCAAAAGTTTGCACCTCACAGCCGCAATTTAATTTAATTTCAATTACATTTTTTTATTTAAATACATTTTCAATTTATAACCTTTATTTATACTTGTGAGGCACTGAGGTTTGCAGCATTTTAAATCACATGTCAAGAAGGAACGAGGACAAACAAAGAAATCTAACACAGGTTCAACCTGATAGACAGTGGTTAGAGATCAAGGTCCTAAACTCAGAGGAGAGCATCTCAATATTTAGAGCATGTTGGAAGTCATTCTATGAGCTATAGGGGCATCAAAGAAAAATGCTGATTTGTCAAATTCTGAGCAATATTGGGGGACATTAACTCAATCCCTGCCAACACCGTTTATATAGGTGTTTGGCCGACAACCGTTGAACGCCAACTATGTATATATATACGTTATTTGATCGTTTTTCCTTTTTTTTAAATATTTTTATTCATTATTAATCCAGGGACCTTGGTGTTACCATAGGAATGAGTCTGAGATCGCCAAAGTGCAATACCGGCCGCATCCAGCTAGACGGCGGTATCGAGCACCCTTTGTAACCTTGTATCGTGTATCTGTGTAACGACCAAATGTCTCCGGTCTCACTTTTCCTTGTCGGCCGAGTGGAGCGGTTCTCCCGGTTCCATTGAAGCGCATCAAATATCCCCGATCCATATGTTGTGGTGGGTTATGCCATGGACCAAATGGACATCGGATGTACCCGATGGCGATCAAACAATTGGAATATTATTTTTGGAATACTCCCGATCACAGGTAAGGACTATCTGACGTACATTTTAGCTTGATCCTGGAATGCTTTTATACCGATCGGGCCGATAAGCGTGTTTACGTTTTTGTTCAATACGAATGCCGTTACTGACAATCAAATAATCAGAAACGACCCCCCCCCCCCCCCTTTCATGCATTCTTGATGAAACATAATCCCTATAACCTAGATGTGATTTGGGAATAGTAGCGTGTACAGGCAACAAAACAGCAACGTCTATAGTAGAATTGAGGTATAAGGCTATTGTAGCGGCATCTGCCTGTGTCCGCTTCCTGGTAGACGGGGAGTGATTCCGTACGCGCTCCATCCAAAGAATAGTCTCCACACCTTGAGTTCCGTTATCAGATACCGACGTGGCTATCCGATTTATTTAGAAAAGATAGGTTACATGGGAGAGGTAATCAAAGCGATCCTATTTCCTATAACCGTGGTTCTAATTGTTCAAAGTGTTTCCTAAGATAAGACTATTCTAAAGCGTTCCTGAAGCGTTCTAAAGCGTCCTGAAGCGCCCTGAAGCGCCCTGAAGCGTCCTAGAGCGGTCAGAAAATATTATGCTTTCCCCGTGCTACCAACCCACAGCTGGCTCCCATTACCTATTTAATGATCTCCGCCGCGCTGTGGCTGATCCACCCACGGGTGCAGGTGATTCACCCACAGTACAACAGAGTCCACCCAACTGGTTACACAGATAATCATAACATTCCCATAAATCATAACCTTCTATTGGTAATAATAATAATAATGATGATAATAATAATAATAATAATAATAATAATAATAATAATAATAATAATAATAATAATAATAATAATAATAATAATAATAATAATAATCCATAACAAAAAACACTCATTCGGCCTTTACACCGGCCCCTAATTGTGCCTACACAATTACAAAACAAATAACATGGTCGGGTGAGTGTTCATTACAGCTGGTAATCCTCCTTTTGGCTCCAGTAGTAGGCACTCCGTACTGAACCTTTGTCATCTGGA